>NW_026249859.1:1200000-1537698 GCF_024043165.1 Alternaria incomplexa
ACAGTGGCAAGAGCTACTTTGCCGCTGGCGATAGGCACAAGCCGTCTTCTCGAGGCTGCACTTTTCCTCAGATCAGCATGCTCGGCGTTTCCCACTCCAGACCACACCCTACACGTCTTGGCAAAGGCTTCCTCGGAGATTCAACTCACGAACGCTTCCTTTGAAGTACGGCGCAGTACCAATCACAATCACCGTGCAAAAGTAATCGTCATTGTGCAAAAGCAAACAATGCGTTATCGTCTATAAGCCGTAACCACCATTGGGCAGACTACGTCTCGGCAACGCCTCCGTATGCTAGAGGGGTACCTAGGATACTCTATAAGCGCTTGAAATACCACAAATGGTTGTTACGAAACCTCAATTAGGTTCAAGGAAGGGTGAAAGGATGCGGGGAACCAAAGTATACTCCAGAGGCACTGCCTCACTGCATTGGGGCCAAAACCGGTACTGACATGTTGACAGTCGTAGGCAACAATGAGCTTCTATGGAATATGATAGGCGTGGAAAGATCCAGTAAGCCACAATCTATACAAGGGGCGGTAGAGATGAGAATGTGATCAACCGGTTGGTAAAGACCGGTGCGTTATCATACGTGATAGGCCACCGTCTGTTCGGCACCCTCCAGCATGACTTCCTCCTCTACGCATCATATCTCCAACATGACTCCACCGCCTTCTTCAGCGTCGAAGAACTCATCTTCCTCGTCTGATTCGTCCTCCTCGACTGCCGTCATTGGTACAACAGCAACACCACCATCTTCCTCGTCTTCCTCTTCTTCATCCTCTGCTGCCTTCGTTGGTACAGGATCAACAGCTGCGCCTTCAAGCAGCGCGATAACCTTCCAGGCAGCGATAGTCTCAGTCTGCAACCTTTTGACTCCCTCGACCACACCTCCCACATCCTGTCCGCCAATTTTCACCTGAACCCTATACCCCTTCTCCGGGCTACTCGCTCCTTTACCAGAATTGCCTTGGTCGCTCGTGACCCGGACATACTTGATGCCCTTATCCGCCGCAAGCGTATTGATCCGCTCTTTCGGATGCCAGCAGTCCACACCATCCCGAAGAATCCGCTCGAGACATGGCAGGATACCCAGACGACGAACAAACTCTTCGCACACAAGAATGGAGCCATGAGAATCGATGTAGAGGGCGCCAATCACGCTCTCAACTATATCAGAGAGAAACTTGGGTGGGTCAGTGAGCGAGAGCGCATGCCACGGGAAGCGGTTGTCGTGCGCTAGAGCTGTAGCGATCGCATGACGTGCCTCTTTATGTTGCTGCAGGGCTGCAGTCCGCCCGGCGATGAGCTCTGGGCTCGACGATCGAAGGAACTGCCATAGAGCTCTATGATGCACTTCTGGCTGGAAGGTTGACTTGTTGGTCAACTCTTCTGCTACCGTAGTCTCGAACATACAGTAAGTCAAGAACGCGGCGTTTACCATTGCTGTTCGGACGCCATGCATCTTCCAATGCGGCAGTCTCGACTCGTGAGCGTAGAGCCTCTTCGATATGATATAGTCGAGTACTGCGTCTCCTAGAAACTCAAAACGCTCGTACGAGCAGTGCACGTTTGGGCCGCGGAACGTAGAGTGTGTGAGAGATTCTAGTAGGAGGTCCTTCTTGTTGAACTTGTGACCAAGTAGCTTCTCCACCAGGACCAAGTTTGTTACTGTGTCTTGAGAGGGGGCCGCGTGGTAGAGTATCTCGTTCGCTTCCGGAATAGGCATCCATTTCTCTAGCGGTAGGAGAGCTTGCACACATGCGAACGCTTTTGGGAAGCCACCGACCAGATACGAAGCGCCAATGAGCGACTCTATGACGTCGGCGATGAGCTTCGATGACTTTTCTTGCTTAGCCGGCGGCGCGTTGTCAGCGAGTGTATCACTAATGTATCGCGGCTTCCACTTTGCGCCGGTAAAGTTCTTGTAAAAGATGAACTTGTCTAAGCCCGCAGCAAGTGTAGCCCGTGCCAGGTAGCCGTTACTGACCAGCTTGCCTTTCTTCCCAGTGAGTATACCTTCGGGCATGATGAGATTTGCAGCCATCAGATGAAGCGAAGCGACGAATTTCAAGATACAGTCGCCAAGGAATTCCATCCTCTGGTAGTTGTCGCGCTTGTCGACCGCGGATGAAGTAAGTGCTGTGATGATGACTGGAAGGTTCGATGCCTCGAATCCAGCGGGCTGGAGAATCGTCGTCCGAAGTGTATCCGCGATCATGTATACCTCAAGCTTGTGCAGGATCGATGGTAACAACAAGGCCAGAATGGCGTATCTGGTCGGAAGAGTTTCAACAAGACATGATGAAGCTAGTAGACTCTCTACTTTGGTATACGCTTCACTCTTGTTTGCGTTCTCAAATACCGCATGTAAAAAGTCTCGACGTTTAGGCAAACGCACAACTTGTATCAGGGTTTCGTCAACGCCTGTCAGGTCTGGGGACTCTGGAAGCTCGATAGACATAGGCATGAATTTCCGGAGGTCTCCTTGCAAGGAAGTCAGACCCCAGTTCGATATGTCCAGGTTTCCTTGAGCCAGGATTTTGGATGCTGGGCGCTGGCCTTCCGTTGTCGCATTCCATTCGTGTAGCTCGTTCTCTGTCATCATATATCCCGATGAGTCGCATGGAGCAAGTAGGCAGAGAAAGTCGTCGACCCCTTTGATGATGTGTGCTCCGAAAACTGAGCGCAAAATCTTCCAAGTGATGGAGCGTAACAGATCAATGTCGATGTCGACCAAAGATGTACCGTAAAGAGCGGAGGTTGTAGCAGTGTACTGCTTCGATTCGTTCCAATGTAGTAAGATATTAGGAATCTCATGCATGGGAGCTGGTGTTAGTAGTATTATGCGCATCGGTTCCTCCCCTGGCGCCTTCACCTCAAGCAAGGTGCGGTACCATAAGTCAGGTTCGCATTCGTGAGATTGCGCAACCACCGCCCACGGATCGAGAGTTTGAGAAACAGGTACAAGGGATGGGCGATCGTCGGGAATCTGGTATTGGGCCGCATTGTCGTCTCCCTCTTCTTGGACGGGGAGGAGATTCTCGTTTACCAACCCGTGCAGGTAAAGAGCCTTGTATGCCTCAAAGGCGGCGTCTTTCTGAGCCATTCGCTCGGTGCTCCACGACTGCAGACTCTTAGCTTTCCTTACAGTAGGGTCGACAGAAATTGGTAGCGTAATGGTAGCAGTGATCCGCCCCAGGGTGTTGGTAAAGTCGATTTCGGGTCGCGTGTCGACGTAGGCGTTGCCCCCTAAACGCGCGCAGAAGTGGTAGAGATGTTGAGCCGCGTTTTCCAGAGTCAACAATGCACTAGTGTCTCCAGTAAGTGAAGGCCAATTGGGCAAGGTACGAAAGCAAACGCTGCTAGTAAAGGCTTCTCACTCACCCGGTACTTGGGACATTGAAGTAGCGCTCACCCACTTCGTCGTTCTGCTCTGCCTCCTGAGCCACCTGAACTTTGCGCTTATCGTCTTCATACGCTCTCCTCATCTCAGCCTCAAGCCCTTGCCACGATGTTAAAGATCGTGCTTCGCCAGTATCTGGGACGAGGATGAAGTAACGCGACTCCTGTCGCCTCGCTCTTCCGCGTCGCTGAACAAAGCTTTTCAGATTCTTGGGTCTTTCGAAGCATACCACGAGATGGCAACTAGATACGTCGACACCTTCTTCAAGAACCGTTGTAGCCAAAACGAGGTTAATTGCCCCAGCACGGAAGTCGTCGAGCGTGGTTTGCTGATTTGTTGGTTCTGCCAGAGCGCAGACGTTTGTTTTGCGCTTGCTTGTCTGCGATGTACCGACGAATGTCCCTACTCGCAACAGATCTTTGGTTCGTGGATGACATGCTAAAATTTCAGCAATTGATGCTACCCAGACTCGCTGCTCAATGAATACAAGACCGGTAAAACCTGGGGTACCATTGGCTTCAGCGACCAGAGTATCGATAAGCTTTTCAACTTTGTTGGACATCTTCTCGATGATGGTAGCAGGTGAAGGTGCAGGATTCTGAAGGGGAAGGCCTTCGAATATGCTCAGGAGATGTTGTCGCTCATTGTTGGTCAAATCCAGTAGCTGCTGATCTGACCCGCGAGTTGTCTTTTCGAATTTGCCGATGCATTGATGTACGTAGTACTCCATTGCTGAGATTCCGAGCTCGTCTGCCATGGCTTCAGCTTTAGACACCAGCTGTTTCAACTGGTCGAGGCAATAAGTCTTATTGCGGTTCCACAGCTTGTTCAGCTGGCGAGAGACATCGAAGCCATGCTTTTGTTGGTTCAATAATGCGACGACGTACGGGTCCTTTGCAAAATCATATGTGCGTAAAGCATGCTGCAACGCGAGAAGTAGTTGAGAATGCTGTTGCCCTGGGACGTTCGACGCGTAGTTGACCTGAAGCAACTCCGGTCTATGAACATGCCGTATGAGTTCGGACCTGTGAAGCTTTGGTGTTCTTACGGTGGCGTGCAGATTCCGCTCTATCTCCCTAAAAATATCAGAATAGTGTTCGCGTCCGAACAAGCCAAACTTACTGGAGACCCTGCTCGCTGGCTGCTGCTTTCATAACAGGGCTCGCACTCAGCCCAAGAACTTTAGGCAGAGACTTGCCACCATTATTCAATTGAGACATATAGAAATTGGACATGATCAGATTTGCTGGGTGCTTCAAAGTACAGTGATGCGCTACAGAATGTTAGCGGGGCCTTGTCTTGTCAACGCAAACAGACTGGCCTTCGTCAAAAATCAACAAAGCCAGCTTGCCCAGCTTAACAAATCCGTGTGTGAGTGCGTCAAGCAATACCCTGAAAGTGCGTTAACGGGCGCGTGTGGCTTCTCTTACGCTCATGCTGTGGACTTACTGGTGTGTTGAAATTACGATGCGGATGTGATCCAAAACGCTGTCCCACTGCGCCTGAGTGGTCCAGAGATCAACGTCATCTCTTCCGCAAAGTAATTGGTATCCGAGTCCAGGCAAATGAGACTGGAAGACCTCATGTTGCTGCTCGCATAGTGTAACCGTGGGTGCTAGAAACCAGACGATCTAAAAAGCGTCCCGAATTCGGTGAGATGAAGTTTAGTGTGGGGACTTAGCGGCAGGTATCCGTACCTGGTCGGGCTCGCACGTCTCCAACTCCGCTCGTGTCCGTTCGATGGCTCTGCAGACTTGTCAGTAAGATTCTCTTCTGGCGAAACTCTTCTACCTACATGTGCGTCTTTCCTGAGCCCGTGTCCATGACCACAATGACGTTGCCGTTCATGCTCTCTTCCACCATCTCAGCCTGATAGCCTCGCAGTTGGAACGCCTCACTGGGCACAGCAGGAGGGTCTTCAGCATCGTTATCATCTTGCATTGGCGAATCCATTTGTAAATCGAGATGATGCGACACAAGCAAAAAAGCGTTGAAAGTAACCAATTTGGTGTTGGGTCTCAGTGCTCAGAGGCGACAGGGTGCTAGCTTGGCCGTGTTCTGACCGCGGACAATCGAAATGCAGAACCCCTCGCGTACCTCTATCTGCTCTCGTTGTTGCACAAACAACCCAATTGGGTTTGTCGCGTCACTGTCTACGAACCAATGGGATCAAGTATTAGGCATTTCAAGACGTCATTTTCGTAAATACTACATAAGTCGCTTCATGCCTTTGGCACCAAGTCCATCTGTACCGACTCGGAGCAGGATGGTGCTGTGTCATAACCTTCTACCTCTACAAGTTGGTGAGGTAGTCCTCAACCTCGGACGGGCTCAGCTTCCTGAACCGCGGTCCGACGGCACCTTCGACACCCTCAGTGCCAAGGAGCCTCTCCTCTGGTGGTCCGACAATGCCAATCTCAACAGTCTCGCCGTTCATCTCTCCTTCTATGGTCTCCTTGAGAGTAAGCAGGGCAATGTGGATAGCGTCCTCGAGCTCGAGACCGTCGGTGTACCGCTTCTCCAAGAAGGTCTTGGCGCTTGTCGCGCTCTTTCCTATGGCCGTAGCCTTCCAAGGGAAATAACTGCCGCTGGGGTCGACCTGGTAGAGACTGGGTCCGCCCTTGAGGATTCCACCAGTCTTTCCGCTGACCTTCTTCTTCTCTTCGCTCGTCTGCTCTTCGCTCTTGCCTTCAGCCTCCGGCTCGATACCATCATCCCATCCAGCAATCAGCAGACTGACACCGTACGGCCTGACACCACCAGACTGTGTAGCCTCCTGCATCACTCGCGCCACATCTTGTACTAATATCCTTGTAGGTGGGTATTCGTTGTAGACGCGCTTGTAGCCGGTATGTGAGACCTTGCGAGCCTTGTCGACGAGAACGCGGTAGTCAGGACCCATGCCCGAGTAGACCATACCGATGTTGGGTGTTATGAGACTGATCTTTGAAGACGATTGCGAGTCGATGAGCGGCGATGACGATTTCTTCTCGGTAGCGAGGACAATGCCGTTGGTGGCTGCGAGCTCTAGTCAGCGCTGTTAGGGGGCTAATGAACGATATAACGCACCCTTGATTCCTAGTGAGGTAACACCCTGGTTGACGGCGTTCAAGGCATACTCTGTTCAGGTATTAGATGCGGTCTGCTACAAGAAGGCGGGAGTCGTCATATCCCTGGGCCGCGTACCGATTTGTACCAGCTTTCCGCTACATGAATGTTAGCAAACATGTCGTGCGTAATCGATAGCGCAGTGTTTACCTGGGGGAGAAAGTGGTGAGGGAGAAGGAGTATCGGTCCGCCATGACGGTTGCTTGACAGAATCTAGAGGCGGTATATAGGAGGGGGCGTAGTCGGCGGCGGGAAGACGTTCAGTGGGGTTGGTAGACGACGCGGGTACTGGAGGCGATCTGCTAGAGCTCCAGGCTACCCAGAGCTTCGTCGCCGGAAGCGCCAAGACCGGCGCTCGGCGTAACCGCAGCTCCGGTTTGTCTGAGGAAGCTGCAACCCCGAATTCTTTGAGCTTCCAGAACTGCTCCTCTACATCACCACCACGTTTACAACATCCTGCCACCGTGTCCCTAGTGTCATACCGCCCAAGGAGGCGGTGTCGGAACATGATCCGCACTACCGAGACACTTAAGTTGGCGAATGTCTTCCCCGCGGCTTCCTGATTGATCACTTCGTCATCTCATGCCTACCCACATGCTATATTACTGGTAAGAGCTGCATTAACCTCCGCCTTGTACCTTTACAGTTTCACACCCCGCTATGTCTTCTTCGTCCGGATATCAGGCCATGCCAGGCTGGTACTGGCCTGATGACGCGCCCAAGACAGAACCCGCCCACGCGACATCCTCCTCCACAGGTTCCACATCGCAATCGCCACCTTCAGCCACCTCCAATACTAGCGACAACTCTTCATCGCAGTCGCACAACTCAAGACGTAGCCACTGGCCGCCCAGACAATGCAGAATCTGCCTCGAGACAGTTCAGCCGACATTCAATGTTCCCTCACAAAGCCTTCCTGGCTTCTTACAGTCGTCCAACGTTGTGTACGAAGATGAAAGTGGCCGTCTGATCCGCCCATGTATGTGTAAGGGATCATCCAAGTACGTTCATGAAGCTTGTTTGCAAGCTTGGAGGCATGCAGACCCTAGCTATGGGCGTAGGAACTACTGGCAATGTCCGACTTGTGGCTTCAAGTACCGACTTGCGCGTTTAGGAGTTGGGCGTTTCATAGGCAGCGCTGGTATGTATTCCTATTCACTTTAACAGAGCAGTGCTAACATGAACTACAGCTGCTCAGGTTGGTTTGACTGCCATTATACTGATATCCATCGTGTTCATCCTCGGCTTCGTTGCAGATCCTATCATCAACTTGTATCTGGACCCATGGAGCTTTTTATCCCCCTTTTCCTCGTCGGAATCTGACTACGCTTATTACTACGAGGATGAGTCGGCCACTTGGTACGAGCACTTTGCGAAAGGCTTCGCTAGCATGGGTGTGCTTGGTTTCTTGAAAGTCCTCATCGCCAGTCCACTATCTTACTTCAGGATTGGAGGCGGTCGAGGTCGGACGACTGGTCGAGACAGATATGAGCAGGTCAGCTGGATCATCATCCTCATCGGTGTTGGCACATTCCTAGCGGTACGTGGAAAGCGATTGGCATTATTGTGCAAATGCTGACAATGACCAGGCAGTATACAAAGGAGTCCGTGTATGGAGTCGCCGAACGCTTGAGAAAGCTGGCGAGCGTGTCATGGATGTCCAAGGTGACAATGACGACGATGACGAATAGCCATGACTGAGATGCATGCAGTCGCTGTTCGGTTTTCCTCCACTCAATGCTTGGTTCTACACTTTCCAAATCCCGCACTTTCTTAAATTGCCACAAGTTATTCCTCAATACTGTGTCGATTAGTCTACGTGCGAAGATCGAACCAGCCCACGACCTCCATATCGACATTGCGCGTTTTGTGCTCGTCGGCCTTGTGGAACGTGGAGCTACTTGCCATTGGCACTCATTTCGTCTACCTTGCCTGCTCCTGGAGCTTCCCTCTGTGGCTTGAACGAAAACAGGCCTTTGGCACATCTTATAAAGACTTGTAATGAATTAATTCTTGGGAATCACAAATGAAATCGCGCGCCCCCTTCATCACTTGTCAGTGACGCTGCCATCTATGGATCCCAAATAACGCCGTGGGGTATGTACCTCAGCTAAGATGTGCTGCGAAGCCTGCCCGTCTATAATGGCATTGCTCTGCGATACCATACGCCCAAACCAAACCAAACCAAACTATACCAATCCGATCCAACCGTGAACAAACGAGAAAACGTACAATACAATATGTAGGCCCAGGGTATCAATGTAGAATATTAAAAGCCACCTCTTCTCTCTCTCTTTTTCCTTCATCTAGTGATCGCCTAAACCGGGCTTACCACCCTTCATAAAGACACGCTTGGTCGCACCAACCTTGCCTAAATCACCAAATTCTGTCTTCTTTCCTCCTACAGCGCTGCCAGGGCGGCTGTCACTCCTACTGTCGGTGCGCTCGAAATTTGGATGGCTTGAGGTAATGACGTTGCTACTCACGGTGCGAGCCTGCTTCATCATGCCCTCAATCCACTCCAGCTTCTCGCCGCTGAGATCTAATTTCTTGGCTGATGGGCCCGCCATTCCGACTTCCCTACCCTGCCAGGAACTGCGAGACGAAGTTGTCGAGGGTATCGCCGGGTCTTCAGTGGTGGCACCTGGTGTTCCAGGAAGGAAGCTGGGCATCGGCGGTGGCGCTTCGTCGCTTGTAAAGGCTAGACCAGATGACTTGACGGGTGTGGTGGATGGGCTGGCCAGGGGAAAGCCAACGCTGATGCGTCTTTCCATCTTACTCGCCCTGCTGTCAGGTCTCGTCGGCGAACTATCGGGGTTCTTCACCTCCAGACCCAGTACCTCAAATTTGCCTTCGCTTGCTGTCCTGCGGCCGTGGTGCTCAGCGTACTGGCGCAGGTACTCGCCTAGGTCAGACCAACCACCGCCGACACGCACCATGACACGTTCGCCATTCTCGCCAACGCGGCGGATGAACAGCTTGATCGGCTGTTCTTTGCCAGGTTGTGTGAGATGATACAGTTTGATGTCGTTGTCGCCTCTCGCAGCTGCAGCCGACCTCCGTCCTGAAGCAGCGTTGTTCAACTCGAATTCAGTCTTTGCAGGGGACAGTGTGAGCTCAGGTGACTTGAGGCCGCTGACTGAGCGAGCTGCGCGTAGATAGCCACGACTGCTTTTCGCGAGAAGGCCACGCGCCGACTTGATTTCGGGCGCATCGGGGCCTGGGCCTGACCTAAGCCTAATGTGAGCGGGAATAGTCGTGAGGATGTCGGAGATCTTTCGCTCAAGTTCTTCAGCGCTGTTGTTAGCTTTCTGAGCAAAGTGCGTCGGTGGCCATGGAGCGCTTGATGTGTCATCAGCAGTGGTCTTGACTGGCCGACGCTTCGCCATGGCTGCATTCAGTTCAGGACGTGGCGCTCTCATAGAACGGTTAGTGGCGTTTCGGACTGAAGGAGACTCCTCGATGGTACTAGGTGGGCTTGAATCAGGCGACATATCTGTGGACAGCGAACTAAGGCTGCCTCTCCATGATCGCGGCGTTTGAGGAGGCTCCATAACGGGGCTGTCCTGTCCATCGTTCTTTGTAATCGTGGGATTGCCGAAAAGCGCCAGAGGTTTGGGCCTGCCTTGTAAAGATGCTTGGGATGAATGGTCGTCAGTCTCTGTATGGATGGCGACTTCTTCGGGGCCTTCATCAAGATCGTACTGTACAACAGTGTCGCCTTCTTCGAACTCCGAGTCTTCGTCAACAGAGGCCGGTCCTGGTTCGAAGCTCATCTTCTCTAGATGTGTGGTCGCAGTAGGGGACTTCGATGGTGACGCGAAACCTTGTGCCAGCTCGTGTTCGGTAACATAGGTCTCACCCGAGACTTGTCGTGCGTTGCTGGAGCCGATGGAGGTATGAAGTGTTGAGTTGCTGCTGCTCGATGCGTTCATGGCATAGTCTCCAGAGAAGATCCCACGCTGGGGCGCACTGAAGTAGTCATCCTGCATGGCGTTGTGGCGGCTGCTCTGCGAAGCAAGCTTCGGTGGCGGCGATTGGAGTGTAGATGCGACAGAGTCGATTCGAGCATTGAGAGCATCCAATCTGGATGTAGTAGCGGATTGCACAGCCGCAGTGGGTGCGACAATGGACACATCGTTACCAGCATTGACTGATGAGGATGCTGTTGTCAATACCCGCTCGCCGCTTGTATGCGCAGTCGTACCCGCATCGGCCTCTGGTTGTAGCGCAGGTTCAGGGGCGCCCTTCTCGGTAGTGTTAAAACCTTCCGCCCGTCTCCGAACCTCGAGATCGATTATCCTCCTTCTTGATTCGTGTTTCCATTGCCCATAGTCAGCCTCTGTCGTTTCAAAGACGTCTATCCAGTGCTCCGGTAGACTGTCCTCTTGTCCTTCGAGTGTATCGAGCATCTTGTCTAGTTGCCTCCCCAAGTCGCTGACCTTCTGATGAAGCACAAGCGATATGGTATCTACTGCCTTTTTCCACTGCTCAAATGCAGCGTCGGACGTGTCTGCTGGTGCCTCGATGGCATCCCAGCCTAGCCGCATGGCTTCTTGCGCCGTATCGAGTTCGCCGGTGTAACGCGGGGCTTCGCGGAGGATGGAGACGCGGGCGGTCCACGTGCTTAGGCGGGCTTTGAGCTGGGCGTGGTGCGGTAGGGCGGATAGGAGGGTCTGGGTGATGAGAAAGGAGAAGTCGTCCATGACCTTGTAGTGCTGGCGGTTGGCCTCGTAGCCCGCAGAGGACGGCCTCGACCTGCCTGCCGGGTGCATATCCAGCACGTGCTCCTTCAGCTCTTCGACGTCAAGCTTGAGCATCTCGTCGGCGATGTCGTCGAGGCGCGCCTCGTGTTGCTCCACCTCGACCGACAGCATCGAACCCCAGTATTCTAATGGCGGCATGACATTGCCCATGTCGGAATCGGCGACGTGCTCCTTGATGCGCAGCTCGATGCTTTTCCTCCTCTGCTCGCGGACCTGGGCGCTGGGCTGCTCGAAGCTGCCCGACCACCCCCATTGCTCAATCTCGGCGCACCATATCTTCAGCCGCTGCGCAGCCTTTGCGACGCGCGATCCCAAGTCTCTCTCGGCGGCGGTGAGGGTCTCGATGCAGGAAAACATTTTGTATTCGTCGCGTGTTGTGTCGAACGGCATGGGCTTTTGTGTGAAGGCGCGGAGGGTCGTCTCGGGCGACAGGTCGCGGAGGCGGGTCTCTTCCGAGCTGCCATACGTTCTGCCTCTTCTGCCGGCGGGCGACATGGCTGGTGATGGGACGCGACGGGGTGTGAGGGGCGGGATCATGCGCATAGGCGACCGAAAGACGTCCATGATGGCGGTTGGTAAAAGTTGAAAGAGCGACTGGTGACAAGGAAGGTACAAAGGAGAAGAGTCTCAGACAGAGAAGGTGCGGCTGGCTTTGTCGCTATCAATGCGACGGTCAGTGGTTCGTATCCTTTGTCTCCTTCCTGTTGCCGTCGTGTTTGCGCTGCCGGCAGCCCAATGTTTATTGACTGACGCAGTCTTCGCCGAACATCTTGCGCCGTGCACTCTTGCATTGGTTCACCCGCCATTCGATATGACTAAGCCCAAAAGCGTGCTAGCTGTAGATCACTTTCGGACTCGACTCCTGCGCCCTCACCAACATTGCGCGTTATCGCATTGAGATGGTACCTTGATGGACCGCAGAAAACGTATAACTGAGATGCTCCGCTCATTGTTCTTGAGCTCTAGTTCTGTCTCTTCTACGCTGCCAAGTGCATCGCGGAATAAGGACGCGCCCATCACGCGTCTCCGCACTCCCCCGCATTCAACTTCACCCGGCCATCCTCTGCTCTGTGCCGTCTACGCAGAACCATATCATACTTTCCACCACCGTTACTTTTCTTCGGACGGCTTTCGGGTCAGCCTCTGGCGACGTGCACGGAACGGCGGCGTCGGTATGCGCGCTTTTCCGATCTGCTATCTGACCGTCAGATTTTGACCGCAGAAGATACGTGCATCGAAGCGGCATCTCTTCCTCATTTCAGAAGCTACCCCACCACCTATATCGTCATTGCTCTCTGCCAAGCACCTTAATGCTCCGCCCCGCGTTCATATCTCTCTGACCTTCCAGAGTGCGTTAGCCAATTGCCTGTATACCTCGTGGTTACGCAGTGCCTGCGTCCAGCTACAGCTACCCGCATGTCGGGATACGATGGCACGAAAGAGCAGGGAACTCGCCAGGCTCACCTGCTCTCAGTAGAAGCAGCTATTCTCGGAATGGAAACCTTGACGTTATCGTACCGAACGCCGACGGAACTGCCTGCAAGTACTTAAACTACCATGCGACCGACCGTTGTGCAGTACCCTTCTGCCTCTGTGAAGTGTGCATTTGTCAGTCAATATGAGAACGGCACTTCTAGCGCTCGCTGCCATTGGCGCTCAAGCCTGCCAGCGTGAACGGGCATTCTTCCATCACCCGCATAAGCATGTCAAGAGGCAATCTGTCTTTCCTCCAGCATTGACACCCAATGAAGAGATCTTGCTGAACTCGTTTGATTCCGTCTCGATATCGGAATGGTCATACTACTACAGTATGGCTCCCAGGCCCGACACAGACTGTATGCTAACAAAACGCAGCCCATGGCCAGCATTTGGCCGGTCAGAACGAGTCAATGGGTATTTGAAGCCTTTCCGGGTCGATCCGACATGCAACTAATCCTTGACACAGCACAGTGGACGGCTGACAAATGGTCCGAATATGGCTTCACGTCAAGGCTCGACGAATACTGTATGAAACCGATGATGGTCGTCGCGGCAGGCACTAACGAGACGCAGATGTCTTCCTTAATTATCCTGTATCGAACTCGCTACAGCTTACCTATGCCAACGGTAGTACTTACACCCCGACCCTCTTGGAAGATGTACTGGAAGAGGACGAGACCACGAGCTATCCCAACAGTGTCCCCGTCTTCCATGGCTACAGCTTCACAGGCAACGCATCTGCAGAATACGTTTACGTCGGAAGAGGCCAGCAGGTCGACTTTGACCGTCTCGAAGCTCTTGGTGTCGAACTTGAGGGCAAGATCGCTCTAGCAAAGTACGGTGGACCATTCCGTGGGCTGAAAGTCAAGAATGCACAGGATCATGGCATGATCGGTGCTGTGATCTTCACCGACCCTGGTGATGACGGCAACATGACTGAAGGTGAGCTTGTTTCACCTCTTCCCAGAACTACCCATTGACAATATTCAGCGAAGGGAGTGGCTCCATACCCCTACGGCGGAGCGAGGAACCCTTCAACCGTTCAACGCGGATCTGTCCAGTTCTTGTCTACGTATCCCGGTGACCCAACCACTCCAGGTTACGTCTCCAAGCCAGACTCCCCACGCGCAGATCGCACCGACATCACCCCGCAAATTCCATCACTGCCTATTTCCTGGATCGAGGCTCAACCGCTTCTCCAAGCCCTCAACGGCTTTGGGACCAACGGCACCGAGGTCAACAGGACGCGGTGGGTTGGTGCTATCCCCGGCGTAGACTACTTCACTGGCGAGGGATCCGGCGCATCGCTTTCAATGAGCAATGTAATGAACGACACCTACGGTACCATCTGGAACGCAGTCGGCATCATCAACGGTACGAACCAAGACGAGGTCGTCATTGTGGGCAACCATCGTGACGCTTGGATTGTTGGCGGTGCTGCTGACCCCAACTCCGGATCCGCTGTACTCATCGAACTTGCCAAGGCATTCGGTGCTCTTGCCGAGACAGGTTGGAAGCCAATGCGAACAATCGTTCTTTGCAGCTGGGACGCCGAAGAGTATGGTCTTGTTGGAAGGTAAGACTAGAAAATTACATGAACAACCAGTGTACTAAATACTTATAGCACTGAGTGGATGGAGGAGTACATCCCTTGGCTGAAGAACGCCGCAGTGTCCTACCTCAACATCGACGTCGCTGTCAGTGGACCAATCCCAGACGTTTCCGCAACCCCAGACCTACACGCCATCGCCACCAGCCTGATGAAGAAGGTCGTGTACCCCTACCGCAACGACACCGGTCTTACCATGTATGATGTCTGGTCGCACGAAAGCGGTGAAGTCGGTGTACTCGGCAGTGGTAGTGACTATACCGCTTTCCTCCACCGTGGTATCGCTTCCATCGATATGGGTGCTGGCGGAGGTCAGTGATATATCTGTACGAACTGTATATGAAACAGATACTGACTCCATACACCTATCTCTAGGTCCAAACGATCCCGTTTACCCTTACCACAGTAACTACGACTCCTACCACTGGATGGCCACGTTTGGAGACCCTGGCTTCGTCACCCACAAGGCGATGGGCCAGTTCCTCACTCTCCTCTTGTACCACATGGTATCCGATCCCGTCCTGCCCCTCGAGCCAGCAGACTACGTCTCAGAGCTGAACACTTACCTTGAAGCTCTCGAGACGGATATCAGCAGCAGCAAC
Source organism: Alternaria incomplexa (assembly GCF_024043165.1). NCBI lineage: Eukaryota > Fungi > Ascomycota > Dothideomycetes > Pleosporales > Pleosporaceae > Alternaria > Alternaria incomplexa. The sequence goes on from NW_026249859.1 coordinate 1,214,971, forward strand.
TTCACCGTTGACCTTAAAAACCTCACTGCCGCTATCACTCAATTCGAAACCTCCGCCCAAGAGTTTGTCGATCTAAGAGATCAAGCTGTTGCTGCGAATGACACGGAGCTCATCACTGTGCAGAACCACAAGGCGAGGGACTTCTCCCGGGGCTTCACTTCGCAGGGTGGACTGCCCACCAGAGAGTTCTATCAGCATACTATCTTCGCTCCTGGGCGCGATACAGGATACGCGCCTGTAACATTCCCGGGTATTACGGAAAGCATCACGTTTGATCAGGATGCGGAGTTGGCGCAGGAGTGGGTGCAGAAGACTAGTGATGCGATTTTGGTGGCTGCTAGTATCCTGAAGACCTAGAGAGTCGATCTAAATGCAATACTGCGATGACGAGTTCGGTGGTAGTGGAGGGTGGAGGAGATACCCTAGTAAAGGCCTTGATAAGGAAGAGATAAGTCGTCAGTAGTAGAAAGAATAATGATAATGTATGCTGCAGACTCCAGACCTCACCTCTCGCTCTACTTCACAGTAGCAAGCAAGAACCCATCATAGGACTTCTCCCCCACCGTCTGCAATACCACACCATCCAGCCTCTCATCCTTCCCCACATTCTCCACCACCCTCTTCGCCCCCGCAATCCTCGGATCATCCGTCTCTTCCGCTAACTGCCCCTTCCGCACCACATTATCCACAATAACACATGCACCCGCCTCACACATACCCAGCGCTATATCCACATAGTTCCAGTTATTCTCCTTATCCGCGTCGATGAAGACGAAGTCGAATTTCGGCCTCTTGCCGTCTCTAACCTGCTGTGCCAGAGCAGGAAGAACGTCCATACCAGGCCCTTCTATGACGTCCACATTGTCTTCCAACCCCGCGGTCTGGATATTCGACCGTGCGACATTGGCGTGGTGCATATCGACTTCGACGCTTATTACTTTTACGTTGGGACTGGATGTTGCGAGCCAGATGGTGCTGTATCCGCCCAATGTGCCTACTTCGAGGATGTTTTTGGAACGTGCCAGGCGTGCGGTGAGTTGGAGGTATTTGCCTTGGGAGGGCGACACGGCGATGTCTGGCAGGCCTGCTTGCTGGGAGGCGTCGAGGGCGTGTTGGAGGGCGGATTGGGATGGGGATATGCGCGTGGAGGGGTGGAGGTGGCCGAACGAGTAGGTGTCAACCGCTGTCCATCGCGGGTCTTTTTCGTGGGACTGGCCTGGCTGCGGCATAGTGAGGATGCTGTTAGAGCCTCAGATATGGAAGTTAGTTGATGGTTAGTTACGCGCTCTGGATGCGCGAATTAACGCGTCTTTATAGATAAATCATGTCGGTTCAGTCGGGCATGCCAGATGTCACTCGTATCTCATAATGCATCTGCCTAAAGAGCATTGAGCAATCATTGGATAGCATCGAGGCGGGGTGGTGGAAGAGCATTCAACCAGCTCGCGGAAGCTTGCAATGGGGCGATCTGATAAGCACAACTCCGAGCTTCGATCTCCGATATCGCCGAGCATACGCAAGCAGTCCACAAGGCAAGCACGCAAGGCAAGCACGCGAAGCAAGCGACACCAACAGAGGGAAAGTAACGATTGTATCATTCAATACGCCTTCGCCATCTCACCTACATACTCATTGATCGTCTTCCGAATATCCACCTTCTTCACAGCCTGCAGGTCCTTCAACCTCGCGTGTGAAGCTTGGTGCGCGAGCCGTCGCGCTTCCGGGGGCAGGGGCGGAAGTCCTTTGTTCACGTCCAGCGACGTGACACGCGTTACGTGATTCAATGGGCTAGGCCTGTACGGCTGGTGGAAACCATATGGCATGATGTTGGTGGAGTGAGTGCTGCAAGGCCTGGGTCTGCTGAAGCTAGAGTTGTGACTCACTCTTTGGGACTTCGTGTCGCTAGGCACGCTTTGGCTTGCGCGATGGCTGTTGAGATTTCGCATGGCGTTGAGGATGTGAGCTGAGGTGGATAGATCTGGTTGGGCGTTCGACGCGTCGGCTTGTTCCCTGAACGCAGGATGGCATTCGTTGGCTGGTATCTGGCTCGCGCCAGAAGCTCGCAACTTGGTATTGGAGAGTTTGGCTTGCAACTTCTGGTCAAACTTCCCCACCAGAGTGGTGTTCATTGTGGAGTGGGATGTTGTTCTGCTGATTCGCTTCCAGAGGCCTACAGAAGATTCCTTAGGACCTGGTGAGTTTGGTCGTGTGTTTTCTTGGAGGCTGTCGTATTTTCTCTTTGGCCTCAGCCAGGATAACATGGTAGGTCTCATCCTGGTCACCTGCATGCCGATTTCCGCTTTCGAAAAGTCGACTGAGTCAGCTGATGAATCGGATGAGAAACATGATCGGGATATCTCATGGTCTTCGCTGGAACGTCGCTCATCAGACTGGTCTAGATCTTCGACATCATCCTGTCTGAGTGCCTGCTCCGTCGTTCCATCGATCCTCACAGTCTCTGGAGGATTTGGGGGTTGAAGTGGACCGTGGTGGCAGACGTCTATGCCGTTGGTCTTAAGAAGTTCCGCTCCGCAGCTTGGCTCACTGGACTGGACTCTGTCGTTTTCACCGCCGCTCGTTGTTGACGCATGCCCTTCTTTCCCAAGGGTCGACACGTCCCATTCAACAACCCCCGATCGACGTACAGAAACTCGCCATGTACTGTTGCGCGCGTCCAATTCGCCGACAGCTGTAACCTTTTCTTCCGCGAGATCGTTCTCCGGGAGGTTGTCATCATCGGGCACATATCGCGATACAAGCTCTGCAATGTCGTCAAAGCTTAGGTTCTTATTGCGGAGCAGGTAGGAGAACCTGAGCCAGTCCAAGTCGCTTGTCGGGCCGAGGGTGACCACCATTGGCGTGCGTGGTGCGTCAAGATGAAGATCTTGGAGGTATTCATGTGGCTTCCCTGTCTCCGTGCCGGTGCACTTGTCGCTCTTAGGCTTCAGCGTCGTGTCCTTGTGGACCTCAAAAGCACTATCTTTTCGTCGGCGGCCCCCGCCACAGGATTTGCAATCCGCCCAGCACCCAACATCTTCACTATCGCCGCCTCCCCGAAGAGGCCACATGTCGCCGAAGGTGTGGACAAAGGGCGAAGGCGAAGATGCCGGCGAGTCCACCTTGCGACGACCATCAAGAAATCTCACCACTCTGATAGAGTCATCGTCGTTACTGACGATCTCATTCATCAATGGCCATTGTTCCTCCTCTTCCCCTCCACAACAACTGATGCGTTCCAATTCTTTCAGTGCAGCCTCGAACCCTGATCTAGCCTCACTGAGCAATCCTCGATCGGGACGCATCGTCTCTCCTTGGTAGACCGCTACGGATCTCACTCTTTCTCCTTTGCCGCTCTCTTGCATCTTGCAATGCTCTTCACGTAATCTGATTGCGCACGGTTGGCACCGCACCAGCGTGTATGTGGGCCAATCTTTACTCTGTCCCTCGACTTGGTTTGGATCAATGACTGTATGTAAGACTCCCTTCTGGTCAGCTGGCTTTGAGACTTGAACGAACTCGTCAGGATGACCGCAGATATAGGCACGGCGGAAAGCGTATGGATATGCTGGGGGTGCAGCTATGTGAGTCGTTACAAGCTCAGTCTGCACTGCTACTACTAGTGGGTTCTTATCAGCCATGACTCCTGGTAGATAGTGGGGGTTTTGCCGCGGTACTACTCGGGAAATAACAAGAGTGAGGAATGACACATACAGTTGGATGTTGGTGTTGCAGTTTGTTGGCCACGCGGTCACTATGTTCGGGGCCGATACAACACGATTGTGCCACCTCAACGACAACGACGCACCGCGCACCACCGTGACATAACAGTCAGTATGAAGAGCGGATTTTGCAAACATTTGAAGATGCAGCGACGTCAGTCGTCTTTGTGAGGCGTCGACGTTACGCCACACATCTCGTTCCGTCGATTTAGCGTCGTTCGGGATCACCGTGACTAGGGCTATGTAAGGGTTGAAAGGCTTTTCATTCAATGCTATTGAACCCGCCGTGGCAAAGTTCATTATTACGCTGTAACAGGTAACGCCATATCACCATGTCCATCTTTGTGACGCATCCGTCCCCCGGATATCGGATGTGCAAATGACGCTTCTCCAAAACAATAACGCCGCGCTTGCTAAATGACCAGAAAATTACAAGAAGATCTAGAACAACACCGTTCTCGATAACAACCTACGCACCCTACGCACCCTACGCACCGTAGTTTTGTCCCGTACTCACGGCTGCATATCCGGCTGGCGCGTGACCCATATATCCCTGGGGGGCCAGCGGATCGTGGCTTGACATCGGGGGGCTCGTTATCGGCGGAGTAGCAAGCGGCTCCATAGCGTAGCTTTGGGGCCGCGAGTGGTATTCTGTGCTTTGTGCCGTAAGTGGCACCATGTCTTCGGGTCGTGTGCTCCACCGTGCCGTATTGCGCATCTCTTCCAACCCCGCGTCGTGCGGCACATGCCCGTGTGCCGCACCCGTCTCGTGCACGGATCCATGAGGACTATGTCCGTGTCCATGGTGTCCGGGCTCTTCATACTCCAACGCATATGGCTTTCCGCTCTTTTGGAGTTTCCAGTTGCAATAGAGTGAGCTTAGCTTGTCGCTGACTAGGATGAGGAAGAGGAATACGACGCAAATTGGTAGGAGCGCAGGTGACTCAATGACGGCATGTAATCTCTCTGTGTCGGCCATGAGAGCCAACATTGCGCCCCCAACGCCGAGGGTAAGACTGCGGGATATGATGGACGTAAAGTCGAAGAGGTCGGCCTTGTGACGGCGAATTAACAAAAGAAATATGATCAGACAGAAGAGAAGGAGGCAGAACGACGACCAGAAGTAGAGATAGACGAGCTCGAATCCTTTGAGACCGACCTCGAGGGGACTGTAGTCCTTCAGTTTGTCGACTGGTATCTTCATGCCGAGACCAGTGTATAGGCCGTTGTTGAGAAGGTGAGATACGTTCTTGAGTGCTCCGGGCCAGTCGTCATCTTCCTCGCCCATGTTGTACTCCGTGGTGTTTTGCTGAGAGCAGATGTTTGTAGCGTTACCGACACTCCAGATGGCCGACTGAGCTTGATTGTAGAAGCTCTTGGTCTCATACTTGCTGTCGAGCTCGAAATACTCCAAAAGGTACTGCAGCTTGTCTTGCAGTTTTTGACCGTCAAGATGATCCGTTTGGCAGTATTGGAGGATGGAAGTAGTAACTTTCCTGGTATTTTTGGCAACGTAGCGGGCCAGAGCAACTTGCTGCGAGCCTTCCACGACACCGACAATAGCAAGTTGGAAGGGAAAATGTAGCAGCGACCATATCTGTTGGCGGATGGTTCCGTAGTGACCGTGGGGAAAGTTGTCAAAGTACCTGAGTACTGTTAGCTCACATGCGTCATGTCTTCCATACCTGCATATACTTACAGAGCCCAAATCAACACAAGAACCACGATGATGCACATGATTAAGAAGCATCCCTCGACTTCCAATCCATGCTTCCCCATCATCCTGCTAACTGTCTTTGTGACACCAATTGCACCCTCGCCAATGACGATGATCGTCAACAAGCTCATGCGCTCCATCAAGTGGGTCTTTTTGAAACTCATCATGCGCCAGAAGCACGATATAGCAACGACTGCGATGGCTTCAAGCACCATGACGACGTACCAAACAAGGTAGACTAGGCGTCTACGATGATCGCCATCAACCTTGAAGGCGGGTGTCATGCCAGCGAATGCACCCATACCGATCGCATAGACGGCGAACATAAGAATGATCGGGAGGTAGATCTTGGTATACTTCGCTCTCCAAGTGAAGAAGAGCACCACAAGATATTGGATGGCGAGAAGACCACGGCTTATGACTAGGGTGTAGCATAGGATGCGGAAGTTCTACGTGGCTTAGTATACCTTTTCCTCAATATGGGTAATAGACTTACAGTGTTGTTTCCTTGACCTTTCGCGCTCGCTGGGTTGAACTGGCTTCCGACTAGCGCCAGACCGACAAAGACGATGAATTGAATCGTCTTGCACACACGCTCATAGAGCGAGTCCCGCGCAAACCGTACATCGTGAAGTGTGATCTGGAACCAACACGACCACAATATGCCAAAGAAACCGATGTATGCCAGCAGATAGTCGATGTCGGTAATAGAGTGGTAGGCCGTAAAAGTCGCAAGATTGGCAACAAAGAACAAATCGAAGAAAAGTTCCACGCTATTCGCTTCGTGCCGTTGAGAGAAGACGAGGTGTTCGTGATCGGCACCAACTAGCGGGGATTCGATAAACGGTGTTGTCTTGTGCAGCCGTCTAAGATGCTTTTCCGCATCAACATCGCGTTTGTGGCCGTGAAAAGTCCAGCCCATGATGCCAATTTCCCACAAAGTCGACGAGAAACAACCACAACTCAACTCCAACGGTCAGGAAAGGAGCAGCGAGGTTAAATCAAAGACAGACGGACAAGACTACCAAGACAAATACGAGCTGCCTTCGGCGCCGCAGTCAGTCTTATGCAAATCCCAATTCGCATACTACACGCGACACGAGATAGCCCCGCAAGCTATGGCGCATGTTCTATCTTAGGCTGGAGGCCCAGGCCAGCGAGTACGGTTCCGCCTTGAGTCCGCTAGCAACGGTACCAATAGCACCGCATAGCGGCGTGTTACACGGTGGGCGCTGGCGGAGCACGCATGGTGGGTTAGGTCGTGCTAAGCCGGAGGAAGCTTTCACCACCAAGCCTGCGCGGGTCGGGCTCAGCAGCAAGCCAGCGCAACAATGCTGACAGCGCTATCGTGAATCGGAAGAGCACAGATGCTGGAGTACTGGTTGTAGCGTACGTCGGTCCAATCATTGCCTCCACGTGAGGCTTGGCGCGCTGGTGTGTCGAATTAGACGGTGTGGAAGATAGGAGAGTCAGCTCAGCCCTGGGATCCGTAGACGGGCCGCTAGCGGTGCAGGCGTCCAGCGTCGAGTCTGTGGCGGAGGTGCCTCGCCAGCTAGCCTCTTCGTAAGACGAAGTCATCGCTGCAGCTGTTGAAACGCATCTTTTTATCGTGCATTGGTAGAGGTGCTGCAGTAACACTCGTACGCAGCTCACGATCACCCGTCCGCAGCCGGTCAGCTCGGCGTTCTGCGTTGCCTCTACGGCGCCTTTTGCATCCACAACCTCTTTTCGGCAGCTATCAAACCTCACCAAGCCGGCGTTGCGCAGATATCACTTCCTCCTCGCTCCCGGTCTTACACGTCCCACTCACCCTCAGAATCTCACAATACTGGGCCGAACGTGGTACCCCGTGGTCCAGAGGTGCATGCTCATGCACCTCACGCCCCATCTCCAACAGCTCGCCTGATGTGCTTACATGAAGCCCGCTATTTGCAGACGGGAGGAACCGCAAATATAGCCATTCTGGCCCTCGTTCAGAAAACATACCGAGCTTGCCTCACCCATGGAATAATCTCACAGATCGGCAAGTGTCCTCCGACTTGGAAAACGTTGTTTGCCTGTAGTCACCGCAACAATCACAACGGATGTTCAAAGAATAAAGATATTGTATTGGCTGAAACCACAACCAGCAAACGATTTCTAGATCCGCCATTTGAACGCCGCGCTGATAGACAAGGTTTGAGGGGCCTAAGCCATGCAAGTATGCTGTAAAATGCAACAGGTACGATGAAGTCTTCACTTCCGTATCAGACCAGTCCGTTCATTCGCGCCCTCGCCAATTTCCTCTTCTTCATCTTCGTCTTCGCTATCATCTTCGCTCCACCCTTCGGCTTCCAGTCCATCGCCACGAATACCGAAGCTGAGGAGGAAACCGAGGAGTGCGATTCCAGCGAAAATGCCAAAAGGCAAGGCTTCACCTTTGGGCTGCAGCTTGGTAGCGGCTGTGAAGAGCGAACCTGACACGAATGGCCCAGCAGCGCGACCAGCAGCAGAGAGCGTCTGAGCGAGGCCGTTCAGAGTACCGAGCACGTTGTGATTGGGTGCGGAGTTGGTGATCTGCACAACGTCAGCATGTGAAAGGTGTCTTGTCAGGACTCGAGTAACTTACCATAAGGAGTGCAGCTGTCAGGCCACCGACACCTGCAATCGTCTTGATAACCAACACAACACCGAGCTCAAACCACAACCACCCAGCACCCGTGCCGATGCCCTTGTATCCATTGCTTTCTTTGTATCCAACGAATGGCATGAGACCGAAGGCTGCAATAAACAGCCCCAAGCTGACTCTGTATGCCATCTTGTTGCCCATCTTGCCTCGAAGCCTGCCAAATATGCCCACCTGGAACAGTATCGTGATAGCGCCTGCGAATGACAGAGATAGTCCGACAGCCTCAGGCTTCAGCCCGCGTCCGGTAGGTGGTTGCTCTTCCGCGAAGATCGGATACAGTGAATTGTAGGAGATGTTAGCGAGTTGGAATATGAAGTACGTTATGAGAAGCAGGACTGTGTCCCGGTTCAAGATCTCCTTCCGTGTAAGTTCGTCGCCGCTACTGTGTGGGAATAGTGTAGGCGCAGATTCCCCAGAGGCGTCGGACGCGTCGTCGTCCTCGTCTACATCGTCCACACCACCGTGTGAGTTGTGGGTTTTGTGATTGCCTAGGAGGCGTCGTACGTAGGTAGGTCGCGTGGAGCTCGTGAACTGCCACATCCACGAGAACAGGTTGCCCAGTCTCTTTCCAAGAGGCGGTAGATTCTTAGCTTCCTCCAAACTCTCCTCCAAGAAGAGCATACACACTATCAGGTCAATCGCAAGGACGAGGGCCGAAAAGAGGTTCGGGAGGAGATATGGGTAGGGATTCGACTGGCTCTTGTTGAACGGGTTCTGGTAGAGCACCAAGAGTCCTCCTACGATCGGTCCCGTTATGCCACCGATACCGTAGACGACGGGCAGATAGGTGAATGCGCGCGATTGGTTGCTTCGATCCGTAATCTCGCCCAAACACGTCGACACAACGCCAGAATTTCCGTTGACCAAGCCCATCAGGGCCTGCACGAGTATAGCTTGCCAGAGCTCCCTGCAGAAGCCAAAAGCCAGAAAACAGCACATCGTCAAAAACGTGCCCGAGATTATTACCGGCTTTCGTCCGATCTTATCCGACAGCCAGCCCCAAAAGAAATTTGTTGTGAACTGTGCCAACGCGAAAGATGACGCGATGAGTCCGACGTATAGACCTGTCTGTCCATCCTTGACAGCGGAAAACGATTTCGTCATCTCAGGCAGATAAGGGCCTATTGAGTTGAGCGCCGTTTGCTCAGCCAGAGCTATGACAGCTAGCACGATGAGCTGCTTGGTCGGTAGGGGCGAATCATGGTGGGTATGGCTGCCGTCTTCGGAACGGTTGCCATCTTGACCGGACGGGGCGTCAGATGGTGGTCGGCCGCGGGATTTAGGGGGAATCGTTGGGAAGGTCGTATAATCTACATAGCGATGTACCAAGTCAGTATATATTCACTGGGTATTTCGTGTGGAGGTGTTGCCTACGGAGCGTTGACCTGCGCGCATCGAGCCCTGGCCGGTTGGATGGCATTGTCGCGGAATGTGCTACCTCAGTGAGGCCGAGTTATTACAGCAAGCTTTCGCATGCATTGGCGCAAGGCTGCTGTTGTCTATGTCGACACTAACGCGCGGGGCTGCACAAGAATGTCAGATAACTCTATAGGGGCGCGATTTGATGATGGGGTTCTTGAATGCAGGAGGCTGAAAGATGCAGTTTGCAGTGCAGATTTCAAGCTGGGATCACGCGCGGCTCAAGCTACGTCACTATCGCAGGAACCCGCTGGCTTGGCGCGAGATCTCCATCTTCGATGCGGCCTCGCGATCACGTCTCTGACTAATCAATGTCTTCTTCACATCTTCTCTTGTTGTCGACTTCCTCATTTGTCTAGACAGGTGCGATTGATCGATGCGCTGTTTGCGACTACCGTTGGCACCCCCAACGACCTCATAATCAGCAATACCACGACGCATTTCCATCTTGGATGACATTCGAGCCATGTTCGCATCATGCGAACGGGCCAGACGAAGCTAATGAGCGCGACACCGACGGTGTGCATGCCGACCGGCAGTAGAGGCTGGCAACCCAGGCACGGGGAGCCGGATGCAACTGTTCGAGGGCGATCGCAAAAAGAAAACATATAATAAACCTGTAGCGCGAATACCAGGGGTTGCGCTAGATATGTACCTTTGCTGTTCACTCAAAGAACTCTAGCTTCATGTCGCATCACTGGACGTGCTGCTGCTTGATCACCTGGTAAACCACGAACGAACACACGACATATCCAAGGACCCGGACACAAGAAAAGGAAACCAGAAGCAGCTTTCTTGGCATGCAGCAACATCAGAAATCCATGTTTCCCCACATTCCTTATTAATCACCGCAAGGGCTGACCGCTCGTCCTCAATCTATTACGCCCTGGCGGATCGCCAATGCCATTGGACACCTCGGGAACTTTAAAAGCTGACTGGCAATACAAGTCATCGGTGGATGCGGACTGTCAAGATGATCACCAGTCGCTTAAACCAGTGGAGTCAAAATGTTCGCAACTCGCTCATATCTTCTCAAACGTTGGTTGCCTTACGAAGCTGTTTGTTCTCGACATCGGAGGTGTGTGATCTTCGCATCCGCCTGATCCTCCTGTACCTCGATTACTGCTCGGCGAGGCTTATGAGCGCATTAGAACCAATACAACCATGCGACTTAGATTACACTGCAGCCAAAGTGCTGGCTCCGGGCATCCATGTGGAGATTTCGGTTTTAAGATGTTCAACAAAATTTGGAGTATAAAAAGTCTAGTGAATCCCTCATAGAAATGTCAAATAGTCAGAAGACCCAGTTCAGAGCCGCAGGTACACCGTGGTCTTTGTTTGAAGGCCTCTCTTCTACTTGGATCCCCACTTGGTTGCCGCTTCACATCTCCTCCTACTCCCTGACTTGCTACTTCTCGCCCACTCTCTTCTGGACCTCACTATATTCGCACCAGATCATTCTAAACATGCGATACTCCACCTTATTCCCGGCTCTATTGGCCATCCGCTCAACTCTTGCAAGACCGAGCCAACCCGATATCGCCAACACCACAACTTTACCCACTCACTTCGGTCTACTTGTATTTCCACACTACCAAGCTCTCGACATCTTCGGCCCCATGGACGTCCTCAACTCACTCTTCATGTACTACCGAAACACCTCCATTGTGCCGCAGTTTACAGTCTTCAGCAAGACCATGGATCCGGTGACATCGGCCATGACGGATGGAGGCTTTGGTCAGAAACTTTTGCCCACTATGACATTTTCGGACTATCTGGTGAGTTATGATGGTCGTGTGCAAGTGAATACGACTAATTGGAAGAAGAACAAGCAAAACGAAAATGGTGGTGGCGACATGCCTTCTACGACAGACAAGGGCGCAATCGATGTCCTCTTCGTCCCTGGCGGAGGAGGGACTCGTAGAGACATGACTGAGGAGATCAACTTCGTCAAAGCCACATACCCAAACGTATTTACTCGTCCTCTGACCATCCTTCCGATTACTAATAAGCTACCCCACAGCTCAAATACATCGTCTCCGTCTGCACCGGCGCCACACTCCTCTCGCGCGCAGGCATTCTTGACGGCCGCAAGGCAACTACGAATAAGGCTGCCTGGCCCTGGGCTACATCGACCGGTCCCAACGTAGACTGGGTACCAACTGCGCGATGGGTCGAAGACGGCAATATTATCTCGACCAGTGGAGTTTCTGCGGGTATCGATGGAACGTATGCGTTTGTCAGTCGCGTGTATGGGGAAGAGGTTGCGCATTTCTTGAGTTTGGCTCTGGAGTACAACCGTGAGCTGGATCCGCATCATGATCCTTTTGGCAAGGTTTGGGATGTTCCGGGTGCTACTTAAATTAAGGTGTGTCGTAGGATGAGTAGAGTGAGAAACCGATAGGAACTGGTGGTGTATGGGGATACCCAATAGGATAGCCCAATCTCACTGCATCTGCGCCTGCATCATCGTGCGTCTGCACAACCGGCTGACCGGTAGCCTTCCAAGGTTCTCTACAGTCGCAATTTACTCTCTACTTTCTCTTCTGTTCTTCCCACATACTTGACGCTTATTTTCCAATGGAGTCGTCTCTACAACTCCCAGATCACACATGTCTTCCTTTCCGTGGCGTAGAGAACGACGATAAAGCCTTTCGACCATTAAACCCCGAATCTAGAGAGATACGATGCGTTATCCTGTTGCCTGGATCTGGAGCCGACCCTATCGCATGCGAATTAGTGTATACCAGCATTGATAAAGATAATACCACCCGCGTTGAGTACGTTGCGCTATCGTACTGTTGGGGGGACGTCGAAGATACCGTGGAAATCTCGTTGCAAGGCCCGACGACGAAGTCGTCCGATACGGGTCAAGAGCCCATCACCGCGCCCTTCCGGATCACGCGACACCTCCACTCTGCACTTACTGCCTTGCGTAACGAGAGACGACAGTGTTTCTGGATAGACGCGTTGTGTATCAACCAGCAAGACCCGCATGAGAAGACGCATCAGGTTCAGTTCATGGGCAACATCTATTCGTCGGCTGAGTCAGTTTTGGTGTGGCTAGGCCCAGAAGATGGATACAGCCGCTACCTGCTGAGAGCGTGGAGAGCACATCTACAGCCTCTAGTCTACAGTTATGACAGTAAAACGCTAGTCGACAAGATTTACGAAGAACTGTGTAAGAGTACACACACTTTGTGGACTGATTTGGAGCGAGACGAGGCACTCAGCGAACTTGCGCTCGACCTTGATCAGGAGAGATTGGATGAGACGGCCTCACCCGACCGGTACAAGCAAGCACTATGGGTTAGCTTCGACGGGCTTTTCAGTCGACCATGGTGGAGCCGAATTTGGGTTGTGCAGGAGGTCTATTTGGCTCCTATGGATGAAGAAGGCGGTCGCAAGGTCGAGTTTCGAATTGGAGACCACGTTTTACACTGGAAGGAAATAATGCTGATAAACATGACACTGCTTCATATCATCAGACTACCGGATGACTATAACCCTGCTACACTTCCTTCCTGGGATGAGATCTGGAATCGCTGGAAATTTCTTATCTTCATGGGCGAGGCAAACAAGCAGTTCTCGTTGAGTCAACTACTCAAGCTGACAAGTGTATTTCACGCTTCAGATCCCCGGGATAAACTCTTCGCCTTGCTTCTGCTGGCTACAGACACCAGAGATTGCTTCCGGCAAGAGCCTCTTATCAATCCAGACTACACCAAACCAGCAAAAGCTGTCTTCGATGACCTCATGATATTTTGGGAGCTAAACCTTAAGACGCACGAGATCCACTTTGACGAGGGAGGGGTCGTGTACCAGTATAACTGGTTGAGTTAGGATGGCAGTCTGCACGAATCTTCCCTACGCAGATACAGGTTTGTTGTCACATAAGCGTTCTCAAGCATGTACTTACCTATAAATCTGGTTCAGAGTAATGATGTCTAGAATGGACATAACGTCTCGATATACCAGGGACGTTAGTGAGGCGGACAACGATGGTCAGTTTAGTATACTAATGTCAGTCATTTGCACACAAGCGGGTAGCATACCATCATCACAGCCGACTGCGGACGTTCTACTTCCAGAATTCGCATTAATGATGACATTCTAATGTACAGCTTCGGGAGCTTACTGACCTTTCATGCCCACGGCAGCACCATCCGGACAACCGTTTGTTAGCCACCGTCGAGCCTTCCTCATATCGGCAATATGGGTGGAGGTTTGGGGATCGATCATCCAAACTTTACTGCAGACGAACACCAGCAGTACCCTTCTTCTTCGCCTGATCATCAAACGCATTCCCCAACCCACCGCCCCCACTCCTACTCGCCTCAAGCGAACTCTCAGCCATCTTCTTCTTCTCAGCAGCAACCTTATCAAGTTGCTTCTTCGTCTTCGTGTTTCCACTGCCCTTGCCGTGGAACTGGTGACTGAGCTGCTTGAAAGCTTCTTTCTGGTTCATGTGGCGGCCGTGTTCGTCAACATATTTCAGTTCAATGTTGGGCGTGTACTCCTTGTTAAAGAGCTCAGCGAGACGGCGACTCTCTACCATCTCGGCGCTGGTGTTGTTTTTGCGGGCCCATTCTTCGCGCTCGCGCGGCGTCATGTTGTTCCAGCGGGCGGAACCTCGTTCGCGTTCACGGGCGATCTTGCGTTGGCGCTCAGCGTCCGCTTCGGCCTTGTTCTTGTCGGCAATGAACTTTTGGCGGTCGCGGTACATGGCGTTCTTGTCGGAGGCGTCGGACTCTGTGACCAGACCTCGTTGCTTGAGTAGGGCGAGAGTGGCACCTAGACCTTGGTCGACAGTCTTTTCTGCCTCGAGACCCGTTTCGGTAATGTCTGTGGAGCGAGCGCGCGAGATGCTGCGGTTGCGGGCCTCTTCTGCTTCGGCGGCTTCAGCGTAGGATTGGCCCATTTCGACATCACCGTCTTCATCAGCGACGGGGACATCGCCCATAGACTTTGTGCCCTCCGAGATGTGACTGGACTTTCTGCGCTTCCGGCGGGCTTCCTCCTCGTCGGCATCGCCTGCAGCACCTAGGTTTTGTACGAACTCGGTTGTTTCGTCGATAACAAGGCCGCCATCACCATCTTCTGTTGATTCCACAACGTCTGGCTGGGGCGTTGATGCGTCTTCACGTAATTGCCGTGCAAGATCTTCCGGTCGCATCTTCTTGCGCTTCTTGAGTGCCTTTTGACGCTGCGCCGCGAGATTCGCTTGGAGGTCGTCGTCATCCACGAACGACTCGTCGAACACCTTTTTCTTCTTCTGTTGTAGCGCGGATGATTCACCACCGTCAATGTCCATGTCGTCGCCAGCTGCAGTGTCTTCTGCAGGCATAGCAAGCATTTCCTCATCATCTTCGACGCGTTCTCGCTTGGATTTCTTGCCCTTCTTCTTCTTAGGCTTCTTCATCTTGACTTCGGAAACGTCCATGTAATCGTTGGTGGGCGCATCCTCTTTGAGTATGTCCAGACTGATCGCAACCTTCTTTGGTCTTGAAGCGCCCGCGACTTCAGCCTGCACGTCTTCAACAGTTCGGCCCTTGCCGTCCAATGTGAACGCATTGCGCTTCTTGCCCTCAATCTCCTCGTCGTATTGTGCAAGTATCGACTTCTGGCCTCCCTCGTCCATATCGTTGGGGTCGTATGCGCGCTTCCGCTTCTTCGAATCGAGTCGCTCTTGTAGTCGCTCCTTTTCTCTGAGTTCAACCGCCTCTAGCTCGTCATCGTCTTCCGCATCGACTGCAGTGTCCTTGAGAACGAGGATCTGGTCCTCGTCGTCGAATTGGTCGATCTCGTGTCCGACTTTGACACCAGCAAGGTCCTTATCGGTATATTGCATGGCCTCAAGCGCCTGGCGCTCGCGCTCTTCGAGCTCCTTGCGCATCTGCTCCTCCTTGGCGATCTTCTTCTGGCGCTTCTTGCTGCTCTTCAGCCAGGCCAGGTCATCGTCGACGTCTGCTTCGTCCGCCAGCCCCTTGCCCTCGAGCTTTGCAAAGCGCGCCGCCTTTTCGCGCTCCTTCTTGATCGCCGCGGCGCGTTCTTCACGTCTTATCTTGGCCAGTCGCGCTTCTTCCAATTTCTTCCAATTGTCCGAAGCGGCGGCCTGGCGCGTGTCGATGGTGCTCGCAGGCTCTTCGTCTGAGTCGTCGCCATTTTGCGCCGCCTTGAAGTCCAGGCCGGGGGCTGCGGGTGCTGCAGGCGTGCTTCCACCGGGGAGAGCAGAGAGGCCCATAGACAGACGAATCTTGTTCGCCTCGTCGATGGATAGGTCCGCCATGGCTGATGCGGTCGTGATGTCCTGTCGCAACGCAGAGGTTTATGGTCCTGGGAGGCCTGGAAGGAAAGTTGTGACGGCGCCGGAAGTTCGGGATCTTCAATACACTTTCGAGCAGTGTGCAGAAAGGGTCGTCGCAAAGAGTGAAGGCACACTCAGTATTCCCCAAAGGTGAAGTTCGGTAATAGGTGCCTACTCGTGACCTGCGGGCAACATCGCACCTCAGCCCACACATTTCCCGCCAAGCCACTACCCACTAGCGCGCCGGGGTTCAGCCGAGCGACATAAAAAAAGTTGCGCGTCCTCACCCATCGAGTTCTCACCACAACGCCCTGTGTTAACGTCTCCTGTCCACGTCCTTTCGGGGAGCCGTGTGATGGTTGAGATGTTGACAGTTCGTCCATCATGGAGCCTTCTTCCTCAATAGAACGCTTCGGACGACAGGCAGCGCAGAGCAACTTTGGCAGCTTCCGGCAGCCTGAGCTCACCGTTCACGCGGTTCGAGCTCGGTGTATGGTTGTCTGTCAGGCAGACTGATTCCGTTTCCCTTTTGCTAGGCCGTTGGCCACTGATGCTTGGGACTAACCCAGTCGGCTACATGCCATCTTCATGAGTGATGCTTTGCGATTGCGCAGCTTTGCGCTGGTTGATCGTGAAGTCTGATAACTTTCCATGCGACTAGCTGGAAAAGCGCGACGGACGCGTTTACGCGTTTTGGAGGAATTGCATCATGCGCGAAGTCATGTGAATGCGCTTGATATGCGAAAGAGCCGTAGAGGCTGATTTGAGAATGAAGCCGGCCTCTGCGCAGAAGCCGCCGCTGCCCCATGCATCAACGAGCACCAACATGTCATAATCACTGGGCACATGGTCTCGTATTGACGTCGTGATATGCCATACAATATACATATGTTACAATATCTCAGCCTGAAGCCGCTAGATTGCAGTCCAATTGCTGGTAGAAGACCACATAGCCTCCTCGTGTTTCTCATCTCAATCCTTCGTAACTTCTCCCATACCACACACTTAGTTGGCAGCCGGTGCCTCACCCCTCGCCAACTTGAGCAGCTCAGCCTCTCTCCGCTCCTTCAGCAACTTCTCCCTGACCAGCACTCTATCCGCCTCCGACCTCTCCTTGAACTCCTCAATCTCCTTCATCTCAGCGAGCTCCTCCTCCGTTGCTTTAATTTCCACTGCGCCTATCTTCTCCACTAGTGCCTCCAAGATCTCGCTCTCCGACTGGTCTCTCATGTCAATCGAGAACGTGGGTTTCGAGGTATCGGGTACGAGCGTATTGCGCGGGTTTGGTGTGGCGGACGGTGGTGAAGCGTCTGATTGTTGTGTTGTAGGAGAGTTGGTAGAGCCAGCCGATGGCTGTGTTTTGGTTGCTGTGAAAATGTGTAGGAGCGAGGGACCGTCGGGGTTATTGTGTCGCGCGACTTCCATTGGGATGGATGGATTACGGTATTTCATCCGGGGCAGCATATTGCGCCAGAATTTCCTGTTCGTAGAGTAAGCGCTCGATCTTGTCATTGCGTACAATTGCCAGCTCTCAAACATAGTGCTTGAATTGGCCTCATATTCTTGGCCGTCCTCCGGTACATGTAACGGAGCAATGCCAACATACCTTGCCCCTCTATGTCCTCCGTAGAGTTTTGTGTTGAATTCCATGCTAATCTTCGACACCTCTTTGGGCAGTATGAGCGCGCCTGGTCCACATCTTATCCATAATAACTGTCGCAGATGCTAATGTCAGCATTGTTACAATTCAGGTATCTCGAGTTGGTCGGGTTCGATTGTAGGCTTCGACGTTTTCGGAGGTGTCTGCGGAGGTGGATCTTACGTACGTGCTGCGGTGCTTGTTAGTCTTGCCAAACGAGTAGACATGCAAGGAGATTAGCTACTTGCCTCGCGTAGCTTGCGCATGCGCTTCAATATGTGCACCATGGTTGCTGTGATGTGATATTGGACTGGGGTTGCGGAGTTCGAGAGATTCTCGGGCATTGCCCGTAGCGCGATCGTGTCTTGGCAGCCCTGCAGATGAGATGCATCAACTGTTCACTCAAAAAAGAACATTCGGTATAGATAGTAGTATAAGTGAGCATTGCAATGATTGAACGCCTTCCCAGGTATCTGAGCTACATCATTCTTCCACTAAACATATCCAAATCTCCATCCCCATTTGCCGAGTACTTCCACGAGCCAGTCCAGGACAAGTCCACTTCCAAGACTGTATTCGCATCGCTCTGTTGGGTATTGTGTGCGATCGCGCACGATGTTTGTCACGTTCCTGTCGTGCGACTCTACTTCACAGGAAGCAGGAGTGTAGGCTTTTACCGAGCAGGTTGTGCGGCGGCGGCACGCGTCTCTGCGGGAGTTGGTCCCGCCATGCGCTTGCTCCTGGAATTGGGATTAGCATGTGCATTGCATCTCAGAGTAATTCGGCTTACATGAATGACCTGCTGAGGAAGGAGATGATGATCATGGGCATCCACGAGGGCATCTTGGAGAATCCCCAGGTGACGTATGCGTAAGGAATGGCAAGGTTGTACTGCTGGAGAGCACCGTTGAAGGGGTGGAAGGGACCCTCGTATGGGGTGACCTGCTCAATCTCGTTGTCAACGATGAGCTTCTTGAAGGTCTCGGTGGTGGTGCTGGTGCGGTTCAAGGGCTTGTAGCGAACGACGGGGACGGGCGCGGACTGGTCAGCCATGGGCTTGGGGACCTGGAAGTAGTAGAGCGCCGGTGCGCCGACAGACCATGCGTTGCAGAGGAGAGGCTCGGTTTCGCAGTCAAGGTACGCAAACTTGGGCGCATCAGGCTTCGCAGCCATGATGGGGAGAGAAGCCTGGCTGATGTTAGTGTCGGTCATCTGTATGTTCGCATGCTATACGTACATTCCATGCCTTGGTTGCGTTGCCACACAGGCCAAAGCAGGTAGTGTTGCCGCCGGTGGTGAAGATGAGCCAGTCCTGTGTTGTAGGAGGACTGGCGGTAGCGTCAACAGTAAGCGTCTCTTTCCAGTTCTCCAGAGTAATTGGGTACTGGATGGCGGCAGCTGCGTTGGAGGCCACCTTGCTCGTTGCGGTGTCGACTGGCGCCGACGGCATGGAGGGGATGGATGCGGACACGGCGGCCGTCGCCTTGTTGAAGAAGCCCTTCACCTTGTCAAGGAGAGGCACCTGCTCCTCGGCGACAGCGAGCGCCGGGAGAGCGAGAACGAGGCCTGATGAGAAGCGCATGTTGATTGTGTGTGGAGGGAGGTGTGGTGTTGAACTGCGAAAGCTGCGGGTGGTATGCTTGCGCTCTTCTGCCTGATGATGCCACAGGGTCCAATTGGAGCGACGTTGAAGTAATGTGGGGGATGCAGCTCAACGTCAGAGGCAACCACTAACAAACGTGAAGGAGCGGTAGAAATGTAGATGCAATTGTCGCGCGAAGATCGCAAGGAAGTTCCCAGGTCGAGATAGCTAATAATATGAGGAATAGGGATGAGGACTAATAACCCGGCTCTTCTGCTCGAGCTTGGCAGTCCAGAGCTCTGCCGCGAAATTGGGAAGCCTGGGCCAACCGTTCGTCAACAGCCTTCATCATCACGGACCTGGTGCGTACGCGTTCACTCTTCACCAACCGGACGCGTTACAATGCACACATTCGCGACAAAGTGGACCGAATGACCTATGACGCGAGGATCTATTTGGATAAACATACATCAACTGTCTCTCACACAGGCCTGCCTACCCGGATATCCATTCCCAGCATTCCATCTCACCTCATCTCGTTCCATCCCGTCATCATCATTTCCTAGTAGGCCCATCAAAACTCCAACCTGGTTGCACAATATGTGCCGCCAAAGTGAATATGAGTTCCTCTCCACTCTCTGATCTCGAAAGCCGTTGAAAAGGAGCTTCTATTGGCACATCAGTACAACCCTATCTAGCTCTAGGGATATGTCGACATACTCTCATCCTGCAGCTTCCGCGACACATTGGCACTCATCGACGTCCTAGAGCCTGCTGTTAGTAAGCTATCGCCAGAACCCCTTGAGGTCCCCGTCGTAGAAGTGTCAATACCTTGGCCCAATCTCCTCGCTAGTTCCTCTCTGAACGCCCTGTTAGGTTCTGGTCGATCATCGGCTTCTTCTTTTGCGGAGTAAGCGGTACTCCATCCACTAGCTCCTGACACTGGCAGACGGTTACCAGCGTCCCTGACTTGAGCTCGCTCGTGCTCTTCTACCTCGCGACTGTGTGCTGTTTCTTCGTACAATACCTTGCCCGCGTTCGGATTAACACTACAGTCTTTTTTCTCTTCAGCTGCCACACTACGTAGTTTGCGTGGGCCAAGGATATCGCCAAATATGGCGGCCATATTGGGTGGTCCCGCTAAGCGTGGTGGAGGGGGTCCAGGTGGAGGAGGTGATCTTGCTGCTGGTGGAGGCGGAGGAGGAGGTGGAACTGGAGGAGGGGGCGGTGGCGGCGGTGGTGGGATTGGGGGAGATGCCGCTTGCTGGGGAGTTGGCATCGGGATGCTTTGTAAGAACTCGGGTGAGAAACGATTTGGTGGCGAAGGGGCGCGTATTGCATGCGACATAATTGGTGACGACGACCCTGAAGAACCCTCTGATACATCCGAAGAAGGAGGTGTATCTGCATATGAACGTATAACAGGAGAAGGAGGCGTATCCGGGTATGGAGGTATAACAGGAGAAGGAATGCTCTCTGGATATTGAGCGACCATAGTTGGAGAAGGAACGCGCTCTGGATATTGAGCAGCCATAATAGGAGAAGGAACGCTCTCCGGATATTGAACAGCCATAACAGGGGAAGGGCGTGTGCCCAGGTACGGCACTTGATCATGAGCGGGCTGTTCATCATCCCCTCCATGCTCCAGATAATCATGGTCTTCATAATCATTGTCTCCATAATTTCCATAGCTCCCTGGCATCGGCGAACCTGGAGCTCGGTCGTAGTAGCCTGCTGCTGCACCGTGTTCAGACGCGGGAGGCTGGGCTGGTGGCACATACCAGTCTTGCTCTTCCGGAGCAGGGGGTTGCGCATACCAGTCATGCGCTACTGGAGCAATTGGGGGTGTACGATTAGGAGGAGTATTGGAACGGATAGGTCTGCTCGGCCGTCTTGGAGCCGGTGGAGGAGGATACTTCAGAGCAGTAGGGGCCTGAGAATTGCGAGCCACCGGATTTGACTGGGGAATGTGAGTTCCACTAGATGCAGGAGGCTGAATACGAACCGTGGGAATCGGCGAGCTACGGTTCTTCTTCCTGTCTTCCTCTTGCCTTCGCTTCTCGGCTTGCCTTCGCTTTTCATCCTGCCTTCGCTTCTCATCCTGCTTGCGCTTCTCATCCTGCCAGTGCTTCTCCTCCTGCCTTTGTTCCTCAATTTGCTTTCGCTTCTCATCTTGCCTTTGTCTCTCACGAAGCTCGTCTTGTTCACGGCGGGGAGTCCCACTAGCCGTAGGAGGCTGAACACGAATCTCAGGAATCGGCGAGCTACGGTTGTTCTTCTTGTCTTCCTCTTGTCGCCGTTTCTCGTGTTCACGACGACGCTGGTCTTGTTCGCGACGATGGCGTTCCCGTGCTTCCTTCTCAGCAGCCATTTGTTTCGATTCATCGCCCTGCGTCTTTTCAGGTTTCCGTTCGGCCCATCTGACACGCTCTGGTTCACTCTTTCGTATCTTCTCCCTCTCTCTCCTTGCGCCTTCCCTTATTCTGTGACTATGATCCTTCGCATCCGTCTTCATCTTCTCCTTCTCTTTCCTTTCGCCTTCTCGGAGTCTGTCACTGTAATCCTTCGCATCCATCTTCTTCTTCCTCATCCCGTCAATGGCGTTCTCCAATGCGCCTTTGGTCCGATGGCCTGCTTCATGCTCGGCTTTGATATGTCTATAGGTGGCCATGATGTGATCCCCGAGACCCATGGCTATGCCGCCTTTGCTTTTGTACTCGGGTAAGCTACCGAACGGTGTGCCATCCGGTCCTTTCTGCTGCCTTGTTGGAGATCGCGATGCGCCTATGCGACCTGGACGATGATCCAATTGTTTGGTACGTGAGCGGTCACGATGATGTGAGCTCCGGTGCCCTCCAGACTTTCGACGATGAGATCGATGGGGTGTACGAGATCTTTTACGTTCTGTACGGTGTGCTTCCTTGCGTCCACGAGATCGCGATCGGGGACGAGGCTCAGGAGCCAAATCTTCCCATGAAGTTTGATAACCGCTGCCGCCACTTCCTGGCCGATCTCCGGCTCCAGGCAATGGAGCGTCTACACTCTGATGGCCATCATGCAAAGTATCTGCTGGTCCTGCTCCACCGGTCATATGATACTCAGAGTCATCGTTGTGAGGGGGCTCAGTGACTGGGTCGCGAATGTCTTTGCTCCGGTCGCGTCGGCGTGATCTGGAGCGTCCATCCCGTGAGCTGTGACGGTGTCTTCCACACTCTTCATCCCTCGATCTAGAACGGTGACGACGGTGTCGATGTCTACCACTGGATCCATGACCGTGTTCATCACCGCGCCTATGCCTACGGTGCCTCCTATGCCCATCCTTCCCACTCTCGTCCATACCGTTTCCCTTCCTATGTCTCCTGTGCTTCCCTTCTTCTTTCCCCTTTCCCTTCTCTTCTGCTGCCTTCTCTTCTTTGTAGCTGCGATACAGCTTCACACCCTCAACCACAGCTTCGATGACCAGTTTGGCACCACTTTTCTCCTGACGTTCAGAGACCAGGTCCTGGACTCTTCCTTGAACTTGCTTGCGGTACGCGTCGTCGTCAGGCATTGGTAGTGCTCAGGTTGCGCGTGCGGATACATAGTCGGAAGGGAGTAAGTTGGGTTATGAAGGGAAAGCATGTGAAGCGGAAGGGTTGTGAATGTGATGATCATGGGCTGAAGTGGCAGCGAGCGGACACCACTGCTGGGAGTTTGGTTTGGGTTATGGAATGGAGTGCTGGGCTAGCAAACGCGGTGAATGTGTGAAGATGATGTGGCGTGAACATGCAATGAACGAACGGGGTTCTGTCATGGATGGAAGTGCAAATGCGAACGAGACCGAGGTCCATTAGCCAGCATTCAGGAGAAACACACCGATACTCGATCTGCGGAGTAAGGGAATCGAAAGCACTGAAGAATTGAGAAAGGGGTAGAGTTGATCTTATTAGAATTACGATATTGAAGCAGAAGTGGACTTCCCAGAGCTTAGCTCGTCGATTTCTCTTCGAATGTATTGTTGTGTCGTCCTCAGCAGGCGCGTCATCGCAGGCATCGCAGTCGTCGTGCTAGGAGTGTTCAAAAAGACACTCCAGGTCCGCACGTTGGCCAAGTCCGAATGCCAAAACGCCGTCGGTATGCAGCCCATATCCATGTCCCTCAAGCCGTCTATGCTCCTTCTTCCTATCAAGATCATCCTCGTCCCGAATTCCACAGTATTACCACCCCCATTCCCATGTCCGTCTATCTTCCTATGCGTGCACCTACTCCTTCTTCTTCGCTTCGCCCTTCTTCACCCTGACGCCCTTGCCTCTGAAGTCGTTGGCGTCTAACGCATCTGTCTTCCCCAAGCCAAGGTCTTCAGCCTCCTTCTCTAATTGTTGCTTCTGCTTCTTTGCGGCCGCGTTGAGCAGGTATGGTCGGATGAGGAGGTATGCGCCCACGATAGCGATGATGCGAACCCAGCGCTGGGCGGTCATCTCTTCGAAAGACTTGATCGAGTTGTTGACCAGACGGTCTTTCCACTCGACCACGTTGTCAAGTACGTAGTCCATCATGGGTATGTGATGTTTGTATTCGCGATTGTAGTTTTGTTGCGCAGTAGTGTGGAAGAGCGACGTCGGGGTGCGATTACGGCTTCGTTGGAGGGTGACGCGAGAGAAGTGTTCGGTGACTTTTGCGATAGACTGATGCGTATGGAATTGTGCGTGAAAGGCGATGTTGGCGAGGAAGTAATTGCGCGCAATAACAATAAATCACTCAAGCGTGGACCCCCATGTGGCAGAACATGGGCGGTGACTTTCTCCCCGGTCATCACCGAGGCCCCGCTATTGGCCCGCGTTAGGCGCGTCGCGTCACTCGTCTGGCCGGCAATTGAACGCGATTGAAGTTCAACCACGCGGCGATATGGCGTCAAACGATGATGCCAAAGCAGAGCGCGAAGAGGTAGAGAACTTGTTGTCTGAATTGATGATGAGGTCGGGCTGACAATATGCACAGCGGCTCAAGTCAGCCCTCTGGTACTCAATCGGCCAATTTGTTGATGAGAAGACGTTGGAAAACGACCTGAATGCAACACCTCAGTTCATCGGCGCGCTTACTGAGCTTGTATATACTCAAATCGGTGCGAACTATCTCGAACCCTCAGATACTACACAGACTACAGGGCGCTAACGCCATTTCAGCAAACACAGCCCGCGACCTCGAAGTCTTCTCCAAACACGCCGGGCGCAATACAATCAATACAGACGACGTACTGCTACTTGGGAGACGAAATGAACAATTGCAAGGCTTACTGGAGAAGGAGCTTGAGGACATCAGAGCTGCAGAGGGCAGAAAGGCAGACGGGCAGCCAGTTGCTCGCGCACAGCCAGCCGCGGCAGGGAAGAAGCGAGGTAGGCCTGCTGGTACCGGCAAGGGCAAGGCGAAAGCCTGAATATACTCGGGGAATTATGTATGGACATGCCTGAAAGGTTATTGCGCTCGGAGTTTTGGAGTTGTGGTATGATACCCTCGAGCACGCCTACTGAAGGCATGCTCTGCACGTACATCTCGTGCAAACAATAGTGATCGGACATTTTACGAGCCAACAACCAAAACTACAATAGTCATGCTCAACTACTGACTTTGTCTGTGGTTGAGACTACTCGGTGCGGCCAGTATGACACCCCAAGGCTAGCCCCTGCATCCGAGGGAAAGCGCCGGTACGCCAATCGTTCGTCAGCACGCCGCGCCTTCCAAACCCGTCGTCCCCAGGCTTCTTCTCACCACCACTGCATTCGTCGAGATGTGTTATTCAGCCGTGGAAACGATACATAGGCGCACGAAAGCGATGAATCGTTTGCTAATGACTCTTTACGTAGGCTAATTGCAATAGATCATTGTTTGTGGATGCCACACTGTTCATCAGATGCAGTGCCTTTATCTGCATTGTCCGCACTTGAATTGCTGCAGCAGTCAAGCTCCGCGTTGTTTCTTTGTTATAATCACTAAAAGGCCGATCCTCTTTCTTGTCGCACTTACAAATCTTTCAAATATTTGCCTCCACCATGCACGCCCAAAACCGATCAACGTCATTGGATGTGGCTTCCATCGAACAGGGGAGCTTGCCTTCACCAGCTCCAACATACAGCTCTACGTTCCTTTCGTATACCGCTCCTCATACGCCCCAAAACGCCAATTTTGGTTCAGTACCAAAAGGTGGCGCCTCAAACAACCCCTACCATCAAGCCACGCATGAGTCGACTTGTTCGATCCCGCGTTACAGCAAAGCAGCTTCAAAGGAGATGGAGGAAGCTCAGGTCAAGCCCGACTACCAGGACACAAACCACCCCCACTTTGCGCAGTCTTTAGGACCGGGTCTACCAACCTCACTGCCTGGACGGAGTCGAATGCCGCGAAAATGCATCCTCGTGCCGTGGGTACTTTTCGCCATTTTCTTCCTCATAACGCTGTGGTTCATTTCGATCTTAGCTGGCGCACGATTCCTCTCCATCATCCATCCGACATTGCCAGTATCTACATTGCAGGAGATTCATATCTACGTCAATGGAGAAGTGCTTCAAGGGAACGTCTCTGTCTCTAGTAGAACTCTCGCATTGCCCACGGATACTGTTACTTCCACTGCAAATACTCCAAGCCTAACGGCACCAACATCCGAACCAATACCTGACACGGGCAAGGAAATGGACGGTCTATCTACGGTGCTTGAAGGACGCACCGTACCAGCGCCTACAGGTTTCATCTTCAAAAGACGAGCCCCATGAGGAAGACATTTTCTCCGACTGAGGTGCTGCCCCACTACAGGCGCCGGAGCAGCGCGTCATGAAGTGCAGCCTCATCAAAGGCAGTGAACTATAGATTGCTTTTGCAATGAAAGTCGTTCACATGATTCATACGCATTCTCAAGCACATGTCACTCTATTTCTTTCAAACCACCGACTACTGCATCAACGCAGTCTTGTGAAATTTCTCCGGGTATCACAGAACCCGTCAGCTGCGTCTACGAGCTTCGGCAACAAGAACACCGAAGTTTTCATGTTCATCGCGACTCGCTGCAGGATCGTGTTCCCAGCGAACCGCTCTCGCAGTGTTTTGAAACATGCGGCTGCACAGTTGAAACGGATTTGCTAACCCAAAGTAGCGAGACTGGAAACGCTCGCTTCCCAGCTTCTCCACCACCATGCCCACCCAATCTCGGATGGTGCCTGTCGCATAAACAAGCATCGCGGACGACGCCCAAAAAGGGCAGACTAGCACTTCATCTAGATGTGCTGCTGGCGTGTCGCCTCTTGGCATCTGTCAAGGCGATGTCGTTCCCGTTGCCAGTGGCTGGGATAGCGTGAACGGGTGTCATGGAGGATTCCAGGCGGTTTGTCCTGATCTCCGGGACTATTAATCTCATACCAGGCGCCTAAGACAGGGAATAGATCTGCGTGGGGTGAGTACAAAAGCTGCCGTCGTCCTGACTTCTCTAACTCATCATTCCATCAGGCCAGTCCTTTCTTGCACAACACTCGTTCCGGTTTTTGCCAACTTCATTCTTTACACTACATTCCTTTCGTGATCAGGCATCACTAGCATACCTTTGCATATCGAGTCACTGTACATATCACACCGACGACACAACTTTCAAACTTCAATATGTTCACCAAGGCCGTTTTCACCAGCGCTCTCCTCTCCGCCGTCTCGGCTCACCAGAACCTTCACCAGCTCTGGGTCAACGATGTTACCCCCGGTTACCAAGTCGGCATCCGGATGCCACCTTCCAACAGCCCCGTCACCGACGTAACCAGCGACGACATCGTTTGCAACGTCGGCGGCTCCAAGGTCCCCTCCGGTGTCGAGACCGTCGCTGCCGCTGAGGGTGACACAATCAAGGTCCAATGGGACCAGTCTGGCCACCCAGGTCCTATCACCCACATGCTCTACGGACCCGTCGACGATGCTGCCCAGGCTACCGGTATCGGTGCCGGATGGTTCAAGATTGACGAGCTCGACCAAGTCGGCGGCAAGTGGGCCAACGAGATCATGGGGGAGAACAACATGACCCACGAGTTTGCTCTTCCTACCGGTCTTGCTAGCGGCGAGTACCTCCTCCGTTCGGAGATGCTGGCTCTTCACAGCGCCCAGACCGTCGGCGGTGCTCAGTTCTACATTGGCTGCATGCAGCTCAAGATCACTGGTACTGGCAGCGAGGGCTCATGCACACCTACCATTGAGCTCCCCGGCGCCTACAAGGCTGAGGACAAGAACATCTACATCCCCGACATCTACAACGGCTTCGACGCGACCACCTACAAGGCTCCTGGTGGCGCCGTTGCTTCCTGTGGTGGTGCCGGTGGTGCTAAGCCATCTGCTCCTGCTGCTAACTCGACCGTCCCTGTCTCTTCTCCCGCCGCCGCCGCCTCTTCTGTCGCCGCCTCTTCTGTCGTCGTTGCCGAGACCAGCGCCGCGGCTCTCCCTACCCTCGCTCCTGCCCGCCCCTCGATGAACACTACCATCCCCAGCGCTGCCCCCGAGGCCCCCACCACCTTCGCTACTCTCGTCAAGCCTTCTGCCGGTATCGCTGCCCCCACCGGCGCTGTTCCCTCCGGAACTGCTGGTGCTGCTAAGCTTTGGTACCAGTGCGGTGGCCAGGGATGGACTGGCCCAACTGCCTGCGAGGGCACTGCCAAGTGCGTCAAGCAGAACGACTTCTACTCCCAGTGCCTCGCCTAAGGGAGAGCTTCTGAGATAAAAATGGCTATGAGATTAATCGGGGAGAAGGAGATGAACTGGAAACTTTGATTGGAGACACCTTCTTGATGTTCATGTATATACCTTGACTTTGCAATTCTACTTCACATTACTTATTGTTCAAACCCTTTTCTGAAGAATGCGTGACGTAGACCCCCCGTGGCACGGATTTGCTGACGTGAAGCAGAGATGGCGGGCTGAGACGCGGCCGTTGCACAAGAGGGAGGAGCGTCATCAACAGGTGGCTGGCTAGGAAGGAACAAAGGAGACTTCCCTCTTGTTCAAGAACGTCGGACGTCCGGCCCCTGAGTGACGTCTTGCCATGGTCTTGCCATGTGCTGATTCTTTTGCAGTCGCGGACGATCAGGTCGAAAACCAAAAATAGTGCCGAATGCCTGTCGCGTGTGGGAGAGGGTGCAAGGCTCGATTCGCAGGGCGGGCGGAGAACGAACAAGCGGCGGCGTTAGTGCATGTTTCAGATTAACCTTATGTATGGCAGGCCATGGTGGGCTGTTTGTACCACCACGGCGCGCCTTGTGAACAGCTGGCCTGGCGGTGCGGCTGCATATGCACAGCCAGGCATGAAGGGGGCGACGTCATGCAGCGTGTCAGAGCCTGAGATGTCACGGACTTCGTCTTCCATGGCCGGCCGTTGTTGGTGACGGACGGGGGTGGAGGTGTCGCTGTGGCTCCTCAGTGGCTTCCCCGAAGTTCAAGGCCGCGGCCAGGGTGCCAGGGTCGTGCTCCACTCTCTCTAATTCACCAACCCACGTCGCTGTCCCGCTCCTAATTCCCCATCACCACCACAACACCGCCGCGCCTCCCGACTTGTGCCCCGACGCCCGAGCAATACTACGTCTTAATCTCTATTCTCTACACACGCCCACGCTACACGTTCCGCACGTCGACGGCAGCTGCCTTTCAAGATACCCTCGACCGACCCGCAGTAGCCTACACCGCCAACCCTTGCAAATATGGCGGACAAGACCGAAAGACCCACGAGCTCACACAGTTCCGACAAAGACGGCGTAAGCAATGCCTGTTTGAATCTGGCGGCAGTGGAGAGCCTCACTGTGCGAGTTTGCTAACACGCGTGCGGCGGTGTAGGACGACTTCGAAGACGCTTCTGAGATTACCCCTCGCCCCGACTCACACTCCGAACGATCGCAGTCACGGTCACGCTCCCTCCTACAGCGAGAGTCTTCTAACTCCACCGTACAAGCCGGCAAACCAGTCTCGCCCAATCCTGCAGTGCCAAAACTGCCCAAAGAGGAGAGCGACGACAGCGAGGAGGATGACGACGACGATGATGACGACGACGAGGATGAGGACGAAGATGACAGCGACGAGTCAGAGAGCGAACCCGAAATCGTCAAAAAGCCTACCGAGACTGCACCGGCAGCCAAGTCACCACTCTTGACTGGACACAGGGTCTCAGTCACCTCAGACATGGACGACGTGTCGTTGGATAGTGGTGAGTACACCTACTCTGTTTGGCATAATCTAGGGCTGTGTGATGTGTGCATGCTTGGCGAATGATGCTCCAAAAGCGAGGGCGCCCCGCATTCATTCACTCCATAGCCACAAATGCGTCATGCGCGAATGCATGCTGAGCGCAGAACCTGAGCTGACTCCCTACAGAAGGCTCCAAGGCTGCCGGCATACTCCCCAAACTCCCACCGCGAGACTCTCGAGACTCCACAAGCTCCGCAAGTGGCCTACAAGGCCTTTCAGGCACAATGGCACCCGTAAAATTCCCCCCTCCACCCGCACCGCCCGCTGTACAAGAGAAAGAGAAACCTGCGCCAGCACCGACGACCAGGAAGCTCACAGGCCCCTTTGCGTGGCTTTCGAGGAATAGTTCCAGCAAGAAGCCCGAGTCTCCACCCACAACTACAACAACTGCCGAGCGACGTCATACTGGGGCATCTATTGCAACCATCGGCAGCAATCCTGAGCTCACTTTGAGCAGGATCGAAGACGAAGGAGACATGGGCTCCAAGAACAGATCAAGCCAGGGCAGCCTGCGAGATCGCTTCAAGATTCTGCGGATGAGGGAAGAAGCGGGCATAACACTGGATGACACAACCGGAGATGGCAGTCCAGCAGCAGCATTAGCATCACCAGGCCTCGGTCTCGGCATTGCCAGCCCCACCCCTCTAGCTGAGGAAGAGCCAGGAAGCCCTCCAGCGCTCGCAAAGCAGCCTACAATAAATCCCAAACTGGCCCCCGGTACTGCTTCTGGTTTCGCCGCTGGTCCGGCAGGAGATGCGGCTGAGCCTGTCGACTGGGATCTATGGCAGTCAGTGGTCAATGAGGGCCCAGCTGCAATCGCGCGTACCAGCTCCGAAGAACTGAACCGCGCCATCGCCAGCGGTATCCCTCAAGTCATCCGTGGTGTTATTTGGCAAGTGCTGGCGCAAAGTAAAAGCGAAGAACTGGAGAGCATGTACAGAGAGCTAGTTGCTCGTGGAACAGACAAAGAATACATGAGCGTCAGGAACAGCACTGTCAGCACCGGTCAAGCTAGTGCGAACGGAAAGGACTCGGTTGCTTCCTCCTCGTCTTCTGTACATTCCGACTACTCGAGCCCGGCCACAACAGCTGCTAGCACGACCGCACCATTAGGCTCCCCATCACTCACCTCGGACGAAGATCCCATCAAGGTACAAGCGAGGCTTGCGGCGGAAAAGAAGCAGAATGCAGTCACCATCTCGAAATTAGAGAAGGTCATCAAGCGCGATCTCGGAGCCCGAACGAGCTACTCCAAGTACCTCATGGCAGCTGGGCTACAAGACGGTCTCTTTGGCATCTGCAAAGCCTATGCTCTGTACGATGACGCTGTTGGTTACGCTCAAGGCATGAACTTTATTGCTATGCCTCTTCTCTTCAACGTAAGTTCTCAAGTTCCTGGCGATCGTCACTCCCAACTAACTTCGGTAGATGCCTGAGGAAGAAGCATTCAGTCTCTTTGTTACTCTCATGAACAAATATCGTCTACGCGACCTCTTTGTGGCTGATATGGCTGGACTCCATCTGCATCTTTACCAGTTCGAACGCCTTTTGGAAGATTTGGAGCCCGCTCTCTACTGCCACCTTCGCCGAAGAGAGGTCAAGCCTCAGCTTTACGCAACGCAATGGTTCCTTACATTGTTTGCATACCGATTCCCGCTACAGCTGGTCTTGCGCATCTACGACCTAATACTCAGCGAGGGTCTTGAGTCTGCGATCTTGAAGTTCGGCATTGTTCTGATGCAAAAGAACGCCGAAACGCTGCTGGGTATGAAGGACATGTCTACCCTGACACAATTCCTCAAAGAGCGCCTATTCGATGTCTACATTGACAAGGCTCCGTCAGCCAACTCCATTCTCGAGAATGGCTTCTTCGGTTCGACGGCCGGTATCGACAAGGAAATTTACCGCGCCGATACTCTCGTCAAGGATGCGGTTTCTGTCAAGATCACGCCAGAGATGCTCAAGCAATACACTGCTGAGTGGAAAGAACAGCAACGCGTAGAGAAGGAGCGCGAGACTGAACTTCATGGACTGAAAGACAAGGTCACGCATCTGGAACAGAAGGTCCGGTCTCTAGAGCATCGTGCTGAACAGTCCGACATGGAACATGTCCAGGTCGCTTCTGAGCTCATCAAGACCAAGGTCGAGAATGAGAACTTCGCTGAAGAAAACGAAACTTTGAAGACCAAGGTCTTGGAACTACAGAAGATCGTCGACACCCAACCTGCCGAGGTTGAAGCACGGCTGAAGAGCGAAATGGAGACTGTCATGCAAAAGAACATTGTCGTCCACAACGAGAACCGCAACTTAGAAGACTCGATGGCCGAGATGGAGAAGGAGTTGGTCGATGTCAAGATGCAATGGGCTACAGTAAGTTGCAACCCAGTCGATGTTGGGCACTGCTAACCAGTCTTCCAGATCAACGAAGAGCACGAAGCGCTCAAGCAAAAGTGGAACAACATTTCGCAGATGATGAAGTAAGCCCGAAAGTGGGCTCGTTTCTGCATCAAAGGCATCAGATTGACTTGCATACAGCACGCAAGCGCCGCCACCCGTTGGGGATCAGATCTATTCCGTCGCGTCGATCGCCCCTTAATTCGTTTCTAATGTCTATATACATGTCCGCCCCGCACGATAGCACTTCTTGCGGGGCCTTGTTGCGCGTTATGCTTTGGCATCATCAGTTTCGCATCACTATCTATACCTGTGGCTTGATGGGACGGATGGAGATGCCTTCACTTGGATACGATCAGAGTTGGATAGCTTGCATGGCATGGAAGCAAGGTGTTTAGGAAAGTGGCGATTGAATAAGCATACGTCTATCTCTATAGACTCATGGAAGGTGTTTTTCGCTGTGTTTCGTTGGCTTGTAGTATCTTATGACGGAAGCCTAGTTGGTTAGATCATTAATAGAAGCACGAAATGTATCAGCAGATACGTACATGCTTGCTGCCAACGAATGTCATTTTACTACGTATATCGTTCGTGCAGCTTTTATCCTACCATCCTTGTCACTTGCTACGCAAGCTATGGCCTTCCAAGCACAGCACAGTATCAGTCCATGCCGCATCGGGAAGCCACAGTGAAGCACTAGTCTTCGCTTATCTTATCGTGAACCCTGCAGGAAAAAGTTACCCAACCCCACAGTCATTCTGCAACTCAGATCGACGACGATACAATCGCAATTGAAGATGGCCGAACAAACAACAGAAGAAGATATCCTCCTCGCCAAGCGCATCATCTCGGCGGCAGAGCGTCACGATGTGCCGGCGTTGACCGTCCTGCTCAAGGATGGCTCGGCAAACGTGCAAGACCCCACAGCAACAGTATCAACATCACCACTACACGCAGCAATCGCAGCATGCGGTAAGGCTGAAGACGGAAAGGAGGCGGGCGATTCCGCCATCCAAACCGTAGAGACCCTCCTCCAAAACGGCGCCATCTGGAACGACCTCAACAAGGAAGACGAAACACCAGGATGCATTGCCCTCCGCTTAGGCCAAAAGAAGATTTACGAAATGATGGTCGAAGCCGGTGTTCGCGCTGAGATCCTCTTCGCCCGCCTGGAAGCACTCGGCATGGGCGACAACGACGTGGAAGAAGCATTCGAAGAAGACACCACCGAGCAACCCGCCGCCAAGAAGCAAAAGGTCTCCGCCGAAGACGCCAAAGCCGTGGAACAAGTCGTCGACGAAAAGATTCTCGACGACGTCTCCCTAGACAACAAAGCATACCTGAAATCTCAACTCCGCTACAAGCCGGGTATTCTGCTTGACGAATCCGACAACGCTGTCATGATGGACTGGGAAACGCAAATTATGCAACGCCACGCCGAGACTCTGATTCCCAAATCTGGTCTTCGCACTATGAATGTAGGCCATGGAATGGGTATTGTCGACACGGCGATTCTCACGCATGACCCCGCGGAGCACCACATTATCGAAGCGCACCCGCAAGTGCACCAACGGCTGCGTGAGCAAGGCTGGTACGACAAGCCCAATGTCAAGATCCACGAGGGGAGGTGGCAAGATATCCTGCCCAAGTTGGTGGAGCAGGGCGTTGTGCTAGATGCGATCTATTACGACACTTTTGCCGAGGATTACAAGGCGCTCAAGGAGTTTTTCGCGGAGTATGTGGTCGCACTTCTGGCCAAGGATGGCAAGTTTGGGTGGTATAATGGTCTGGGGGCTGATCGCCAGATTTGCTATGATGTTTATACCAAGGTTGCTGAGATGGATCTTTATGAGGCGGGCTTTGATACGCAGTGGGAGGATATCGATGTGCCGAAGGGGCTGCATGGGAGTGATCAGTGGGAGGGAACTAGGAGGCCGTACTGGACGATCGATGTGTACAGGTTGCCTGTCAACACTTTCGTCAAGTAGATGGCGGGTAGGATGAGGGTGGACACGTTTATTACACAGCACGTCAGGCCCTACGAGAACACGAACCAAAAGTTCTGCAATGATGAATGACGCAATGAAGTGTATGTCGAGCAACTACCTTATTACCTTATTTCCTTCATCCCTACGATCCAACACTATCCCACAGCAAGTCTGGTCGTGCACGGACGCACAATATCGAAGCCAGAAACAGTGATGCCTCACT
The DNA here is from genome assembly GCF_024043165.1 of Alternaria incomplexa. Lineage (NCBI taxonomy): Eukaryota > Fungi > Ascomycota > Dothideomycetes > Pleosporales > Pleosporaceae > Alternaria > Alternaria incomplexa. The sequence goes on from NW_026249859.1 coordinate 1,248,857, forward strand.
TCATACAAGGAAAAGATTGAATAACCTGGAGCCTAGGTTGACCTTAGATCTTCTACTTTGCCCAACTATAACTCAGTGTAGTCTGTAGACCTGTTCAGGTTATCCGTAGTATAACATGGGCTGTTGGTCCTGGGGCGATTTCGCAGGCAACGATGATGCAGCGCTGCTAAGCTCCGGGTACGTCGTCGTTGACAGCTTCGTCGGAAGTGGGAGGCTGACTGACTGTGGTGGGGGTATCTTGTCGGGCAGCTTCTTCGTCGGCCGGGACGACTTGGATGTTGGAGCCGGCGAAGTCGTAGAATTCATTTTGGTCCGCGGGAAATGCTCCTGCCACTTCTGGAGGGTTCATGTCGCTTGGTATATCACGGGTAATCTGAATTTCTCCGTTTGCATCGAGAATGATCCTTGCGTCATGGACTGCTGCTCCAGCTGACAAGAAGTCATCGACAGCGGGTCCATGTGCTGCGTCTATGTTGTCGTCGCCGCGCTCCTCATCGTCTTCACCGTTGTTTTCCCCTTCCTCATCACCATCCTCACCATTATCTTGCGGGTGTGGAGTCGGAGGCGGAGGATGAGGATTGAACTGATCGAACAAAATGCCCTGGTTTTCGAACAACTCGATGCGATGCTGATCCAAAGCGTCTTCGCGGGGCCCATGAGGAAGCATATTGACAATAGCGCGTTGGTCGGGAGTCAGATGTTGCAGGACTTCCCACTCAGGATCATTTCGCGCATCACCTTCTTCCTCGTCATCTTCATCGTCATCGTCATCGTCAGCCTGACGCTGCGCCTCGTCTAGTGCACGAGCACGCAGAATTTCTTGACGACGAGTGAGACCTTCACGACTGAGGCCACTATCACGGTGGAAGCCGTCCTGGTTATATCCTTCTTCATCGTACTCCGCGGGTCCGTATTGTGGGCAGCCGTGCATTCCAGGCCAGTTCTCGCCGCAGATGTAACAGAATGAGTTGCCGCACTCGCAGGTAATATGATTGCATGCCTCGGCCAACTCCACGGTTGCGCCACAAACGAAGCACTCTTGGTAACCCTTCTCGTTCGCAGTCTGCTTGAACTTCTTGTCGTCTTCGTTCTGGTCGCACTTGTGGTTCTGGGTTCCTTGGTCGAGCAACGTCCTGCACTTGACACAAGTCAACTTTCCGCACTCTTCGGCCTCGCAGATGGCATATGTGATTTTCGTTTCGGGGTCTTCGACGTGGGCTCCGGGGGGTAGAAATTTCGCGCAAGCTGGGTTTGCGCAGTATGTTCGAAATCTGTTCAAGTGTTAGCTCAATTTGAATCTGTCGCTCGCACGTCGACCTGATCAGCTTTTCTTTTTCTTTTAGGACTTACTTTGCCAGGATTGTGTACTCGCCGTGCTGTTTCACCTGGTACGCCCAAGAAATCTCCCACGGCAGATAGTCCTCATAGTCGTCTAACACAAACATAACATCGCAGCACTGCGGCGGGTATAGACTCTCGTTGTTTGTCGCATTCTCGAAAAAGCTAGCGAGATCGTCGGCGCAGACCAAATGGCGGCGGCATGGAGCTTCGATAAGTAGTTCGCTTTCGCTCTCCTCTGTGCCGCAGATTACACAGCTCTTAGACATGATGGCTCTTGTGGGTAGAGTATGGTGTGAGTTCCTATCAGTTGGAGAGGGCTGCGAAGGTGATCGTTCGTGGGTAAGGTCGAGCGCCGTGGTGGAGTGGTAGAGTGAGTTCGGTACCGGGGGCGAAATAGTTCAGGCGTGTGGAGATTGTGTAGAATCAAGGCAACACGTGGTGTGCGAGGCGAGTGACTAATTCACAAGGGTAGGATTTGCGCCAAAGTTGAAGTGAATGCCGACAGACTTGGACCCGGCTAGCTAGCCCTGAATGCAGTGTGAAGGAAGCCTTGTACCTCTTCACATGTCTTGATAACACAACGACCGATCAGTCCGATCGCAGTTAATGACCGTTGATTTGAAGACAGACGGCATCCACAAAATGGCGAAAAAACCCGGTTCCTTTATTGCTGTATGATATACGAGAGAAAGATGACGCGACAAAACTTGCGCAAAAGGGAAGCAAAATATAAGTTGATGAATACTAGCTGAGATACCAAATAAAAAGACAGCAGCTCACTCAGAAGACATAGGAGGGAGGTGCATCACGATATCAACGCTCGAGATGCCCATAGCGGGAAAGAGTTAGATTGTGTAGCTGCAGGCAGCCATCGGCCGGGCGCAAGAGTCGACTCGCAAAGCCATGTGTGCAGCCTGGCAGAGACCCACACAGTGCGATGGCTTATATTCAGGCAGATTCTATATAGGGAACGATGAAGAGTCCGGAGTGGCATCAGGAATGTGTGGTCAATGAAGGGTCCAGAAATCATGACGCGACGTCACATGGAGCTTTAGCCGGCCGGCCTGATCGTGCACGGGCGCACAACATCGGATCGAGAGACAGCGATGCCCTTACCTGTCTCCTTCCAATGCACGACACATCTACGCCACATCCTGTCTCGCTCAATCGCAACATTTGTTGAGTTGCCACATCTAAATCCGGCTAAAAGCCCCCCCTCGCATCAATCGCTCTGGTCTTTGGTAACATCGCTGAACGGATCGATGAGTGGAGGGATTTGGAAAAAGTTCATAAGCTCTTGATTTGGGTGAAGCCCAGGATAATAAGTGGTATGTACAAGAATATTAAACTACACGACTCTTCTACGCACGGCACATACGTCCGTCTTTGCTGACCTTCCAGGCCTCACTACCAACACCCTTGAGGATGTAGAGAACATCCTTAGGATCGTACTTCTTCTTGATGTCCTTCAGCTTATCATAGTTCTTGCCAAAGAAGGTCTCTTTCCAGTTCGGCTGCTGGAAATCTGCCTCATTCAGATATGAGCCACTTCCCGGGGTAATGGCTTCAATCTTGGGCATGAGCTCGTTGGTCATCTTCTGCTGAGCTGCCTCCATGGTGGCCCAAGGAGCGGTGGAATCCCAGTTTGTGATAAGCTGCAGCTGAATCATGGCGTCTCTCCATGCGGGTAGTACGCCATTGTCGGCGACTCCAGCGGGCTTCTTGTAGTTTGCTGAGCTACCAGCAAGCAAGACGCCTTCTGCGGCAAGCTCTTGGTAGACCTTGACAAGGTCGGCGGTCTTGTTCTCGACCACAGTTCGTGGAATGAGACGGCCACCAAACTGGTATCGGTTGACTTCGTATGCGCCGCGTGGAAGAGGGCCCATGTAGCGATCGAAGTGGTCGCGGTAAGACAGCTCGCTGTAGACGATTGGGGGCGTGATACCGAGATCTGTAAGAGCTTTGGCATAAGGCGCAAGCACAACGTCCTTGACGTAGGCAGCTGTTGAGTCCCAGACGGTGACGGGCTTGATCACAATGTACTGAGTGCTGACCAAGAAGACGACCATAGCACCAGCGTCGATCATCGCCGGCAAGAGCTCAATCAGCTTGGCAGTCGCTGCGGCGTACTTCTCGGGGGTGGTGGACGAGGCGAGAAGCTGCATAGCAGCACCACCAACCTGCTTGGCCGGGTATGCTCGCACAGTCAATGAGAGGACGATAGCATATGTGCCACCACCACCTCCGCTGAGAGCCCAGTAAAGGTCGGCGTTCTCGGTTGCTGAAGCAGTGAGCATCTTGCCCTCAGCAGTCACGACCTCGAAGGACAAGGTCTGATCAGCAGCAAGCCCGAACTCAGTGCTGAGCACCGAGTGTCCACCACCTTGGGTAAACCCTCCTGCTAGACCAACAGTAGCGCATTCACCAGACACAACACTCATGCCTTGCTTGTGCACTGCCTCGAGCAACTCGTTGCCCATCACTCCAGCGCCAACAGTGACCGACGGGCCAGTGTAGTGCTCATCGGACCAGTCGCCGAAGGCGATGTTCTTGAGACTTTGGGTCCAGATGGCTAGAGCGCCGGCTCCAGTAGATCTTCCAAGGAAATCTAAAGATGAGTGTACGAAGTCAGTATTTGTCTCACATACAGTTCGTACATGGATATGACTAACCATGCCCAGTGTTGCGTACAACAACACGAATCTTCTGGGCTTTGGCGAACTCAAGAGCAGATACGACGTCCTCCGCCTCGGTAGCTTTGACAGAGTACGAAACGTAGTTGCCCAGAGTGCACGGGATGCTCCTATCGGAGAATGGATCGCAGCTCTGATTGGCAAAGTACGACTGCATGATCGAGTGGGAGGATGGGGTGCTGCCAAGAGTATTAGAGTTCTACGCCAACATGTAAACGGAGCTCTTGCACTTACTGTGTCAGCGGGTTGAGCCATGATGACTTCAATGCGTCGCAAGCGTCGGCATCATATGTCGGGTCGTGACACGGGGAGCCAATTGGGACAGTAGCTACGAGCTTCCCGTTCACGGTCGAGTTCAGTGTCGACCACGCGTTATCGGATGGCCAGTCGGCATCGCTTGGCAGACGGTAACAATTCTGGGCGCTTCCAAAGCGAGCAAGGAGTAGGGCTCCAAAGAGCGGAGCGTTGTCGATGAGCCTCATCTTGTCTTGAAAGTGATTGATGGGAGTGATGAATACCAAGAGCCTTGTCCCGACCCTCATATATAGCCATTGTTCCCCTTACTATCGTTTTCGCATTGCCACATGCTATTCTTCTCATCTCGGAGACCATCTCAAAGCAGAAAACTTAGAATATGTCTGCTTCCTCTGTAGGCTACAGCGCCGACAGTGCCCACTTGAGACATTGTGCCACATGCCGATATCAATGCAAGGAATAGCCATGCACTGGGCTGGAAGCCGGCGAAAACCTCGTGCGGGAATCGATGGCCGCACGCGAGGATGACTTACTGCAGGGCAGAGTGGGCCAACCGATGAATGGGGGATTCGCCGGGTGGCCTAACGCTTGGGGGTGGACCCTCAACGACGGATTGCTCGCTAGGATTGAGATTCATGAAACCGTAGGATTCGTCCTCAGGCGACACAGTGTGGCGCCAGGAACCGGCGGGCGTGCAGATCTTGGCGGGCGTTCGTCGTCTTGGTACGTTCGGAAAGAACCTCATTTCGGCAGCCGTGCAGCGAACGAGATGTCTAGGTGCGCACTGAGCAGCTGTTATCGCTCCACGTGCTCGCCCGCCCCCAGGCCTCTGCCATTGCGCCATGCTCATCATCGCCCTTTCTGTCACATACTCGAAAGTCTAAAATCATCCTCCGTTGGCCATGGATGGTGGACGTTGTTGTTCAGGTTTTACCGTGGTTTTCGGTTGGCGTTTGTGGCGTTCGCAAGCCCATGACACACCGGACCGCACCCCACATCACGCTGCACCGGCCTGAACAAGGCAAGACCCCTTTCTGGATGACATGCCGCCATCTCTGAAGGATGCTAGGTTCCGACCGTATATGCGCCAGCACTTCTTAACAAAGTTTGCGCTATTGGAATGCCATGGTCGGGAGGTAGGCTTCTGCAGTCGGCACTTCATACCAATGACGGCAGCCACCATGGTAGCTACGACTCGTGGGTTTCAGTCCTGGACCTTACAAGAGACGCACTATAAACCGCACGAGGGATCCCTGCGTTCATCATATTCGAGGATCACCTTCCGTTTAGAGGCGGAAGATAAATGGTGGAACCTGTCCCGCTGTCGCTTTACTTGAGACCTCCGCGATATCCTACGCACCCGTTACAAACTCGGGGGTCCGCCCATCTGTCTTCAACATTCGGATTGTCTTGCGCAAACGTGGCGTGAGAGCATCGACATGGCCTCTTTCATTCGTACATGCATGCTGTTGTGGCTCGTTACCATCTCCATGGTACATGCAGCACAGCAGCCTGCCCTGTCAAAGCTTCCCGCATGTGCTGTAAGTACCTTGCAGCCCAACTTCTTAACATTTCGCTCACCCTTGCAGCAACTGTGCCTCTTGAACGCTTTCGGTACGAACACCTGTTCTCCAACAGATCAAGCATGTATTTGCACGAACGATGTCTTCCAAAATAACGTAACGCTGTGTGTGAGCGCCAGCTGCACCATCCCTGAAGCTCTAGGTACTTGCACCTATCCCGACGGAAGAGAACAAGAGGCTGACGAACATGAAGTTACGCGCAACATCAGCCTGACCACCTGCGGAGCCCCGGTACGGGATCGCGGACAAAGCTATGTGCTGCTGTCAAACGTCATGGTATGCATAGCTGCAGCCTTCGTTGCGATGCGTTTCACCTTCAAGGGCACCGTGTCGAGGATGGACTTTGGCTACGACGACTGGTGCGTGCTGGCGACACTCATAGCCGCTATACCCAGTGCCGTCATCACTGTTTTTGGCACTGTGAAGAATGGACTTGGCCAAGATCTCTGGACCCTGACACCGACGGAGATCACTCAGATGCTGCAATATTTCTACATTATGGCCTGGCTCTACTTCACGCAGCTTATGCTGTTGAAACTCACGCTACTGTTCTTCTACATCCGCGTGTTCCCCAGCAAAGGCGTTCAACGACTACTATGGGGTACAATCGTCTTCACCATACTCTGGGGTGTCGCCTTCATCATCGTCGCGATATTTCAATGCCAGCCCATCCAGTACTTCTGGACAAAATGGGATGGTATGCACGAAGGTACTTGTCTCGAAATCAACGCCATCACTGCATCGAACGCGGCCATATCCATCGCCTTGGACTTCTGGATCCTGGGTGTACCTCTTTGGCAGCTTTGGGGCTTGAAGCTACACTGGAAGAAGAAGGTCGGTGTAGCGCTTATGTTCTGCGTTGGTACCTTCGTCACCGTCGTCAGCATTCTGCGTTTACAAGCCTTGGTTCACTTTGCCGCTTCCTCGAACGTGAGCTGGGAGTTTTACGACGTCTCAATGTGGAGCACGATTGAAATCTGTGTCGGCATCATGTGGTAAGTTCTATACTCGTACTCATATATCGCATCCATTAATGTTCCTACCAGCGCCTGCCTCCCGACCCTCCGTCTTCTCCTGGTCAGACTCTTCCCCATTTTGGGCGGCTCATCGGCACGCAGCCGTCAATACTACAACTACGGCAGCAACAACGAACTCAGGAACGTCAGTCAAAAGCACAAGTCGTACAACTTGAACACGGCTATATCGAGCCCTCGTTCAGAGTCGTTCGATACGAAAGTGGAAGATGGCATCAGAGTCAAGACCTCGTATCACGTGAAGCACAGCCATAGTCAAGGAGACACAGATGAGGCTAGTTTGGTTAGCTATGAGGGAAAACGGAGGCCATAGTTTTGCATCCGATATAGTAATGATCATGAGTATTTCGCACTACCTCACGTTCCCCGCATGAACACATGCTACCTAGGTACTTTGACGACTGCGTCTGCCGGTGCTGAAACCTCCTCGAGACGAACCTTACCTTCAAACAGCCACTTGCCAAACGTAACTTTCCACACGCCTGGTAACTGCCGTGATCGACAGGTGCTGAAGCACCCACCTCTCGCGATTTCGGTTGACCCATCAAAGGGTAACGCAGATCACCGGAGTATCACCGACATCCTCGTGGAAGATCACACTAGTTCCACGTGTCGGCGATCTCTGTACGCGATTGCGACAAGGTCTAAACAGCGAACGGTCGGTGGCCTTATTCATTGCACCATCTAAGTATCACGATAATTTCCATCACGGCGAGAGGTTCCGTAAATGGCGTCTCTCAGGCATCCCTTCAAGTGCTGCCGTCCCCACAACACGAATCATCCCGTATCCGCAATGATGGCAAACCCGGCCGAGCTGCGACGAGCTTTCGCGGTGGAATAAGACCGACGAGTCGTAAGTCTGCGATAGTTTGTGGTACGGCAGAGCTACGGGTCCGATGTGGGCCCGATCTCTGGGTACCTAGGTAGCCGATTGTCGGCTGTGCGCAGATGGAGGCTGTTAGCAACGACTACTTACTGCTAGCGATGGCACTTGTCTTCTGGAAGAAAGACTAGTCGAGGAGAGGATTACTCGAATTTAGCCTGGTTCATTTTCAACGTACACCACCGTATCGGCCGACTTACCAAGTTTTGTGGCTGGTGGCACGTGCCCTGTAATTACGTTGCAGTGGCTGAAGTGGCCTTGGTGATGTCGCATTCAACGAGCAAGGCGCTTGCCGACGTTGCGCTCACAATTTCGGATCGAATGAAGACTTTGCGCTGCGAAAGCTGGAAACACGAAGATGCAAAACCCGGTCTCTGGCGTACCTAGTGCCGGGTGAGGATGTCGTCATCAACATCGCAGCGGTGATTGTGCAATGCATTGCGTCTTTGAATAACGCCGAAAGTTTGCGCGCACGCATGCATGTCCTCAACCCGCACATCTAGCAATTGCGACTTGTCACGATGTGTCGGGCGATCAAGTGTGATAGCCTCACGCGTAGGTCCAACTCATGCACTACCTAGGTAAGTGTCTGGAGTAACACGTTTCACGTGTCAACCAAACTTCATAACGCAGCTAAAGAACTTACAGGGAACTGCCGAAAGCATGTATCCCATGTCGGTATTACAGCGAGCCTAGAAGGAAGATCTTATCGGCTCCTACTTAGTGCGGCTCCCGCTCTCACATGACCTTGGGATTAAGAAATTGACTTTAACGACTGCCCCTCGACGCAGATCTCGCGGTATACGAACGCGACACTTTAGTAAAATCCTCAAAACTGAGCCCATACTACCATTTGCAAATTCTGAAGGCAGCGCTAACAACCGAGCGCCAGCAGTACTGGCATATATCTTATGGTGCAGTATACGAAGATCAGCGATGATGTAGAAGGAGTGCACAGCACCAGACAACGTGCAGGAAAGAAGTGACAAGAACTCAGAAAAGGAGCAGGCTGAGGGTACTTGGAAGAAACGCCGCACCTCGAACGGGATTTTTCACCAGCCGGTAGAGAGGCTTCATCTCAGAGAGAAAACTCGCTTTCGCGATACTGATGTTTTCAGAACGTTGTCGCCGTCGTCGCGACCCAGCTGCTGAACTTCATCGCATACTCTTAAGTCACTGCGAACCCGCAATATTCAGCTACGGCGTTCAGTAAAGTGAAAAGAATGTTGCAAAGCTGCGCTTTAGATATCCTTGTAATTACATAACATCTGCGGGGACAGTGAGCACCACAAACACGCTCACCTCACGTTTGCGTCTAGCCGTGTGCCGCTTTAGGCAGGTCTACTCTTCTCACTTTCATCGCAAAAAGTCATTTCCTTGCTGCTTTCCACTGTATTACCTTTCTACCCTTGGTATACAGCCCATTATACGCTCGCATCCAGCAACATGGCTCCATTGCGCACGCCATCACAGGAAGAATCGTTATCTACGGCGGGTTCTTCTCTTACTGTCCGTCATGGGGTGCAGTCCACTCGTCCAACAGCCATCGCTCATGAACTCGTATGCATATCTTGCACGATCAGTTGTTATCAAAAGTTGCTAATGCTGCGCAGAACAAAACCTACTCGGATATTCGCGCCACTGCCGCCGTTTACAGTGGGCATATCTCAAAGATGCAGGTCCAAATGAAAGAACTCGCAGTTGAACACAGCAGACTGTTCGAGGAGAAGGACGCAACTATCGCAGGTCTAGAGCTTGAAGTCCACGAACTGAAAAGCCAGAACAAGGATCTCTCATGCAGTCTGAACAAAGAGGCCAACACTCGAAAAGTGGCGGTCGCAGGTATCGAAACTCTCACAAAACAGCATGAAATTTAAGGCAAGAATGTCATGACGCTCAGCAGTAGGGTTGCCGAGCTCGGGAATGAGTTGGCTCAAGAGAAAGCCAAGCATACCGCAGAGAAAGGCGCGAACGAGAAGTTGCGTAGTATCACGGAAAAGTGCGCCGAGATTGCAAGGCTTGTGGGGCAACACCTGTAAATGGAAATCTACCCGTGTTTGGGGAATGGCTGGATGGACAAAAGCGAGTTGCGAATCACAGAACCTGATGATGAGTACAAGGGTATGGCTTCAGGTGGCCTCGGGCAGATTGCAATCTTAGGTATACGAGGTACCGTTGGTGTATAGCTTGAAGCTCCAATTTCACCTTCACTTTTGCCTCCGCCATCATACCGCCACTGCAGACCCCGTCCACTCTGTTTGCAGCATCTCAACCTAACTTCTATCTTCCACTAGAGCTGCAGCCTAAACATGATCTCTCATATCTCGTCTCCAGACAATATCGCGATCTCCCAGAAAATGTCGAATCAACACTCGCTCTCGCATGCGCAATGGTAACGACAAGACAAAACGAGCGCGGCCGCAATCCATCTTTTCGAGAACTGTTCCCCCGTCGCGATATCCGCCCACGTACGCCGACAAGCACAGTGAGTGAATGTGACGAAGACTCATGAATCATACTGATAAGCCACAAGCCGCGTTCTACAGCGCACGCTGCTGCCGCAAGATCGTCACTCACCGCGTTGATCAAAGATCTAAGGGCGCAGGAGCGACAGACTCTCAGTCTAAACAGCGCGCTTGATGCAGAGCGTGCGGAACATGAGAAGCATGTGGAAGACCTAGAAACAACTCACGCGAAAGAGCTCGCGACCGTTCACGAGAATCACGATCACCAGCTTGCGCAGATCGAATTGCGACACAGTGAAGAGCTCACGCGCGTCAAGTTGTGGTGTGTGATGAACCAGCCAAAGCCAAACGAGTTATCGCGGGTTCTCGAAAGGCAGCGGAGGTCAACATTGGAAGCCGAAGTGGAGAAGACGAAAGAAGAGGCGAAGATGAGAGCTCTTTGGCAAGAAACTAGAATCCAGGAACTGGAGCGCGAAAACGACCATGTCAAGCATCAATTGACAAACTCGCAGAGGGATTCACAATGGAAGAACTGGATGAAGACGATAATGTCATAATGCCTGCCCGTCCTCCCGGCGAGTGCCGACTCAAACCCCCGAAGGGGTGAGTCAAGGTCTCAAACCGGGAGGACTAAGACAAGAGTAAAAAGCTAGCTACAAGAAAGGAAACGTATACAAAACAAAGTACAACAAAAAACGATGCAGCGAATGCAGACCCATGGGTATCGTCGCGATAAACACCAAATCAAAACCAAAGCCAACACAAAAACTCCAATGCTCAGAACCGTGATGAGAGCCAAAATAAACGCCCAGTACCCAAGATGCATCTTCCCATGCTCTCGAGTTGTCGCTGAAAAACCAAATGCGCAACACCGTGTCGTGTGGAATCGTAAAGGCGAAGTCGTGTCTTTTTCTTCCTTCCCTTCTAGTCGATAGAGTGTTCTAGAATTATACCGCAATGAAGGACAAGTCGTCGTAATCCTCGGAGAGCATGGACAGGTGGACGAAGTCCTCCTCGGCTTGCTCCAAAGCCACCTTATGACTATGTGCGCGCTCCTCCCAGCCTAGGCTGATGCCACTGAGTTCGATAGCCGACATCTTAGGTCGGCCAGTACCATGTGCGTTCGAGATTTGATATGTTGGGTTCTCCTCGAGCACTGGGCTTGATGGCTCAAAAACGAGGAATTCATCATCGTCATCGAGGTAAAGCCTCTCATAAAATTTCCTCCAATTTCTGTCGACATGCTTGTAGGTGTCCAGACTGATCAACGTCTGGCGCACATTCCATTTGAATGCCCAGCTGTTTTCGCGCTTGCGCAGCCAATGGTTCTCATTGTCGAGGGCTTCGAGCATAGTCCTGAGCTTGCTGGGATGAGCGAGCGGGTCATCCTCTTCCCGAGGCTGCTCGACTGGAGCGGCAATGGTCTCCATGGCGTGTCCTGCGTCGTTTTGCGCATGCTCGTCGGCATTGGCCAGGCGCTGTCTCAAAACCTCAATCTCCATCATCTGGGATCGATTCAGAGCCTGAAGATCCATGATCTTATCATGACGTGTCGTGAGCTCTTCTTGGAGAGCCTCGAGACCTTCGGTCTTACTGGTAGCGTCCTTGATCTTAGCCATCAAGTGCTCAATCTCCAGTTCTTTCGTGGCGATGACTTGCTCTCGCTCGTGAATCTTCAAAACGGTGGCACGATGCTCGACGGTAAGAGTTTGTAACTGGCGCACAGCCTCGTCATCCTTCTTCCGTCCCGCCTCAACCTCCTTCGCCTTCTGAGCCCAGGGCGTAGGTCCGTGCTCGATCTCGATGGCTTTTGATAGTATGCCGGCTTGGTCGGCCCAGGAATTCAGATGGTGAGTGATGGTGTTCAGGTGGGCAAACATGAAAGCATAATTCTGATCGACATCGAGATTATCGATGTTGTCTTTGATCGCGCGGAGCTCAAGAGCAGGGATTGGCTCGGTGTCGGATAGGCTGGTGCACTTCGCAACCTCCTCGATCAGACTGCGAACGAAAGCGGCAAGGGTTCCAGCAGCCGATGCCAGCTTTTCGTCGTATCTGAAAGCGTCCTCGAAATCAGATGGTTGTTCCGGATACATATGATCCTGAACCAGAGCCTTCAGAGTCCGCTGCAACCTGGCCGCAGCCGTGGATGTAGCCTGCAAAGTATCGACTGGCTCGTTGAAATGAATGAGCATTTTTGCGCACTCTTCGCGTATGCTCTCGGGCACTTTCTCTAGGACAAAGTGTGCCAGATCGTAGATGTAAAGGATGTAGTTTATCCTCGCGTGGAGCGAAGTCGCTATGGAGAGGAATTCTCCCTCTGGTCGTGCAGCAAGGACCTCTTGGTGGCCTGACAGAATTGCTTCATGTGTCTTGGTCGATCGCTCCAGGGACCCAGCAAATTCTTCAAAGTTGAGTGTGTCTGCTTTGAGAGCGTTGAGGCCTTGATCAAGAACCTGCTCTACCGAGATCAATTCCTGGTATGTCGGGCCAAAATTGGCGAACTCAGGAAGAGATAAACCACGAATGGCAGACCAAAGACGGTTGCTGCCGTCTTTCAGAACCTCCAGGTGAACAATGGACTCTTCACAGACGAGTCTGGAGACGGCATCGTCCAATCGACCGCCATTGCTCATGTGACGACAGGTGCTCCTCAACACATTGACAAGCAGCTTGGATTTCCCAGCGATTCTTTCTGTTGCGAGATAGGCTTGGAGAGACTCGCTCCGAGTGAACTCCTTGGACTCTGTCTCGTTCCAAATCTCGAGCTTTTCAGCAAGCTGATCTGCCTTGAGCGATACCAGCGAAGATTCGATCTCTCGTGTGGTCGACAACACAGTGGCTGCACGAAGTTGGCGGTTAAGGTCCATCACTTCGTTGAAGCGACCGGTGGTATCCTTAACTTGGGCTTCCGTCATAGTCTTGGAAGACTCAGCGTCGGCCATCTTGGTTTGTAGGTCCATGACGAGGTCTCGGAATTTGGAGATCAAAGACTCTTGGTCGGCGATGATGTTAGTCTGTTCGGTAATCTGGCGTACCTGCTCAGCGAGCTCGTTGTTCTTAGCGTCAAGCTCTGCAAGCATGTCCTCTTCTTGCTCAAGGTGTTGAGCTTCTAGCTCGTCGTTGAGTTCCCGTAGGTTCTCAAGATCTTGTACGACCAGATCCTGCTCCGCGATTCTATCTTGGAGATTCTGGTTCTGTTGGGTCAACTCCTCGACCATCTCCTCCCATTCATTGGCGGCATCCAACTGTTGCTTGAGATGGTCCACAAGGTTTTCGGAGACAGAGAGACGTTCTTGTAGATTGGCGTTGTCTTGTCGGTAGTACTCAAGCTGTGAGACGTCGCCCTCGAGCCCGAGAATGTGTGCCTTGAAGTCTTGTTCCCGCTCCTCTGTCATCTCTTTCAGAGTGATCAACGCCTGTCGCATGCGATCATTCTCGTGTTGGAGACGGTAGTATCCAGCCTCTTGCTTCTGATCCTCTGACATTTCTGTTGTGAAGAGGTCGGCCTCATCGCGAAGAATGTCCAGCTCCAGCGTCTGCTCTTCCAGGCGCTTGCGCAACGACCCGATCTCTGCCTCGGCTTGATCCGCCCTCTCCTCGGCCATCTCCTTGTCCACCAAGGCATCCTCCAAGTCCACCTCGTGGTCCTGGTGTGATCTGTTGAGAGCCTGTTGTTCCAATTGAAGTGTGTTGACACGGTCTTTTAATTCCTGAATCTCGGTATATTGAGCTTGACACTTGTTCTGAAGCCGCTGGATGATGCCGCTGTAGCGCTCTTTCTCGTCGCGAACCTGAGCATACTCTCTCAGGCGCTCTTGGTCTTCCGCGTGTTGCTTCTCGAGATGCCTGATCTTGGTGTGCAGATTGTCGACGTTGTTATCCCGACTTGCTTTGCCAGCATTGCTTGTGACTGAAGATGCAAGACTCGGTCTTGAGGTTGATGGTGTAGGACGAGAGGGTTCGGGACGAGAAGGTTCTGGGCGGGAGGATTCGGGTCGAGAGAATGGGGCGCGAGATGATTCAGCGGCAGAGTTGCTTGACGTGCTCGCCACGCTGGCCTTGCGGACTGGGCCACGCGAAGGCGGTTGTGATGCCGAGGGAGCTGCGACTGACTGCCGCTTGCTCAATGTGGTTGTCCTTGTAGTGGTTGTAGGCTTAGGGGCAACCACGCTTGATGGGCGGGCTCTGGGTGTGGTGGGTGGTGCCTTTGTTTTGGAGACCGCTCGTGGAGTAGGAGGAGCCGGTGCGGGGGCTGCCTCAGAGAGGATGCTGACAATGCTAGTGTCGCGGATGAACAGCCCGTGGAGAGGTGCGCAAGTGAAGTAACGCTCTCCGCGTACGGAACCATCGTTCTTGCCATCAGCAGTTGGGAGTTCTATTCCCACAAATCGCCCCTCTGAGACGTGAATGGGGCCTAGGTAGCGGACGATGCCGTCTACACCGCCAGAAGTCTCGACCGTCTGGCCGAGCTTGAGATTGAGGGTAGTCATGGCTACTGGAGACTACCCAGGAGCAATGCTGAGAGTGTGGAGAGAAGCAGTGGCAGACAGCGTGGTGACTGAGTGCAGTGTGGTTACCTGACGCGACGCGTCGAGAAGCAGCTGCGCGTGAGGGGGAGAGCAATTGCGAACAATTGACTCAGCTGAAGTGTGAAGAGTGCAGAGCAGAAGAAGAAGCAGATACGCAACAATGCAGTAGCAGCGGCTTGAGAGTGTTGTGGTTGTGGAAAGTGGCATGGGGCAGCTGCAGAAAGTGTGGTGTACAGGTGAGAAGGGAGGAGCGAGGTGGCCGGCTTTTACGTGAGGGCTGGCTTGGCGCGGCGATGGCTCGGATCAAGGCGCTAAACCTCGGACGCGTCTCGGATGAGCTGCTGTTCGCGCTAATGGACCCTGACCCACGGGAGCACCCGACGCTAGCCCATCTGAGCGCGTTCGAGCGCGCTCAACCGCGACTTTCGTTTTAACATGACGCCCATGAGGCCATCTGCGCTCTTTCCCAGCCACCACATACACAGATGTGGTAAGCCTTGAGGCAGTTTCCTGCCGGACATCCGCAACCACGCCCCCCTCGACGCGTCTGAGATTTGCTACCGCGTACATTCCGTGCCATGCCTCTTGCGATGTGTAGTATATGATGATGCTGTCTATGAGAGTTGTTCCTCTCATATTTGATGTTCCGCTATGATCATACCGCCACCTGTTTACTGTCTTCTCTGAGTGTTCATGCGCGTCGTGCGCCCACATGTGCAAGATGCCTTCTAGATGCGCGCGCTGCATCACTCTCAAGCTACTGCTGCCGCCTTCTGCCTCAACATCGCAGATGCAAAGCCCTTAGTATCCTGCATGCCACCGCCATGCGTGCATTATTTGCATATATATGCATCCGTACCTGATCAGCATTAGCTGTGTGTATGCATTATCTTGTTTCATATCACGCGGTGAGCTTACGAGGCTATGCCCTCTCGTTGCAGTGCGCGATTTCATACATTCCATGCAAGATATAATATAACTACGCATAGATCCGCGGCTACCACATGCCAGCGCCCATTAAACTTGTCCGACCACTTTCATCCACATCCGTTACCGCGAAGCTTCCAACTCCCTGATCCTTTGCTCAATGTCCGGAACAGCTCTGAGCTGCAGGTCGATGTCTTCCTTCTCACTACCAAAATGTTAGCGCACATTCTCGCATACTCCAAAAAGCTCACAAACACCCCAAATGGAAACGAACTTACTCTTCAAGTACCGCCCTCCTCTCCGCATCCAAACCTCCAAAATAGAATCCACCTTGGCCGTCAAACTGCAAAATCCTAGTATGATACCTCCAAAGACTTCTCCGATGACTGACTGTCATGAGCGTTATACCCAGTCTCTTCGCCTCCTCATACATCACCCTTTCTACCTCTAGTGTAACAGAGCTCGTGCATTCGTCCAGGATAGCGTACCGGGGTTTATGGTAGAAAAGCCGCGCCATGGCGACGCGTTGCTGGAGACCACCGGAAAGCACGTCTTCCCATTGTGCTTCAGCGTCGAAGCCGCCGGGGCGGTCGATGAGAGATTCTAGGTTCAGAGTCTCGAGGATCGAAAGGATGTCGTTGTCGGTAATGGATTTGGAGTGCATGTCGTGTAGCGAGTCTGGGTATATAATCTGTTGGCGTAGCGTTCCGCGCGAGAGGTATGGACGTTGCGGGATGTAGAAGATGTCTTCGAATGGTGGCTTCCGTACTTTGCCGCCGTATACGGGCCATAGGCCGCCTAGGATGCGGAACAGACTGCTTTTTCCGCAGCCGTTGGGTCCCACGATAAGGAGATGGTCTCCTGGCTTCACGCTGAAGGAGAGCTTGCGCACGAGTACATCGCCGTTTGGAGATACTATAGGCACGTCGATGAACTCTATGTCTGTGCCTTCGGTTACGGTGCCGCGACCGCGTAGAACGGATGCGTTCTCCTCGGTGTCGGCGGAAGAAACGAGCTTCTTCTCGAAATGACCAGCTTGTATGTCGTCGATCACGTCGAGGAGGGTTGACACACGCGAAGTGTAGCCGGCGAGTTCGGTGATCTCCTTGTACGAGAACATGACGCGACCGAAAGCGTCGCTAGACATGAGGAGCATTCGCCGGTTGGTGACGAAGCCTGTTGTAGTAACACTTGTCAGTAATCGTCCTCCTCGCAAATAAAACAAGCACTGCGGATTTTGAGTACTCACTTTCCGTCCGGTCTCCCATGGTCATGCCGCCTGTGCCTGGAACCTTGAAGAACACTGGCACACTGCATAGCAGCAATCCCAGCGCACCCCAAAAGTACTTTATAACAAAGTCCTCCATGACTCCGTGGTAGAATCTCCTCCTCAGTATGCGATTGACATGCTTGATCAGCGTGAAGTACCCCTTATCCAAGGTGTCCTTCTCTGCCTCATGTCCTGCGTACAGTGCCACCTCCTCGCTCCAATCGATCAACCTGGAGTGCTGAAACCTGAATTCGCCCTCTAACCTTGCTTCATCCGCTACGTATTTGCCAAAGGGTGGGGTAAGCGCCCTCATGACGTTGGCCGAAATCTGAACCAGCAAGCTCATGAAGAACAGCCCTTCGCCACCGACACTGCGCGAGAGTGAGTAGTTGTAGATTATGATGTCTAGTACCGGTTTCGCAAGATTTGAGTAGAGTTCGGCGAGCGAATTGGAGAACTTGGATACATCGACAGTTATGAGTTGGTCGGCGTTTGCGATGCGATCGTCAAGGGCGGAAAGCGTGTAGAAGGTCATCTGTGAGAGGTATTTGGAGTGGATATGATTCGTGAGGCGCGTGCGATATTGGAGGGAGAGTTTGCACTGGTGGTACGAGAGCTGGGTCTGTTAGCACGTCTTCGGTTCCCCGTTGGCGACTGCGGCCTCGCCGTTTCGCTCTCTGGTGGTGGGATAGGAAGTGACATACCATACTGTTCGTGAAAGTCGCTGGCACGGCCACCGCCATCCACCAGACCAGTCCCAGGAGGAACTCCCTCCCTTTCCCTCTGACAAGCGCACTAACCAGTCTTCCGTCCAACTCCGCGACGTACAAACTGATCATCGTCCTCAACACCAAAAACACACTGTGTCCGATCAAGAGTCTGAACTCTTTGCTTTTCCACCCAGGTATACATATCTTCAGCAACCTCAGCAGGTTCTTGAAGAACTCCCTATTCAGCTCTACCTTCTTCCTCCCCGTTGCTTCACCCTCGCCTGCTGTTGTCTTGTCCGCTGTTTTGGAGGCACGCCGTATTGAAGCGGCCTTCTGCTCGGCGATGGCATTCCGTATGCGGTTTATAAGGGCGACAAAGAGAGTGAGGTAGACGGCGCGCGATATGCGTGTTCGATGCTGGAGGTACAGGCGTGTGAGGTCGTTGACTATGGCTTTGGCAGACGCGCTGGTGAGGCGGTGAGAAGAGAGCGGTTTCGAAAAGACAGCCATGGCTATCGTGGACGAGGCATTGGTCTTGTGCGAAAGGTTGACACTGTGCGGAGAGCGTGGCGTAGCGGGTTGTGGTGCTCAGTACATACGCAGTGGTGTGGAACGCGTAGTCTCGTAGTTTAGCTGGTCACATGTGCCGTTGCGACAGGCTTCCAGAGTGCAATATGGCGCGCGCCGGCTGTGGTGTTTGTTAGATCAGCACGTCGCAGAAGGTGTCGCTGTGCAAGCCTCACCTGCGACATGTGAACGAATGCCTCGGCTTCCCCACAAATCGACTAACCGCATTGGGACTTAAGCTGGGGAAAGCTTTCACATGAACGAATGGAGCACATGCAATTACAATGATGGACTGGATTTTGCAGCTCATTTTGTATGCTACGAAACAAAACATCAACTTTGGTGACTTGTTCTTCAAACATAGAGCCTTCATTGAATGAGATCTAATGATCCGCAATTTTCCTAGCTAATGTACAAAACCCTTGATTCGAAAGCCCTTTGCAAACCTTGCATCACTCTAAGAGCACTACTTCGTATCCTTGAAATCTCCCGTATGCTTCTTCGCCGTCTTCTCCGCTCCATACTCTGGAGCCACCTTTCCCGGTAGACCCTTGACGAATCCACCGATGTCCAAACCCTTCATCTTTTGCTGCGTGACCTGCATCCAGCTTTGCTCTTGCTTCTTCTCGACAGCCTGCTCCAGCTCCTCTTTCTCTTTCTCCTCGTTATCTTCCCCCTTCCTACCTTCATTCTTCGCCCTCTCCTCCTCTTGCTTTTTCTTCTCCTTTGCTAGATCTGCCTCTGCACGCTCGACTTCTTCGATGTCGACGTCTTCGAAGCCGATCTTGCGAAGTATCGAACCTGTGATGAAGCGGTATTGGAGGTGACCGTCCACGATGTCGCTGACGTCAACGTTCTGAACGCCATGTACGCCGACGACGGGCTGCAGACCCGCGACGCCAAGTTGCATAGAGGATGTGCGGTAGAGGAAGCCAAGGATGTAGTCGGACTTGGAGAAGACGTTGACACAACGGCCACTCACTACAGAACGAATACGCCGCCAATCGGCAACGTCGGAAGGGCATGGAGCGCCGACGAGGACGACGTTCTCGACAAGTCCAAAAGCCTTGCGCTCAGCCAGCTTCTCAAGGCAGGAAAAGATCAGACGTGCGCCGAGAGAGTAGCCAACAAGAGTGACCGGTCGTTCGCCTTGGACTTTATTGATCAGTGCATCTGCGAGGACCTCACCAGCCTTCTCGGCGCGATATTTGGCTTTCGAAAACGGGTTGTCCAGCAAAGTCGCAATCTTCAGCAAGCCCAGTGGCCACATTGCAGCCGTCATCGCAGCGAAGACAGTCTGCTCAATGATCTTCTTCTTTGCGTAACCCCAAGCAGCACTAGTCACGAATGTCTCGAGACTGTGTCCGAGCTTGAGAAGGGCTTCAAGCTCCCAACGAAGTGCGAAGCCTTCTGTCCCTGTACTAATGTATCTCCATGGCTTTGACACCTCTTCAGGGTCGCGGAGCCAACCAGAGACGGCGATCGCGACACGTAGGCGACGAGACTCGTTGTCCTGTTTCCTCGGATCCTGATTACGATGAATGGGAATGAACGCGAAGTCCTCGACTTGTCGGGCGTAGTCGTCCATGGCTCGTCCAGTCATCTTCGCACCGTATGCACCGAACAGCCCGCCCACAAGAACGGAAGAACCAGCAAGGGTACCCAGATATCCTGCAGCTGCGGTAGCACCCAGACCGATCCCACCCATGACACTTCCAACGCCCGCGGCAAGGAGCGGTGCAGCAAGCCCACCAGTGACACCGATCAACGCGGCACCAGCAACACCAGCAAGGCCAACCTTCCATTTACGAGCATTCTGCGATTTTTCGGCCGCTTCCTTCGTCTCGGCATCAGCATTCAGTTGCTGAGATGCTGCCTCCAAAAGACCCTGAGCAACAGTCTCCTCGTCTTTCTTCAGGACGGCTCTACTCAGCCCGAGAGAACTTGTGAGGTAGAGATTCAGGACGCGAGAATGTGCCGAGTAGTGCTCCAGACTCAGAAGTATAAGCACTAGCGAATGTAGTATGAGTGCTCGCTTGCTCTCCTCTAACTGAGTGAGGGCGTTGGGAACAGGTGGATACAGTTCGTTGAACATTTTGTCCTCGTCTTCATCCTTCTCGTCGAGCTTCTTGATGCTCTTCAGACCAGTCTCAGATTTCTTCGTGATTTGTTTGACTTCCTTGCCTTCGACCTGACGTGTCTGCTCTTTGGCCTTTTCTTTCGAGTTGACTACCTCGCCGATTCTGCTGATGACGCTACCTCGCCAACCATCAAAGTACTTCAACATCTCCTGCTTCAGCTCTTGCACTTCAGGCTGTGCGAGCTCTTTCCTCGCATCTTCTTCACGTGCTTGCCTCTCTTTCTTGATCTTGTCTTCCTTGGCAACATCGACATCGTCGAGGTTGGAGGGCGCGTCTTGCAGTATTTCTTCCTCTGATTTGGCGGTCTTTGGGTCGATTGGAAATTCCTCGGCGGTATAGGTATCGACCAGGGACTGTCGCATAGATGCTGTGATAGTTGCAATCAAGAAGGTCAGATCCGCGCATTGGTCTGCGTCGAGAAGCGTGGTGAGCGATGTTTCGTCCTTGTCCTCAGACTTGGAATGACCCAAGGAGGTCAACTTAGACGCCCAACCCGACATGTTTGTGGGAAACCAGGCTTGGAAGTTGGTGTTGTGGTTGTGCAGTGGTACACCCACATGAACTCAGCAGGGTAAGGTGTCGCTGCTTGAGTATGACGTATAGTGGGGCAGGAGCTGCGAACGGTCCAGTGTCATACTACCTAGGTAACGTCGAAGATCAGCCGGAGTTCCGCTGTCTGAACTAGAGTTCCCTTGCATTACAGGCTGCTCTAGATGACCTATGTAAACATCACCTGATAGAGAAGAGCATAAACGCTCATGCGCAGCAACATCGTAAATCTGATACACACTCACATATAACGTTCATTATCCACAAATTTCCGATGCAATTACCATCTTACGAACCTACTCTACCGGTAGGTATCGGCGGCGCATTCCTACCTCCCACTGGAAAGTTCCTCGCACTCAAGAATACGCCTTTGACAGCCCTGATGTCGTTCTTCAGCACCTCAATCTGATCATTCTGTGCTGTGCCACTCTGACCAGACCAGTTATAGGTCGCTCCATAGCGGCCCATGCCAGGGTAGTATTGGTTTTGATAGTCCATCTCGGTCAGATATGAAGTCAAATCTGACACCTTCGTCCGCAATCCATCCCTTGATTTGCCGTCGTTGGTACGGTTCGTGTCGAGCTCTTCAAGATGTGATTTTATGATCTTGAGGCGGTTTTCGTGCGCTGTTACGGTGGGGTGTGGGTCTGTAGAGGTAGATGGTCGGCGGGAGAGGTTGGGAGTGGTTTGGGTGCCGTAGTCGCGATGGTAAAGCTCGGTAGGATCTGAGTCTGCCTCTGAGACATCATCTGCAGCATCTGTAACCGCCTTTACTTTGCTAGCAGGATCCACGGATACTGCCTTCTCCAGTCTTGAGTTCAGCTCCTTCAACTGTTCGTGCGTATGCGATGCAAAGTCTTGTCTTGATTCGGCGAGGGTGTGTGTCATGGGCGCAATGATCCACCTTGAAAGCCCGTATATGCTCGCCATCAAGCCTCCCGTTACATATGCGGTTGTTACGAGGCGCTGGGTGGTTATGAGTGGTGGTGGCTTTTCGGTGTTCGCAAGGAACTCTGGGTAGGTGACGATCGGGGGTATTTCGCGGGGCTGAATGATGACTTCGCGAGGCTGAGATGTGACTTCGGGTGCCTCGGTCGGCTTTGGCGGTGTCTATACGCGTCAGTGTGTTTCTTCTATGATACCGTCGATGGCCTGGGCTTCATGCGCTTCACCAGTAGGGTTTCTGCACTCACTTCTGACCACGCCCGTTCTCCCACTGCTTCGAGCTCTGTATGTGTGCTCTCTTGTGGCTCTTGGCCTAGCAGAGTCTCGATGTCCTCAGGGCGCACACCCTTTGACTGCAGGAACGCGACCTTCTTCTCTCGCGGCGCATCGCGGATTGTGTCATCTTCGAGGAAGCGCGACGCTTGATCTAGTAGTTCCGAGCTTTCTGATGGTTGCTCTTCCTTATCATCTTTCTCGACGTCGTCTTCGGTTGGTGTCGGGGCTTCGACAGCGTGTTGCGCGCGTGCTTCTTCGGGCTCCGATGACGCTGCAGCGTTACCGGCGGAGGCACGTTGCCATTCGGGTATCGCGGGCTTGTTGGCCATGTTATGTAAATTGCGGAATCGCTTTGAAATGGTATGAGATGTTATGGACGCGAGATGAAGGCAGGGGCGGTATTGAGCGTGATGATGGGTCGCCCAGGAAAGATGGCTGGACCGAGGCAAGAGCCCCAGATCCCGCCTTTCCTTTTTAGTCACGCATTGAGCATCGGCATCTTTTGAACACTCGAATCACCTCTTGATCTGCTCTCTTATATTTACATTTCTAGAAACCCGTCTCGGTGTTTCCCTCGCCCATACTCTTGCTGCCCGAGCTGCCACTCTGGATCGCTCCCAAAATGCCATCAATGTAGCCTGCGCCAGACCACTTCTGGTGTGTGAGCACATCGCAACCCAGCTCCTTCTCCCTTGCTTGTACCAGCTTGACGTACGCAAGCATACCTTCGTCCTTGAACGCCCTGCTTAATTCGCAGGTAATCGTAGCAGTAGAGTGTACTCCGGCAAGCGAGATGAGCTGGAAGACGAATCCGTGCTTCGCCAGATCCCAGACAAACGACTTGAGCGCTTCTTCGGAGAACCCTTGACCCATCCAGTTGAAGCTGGGAGAGAGGTTGTATACGAACTTCTTGTCAGGGTGAACCGCACGGATCTCGCCGGCGAACCTGGCTGCTTCTTGCACGTTTGGGTCGCCGGTCTCGACCCAGAGAAGATCTGCGTATGGAGCATATTCCTTACCGCGCTTCGTAGCGGCAGCGACGCCGGCTTGGTAGTGGTAGAAGCCCTCACGTGTACGAGGGATGTCCCAGTTGAAGTACACAGGTGTTTTGGTGTACTTCTCTGCGACTTTCCGGCGCTTGAGAAGAGAGTAGTCCGGGTTCTGCTTGGTCTCGTTGAGGTATGAATCGATGGTTGACTGAGATGCACTCTCTTTCTCGAGGTGCTGGACCACGGCCTCATCGAAGGTTACGAGCTTGTGTTTCTTCACCCACGCTGCCTCGTATTGGTCGATTTCCTTGCCTGGTGCGCCAGCTGCCTCCATGTTCTGCAGTGTTTCGGCCAGGGGCTCGGAGTCTTCTGTGACGCCCTTGATGAACTCGTGATCTCGCACATCGACCGCACTGGAGATGAGTTTGCCGCTCTCCGAATCAGTGCGCGCAATGACAAGGTTCTCGCAGCCCATCATATCCCATTGGAATCGTGCGGCTACCAGGCGGTTGATGTGGTCGCCGACTGGTACGAGAACCTTGCCTGCAAGATGTCCGCATTTCTTTCCGCCGTGGAGTTGATCTTCGAAGTGAACACCTGCGGCTCCGTTCTCAGCGAACAGCTTCGCCAGCTTGATGACTGCAGAGAGACCTCCGTGACTGTTACACGTTAGATCCTTGTTAACTTGCTTTTCCGATCGTGGAAACGTACCCAGTGTCACCATCAGCAATGATTGGCCTCATGTAGTCCAAGTAAGGTGTCTTTGCCCTCTCCTCTGCACTCATCTTCCTCCTTGCATCCCAGTTCTTGCGGTCGTGTAATTGCTGAGCCTTGAACAGCCGCTGGACTTGGTTCGGTACGGTATTATATGGGTAGTCGCCAAAATCGGCGGAGACTTCGTTCGTGGAGGTCAAGACGGAGGAGCACGCCCATCCGGAAACGTAGAGGACTTCTTGGTTCGCAGCTTGTTGGGACATTTGAATGGGGTCAATTGCGCCCACTGGAGTTTGAAAACACATGATCAGCCATTGTACTATCTATGCAGGCTAGGATAAACGCACTGGTGTGTACGGGCTCGCCCTTGGCTGCCCTCTCTTCGAGAAGGTTGAACAGCTTCCGTGCCATTAGCGAGCTGGGGTATGACTGCTGGAGCGCCCCCCGCTTGCTCACGACATCCTCCGCAGAGTAGGGGCGCTTGATGCCCTTATACCGCGGTGACGACCACCAGTCCTTGACGGCTTGTACCTGCTCCTCGAAGAGCGCATCCTCCGCCTGGCCCGCTTTCGAAGCTTCAGGGAGCAGCTGGAAGGAATCGCCAGGGAGCGCTGACGATACGGGAGGGTCTACATTCTTGAGCGTCGAGCTCGACATGCGAATTGCCGTGGTGGAGAGTGGGCGTAGGAGTTGGGGTGTTCGGCTCGCTATCCTCGACGGTCGGCTCTGGCGCGCGATGGAGCGCGATACTGTGCGTAGCATCGTGGAGGTGTATGTGTGGATGAGACTCCAGCCAGCAGAATCTCTCTGTATACCTTAGTAGGCTGGCGGCGTGGAGTCAGTTGGTAATCAGGCACGGAAAAGTATCCGTAAATCGCAGGGGATCAGGTGACGACATTCGCCACAGACGCCTTTTTTAATTTTGACCCAATTCTACTTCGCGCAGGCAGATAGCGATGGGTCGCTTGAAAAAGTGCGTCCGGCGTCGTGTTTGCGGTAACGTTTCTCCAGGGATGCGCGTGGCCGACGTCACTACCGAGGTATGTAGCCCACGTCTAGCCGTCCAGCTGCCCCTCGGTCCATCATTCGACGCTGCACTCGCATCAACGGACCACGCGTGCCTGGCGCATCGTAGCTGCATTACCGAGAGTTGCCGTCAACATTCCTCTGCTAGTTGCTCGTGAAGTTTGTAACGCTATCATCGTGTTCTTGTGTTCTGCATTCCGTGTGTTGAAGAGTGATACTCCCATCCCCCCGCATCTACCCCACGTAAAGCTAGCTATGGCATTGAGTGCACGATCAGCTTCCCGAGCTCTACGAGCCGCCAAGGTGAGCTTCAAAAGCTATGCGACAGCATATACAAGACATTGAGAGCTGACAAACGCTTTACAGGCGCGTCCTTTTGTTTCTGGTATGCCATTGGGTTCCCCACTTCAACCGTCATCGTCCTAACGCGTTGATCGCTGCAGTGCAAGCATGTAGCTACTCTTCCTCCTCAGAGCCGGATCTCAAGGAGACATTCAAAAAGGTTCTGCCTGCGAAGCGCGAGCTCCTGAAGAAGGTCAAGGCACACGCCAACAAGAAGCTCGGCGATGTCAAGGTTGAGAATGCGCTCGGTGGCATGAGGTATGAGCCCGGATGATACCTAGAAGCGTGCTCTGACAGTATGAAGGGGTCTTAAGGCCATGGTTTGGGAAGGCTCAGTCCTCGATGCGAACGAGGGCATTCGATTCCACGGCAAGACTATCAAGGACTGCCAAAAGGAGCTGCCCAAGGGCACTTCCGGCACCGAGATGCTTCCTGAGGCCATGTTCTGGTTGCTCCTCACAGGCGAAGTGCCATCAGTATCACAAACTCGCGCACTCTCGCGGGAGCTCGCCGAGAAGGGCCAGATCCCCAAGTTCGTTCAGAAGATGCTGGACGACTTCCCCAAAGATCTCCACCCGATGACACAGTTCGCATGCGCCGTCTCAGCATTGAACTACGAGTCCAAGTTCGCGAAAGCCTACGAGAAGGGTATCAACAAAGCCGACTACTGGGAGCCTACCTTTGACGACTGCATCAGCCTGCTCGCCAAACTGCCTACCATTGCTGCGAAGATCTACCAGAACGCATACCGTGGCGGAGGCGCTCTCCCGAACGAGATTGACCTGAACCAGGATTGGTCGTACAACTTTGCTGCCATGTTGGGCAAGCCAGGCAAGGAGAACGAGGGCTTCCAAGACCTTCTCCGGTTGTACCTCGCTCTACACGGTGACCACGAGGGTGGCAACGTCTCGGCGCACGCAACACACTTGGTCGGATCTGCGCTCAGCGATCCTTTCCTGAGCTACAGTGCTGGTCTTCAAGGACTCGCAGGACCCCTGCACGGTTTGGCTGCGCAAGAGGTGCTGCGGTTCATCCTTGACATGCAGAAGGTCGTTGGTGAGAAGTTCACCGAGAAGGACGTAAACGAGTTCCTCTGGAGCGTTCTCAAGTCTGGACGTGTTATTCCTGGTTACGGACACGCCGTGCTCAGGAAGCCCGACCCGCGATTCGAAGCTCTCATGGACTTTGCCAACGCACGACCCGAGATTGCGGCAGACCCTGTTTACCAGCTGGTCAAGAAGAACTCTGAGGTTGCGCCGGATGTCCTCAAGGAGCACGGAAAGGTAAGCTGCTGACGATCCGACAAGTCGAGCCACTGCTAACTTGTTTTGTAGACCAAGAACCCCTTCCCGAACGTCGACTCGTCGTCCGGTGTTCTCTTCCACCACTTCGGCTTCAAGGAGACGCTCTACTACACAGCGACCTTCGGTGTCAGCCGTGGTCTGGGCCCGCTCGCACAGCTGATTTGGGACAGGGCACTGGGCCTTCCCATCGAGCGGCCCAAGTCGATCAACCTGCAGGGCATACTGGACCAGGTCGGCGCATAAGCGTGGAAGGTCATAGGCTTGTTGGAGAGGATGTGAAGTTAGAAATGACGAACCAAATGGTTGGGAAATGTAGCCATGAATTCAAACATGTGTGCAAACAATGTCAGCGTGGTTTGGTGAAGGGTGGATGATGCGCAATCAGAAGGCCCGCCTGGACGCAAGCGCGGGCGGGAGTCGACCCACGAGATCGGCACCTAGTCAGGGACGAGACGCCATCGCGCGCAGGCCAGCCCGGTGAAACATTCGCCTTGAACCACGACGCTCGCTGTGTACGCCGCGTCTTCTGTCCTACGGAAACACTCTAAGCATACTCGTTACTCGATCCATCACTCCCTCGTGATTGCCGGATTATTGCATTCAATGCTAGCCTCAACATCATAGGGCTTCACGCTCGCGCCGTCATCGATAGCCTAGCCGTTTGCGCCGCCAACGACACAACAACGCCCACCTCTTCCTTTAAAGCAGGCCCCGGCTCCGACCCAAATGCCGCCCTACGAAGCCCACGAAATGCGCCGTGGCAAGTACGCCAAGCTCGACAACCCCGTCGACGACGATGTCGAGACCCCGACGCGCTTCTCCTCCGAATCCAACGGGACGCTAGAAGATCTCGAGGAACACGACCCACTCGCATTCGACAGCAAGATCAGGCGCAAGAAGAGCGCCGGCGATCTCAAGGTCCGGAAGGCGTCCTACAGAGACACCGAGGACGCGGCCCCATTCCCCGTACAGCAAAGGAAGTCGCGGTGTGCGCCCGGACGGTGCTGCTGCTGGCTGCTAGTCTTCGTCGCCGCCACCGTCTTGATACTCGCCTCGGGTGGCATATGGGCATACAAGGTCTCGGTGCCTGAGGATGGGCTGAGTCCGCCGTGGTACCCCTCGCCAAAGGGTGGCACCGACCAGGCGTGGGAGGACAGCTACAAGAGGGCTGCGGACCTGGTCAAGCAGATGACGCTGCCGGAGAAGGTCAACATCACAACAGGCACAGGCTGGAGCATGGATCTCTGCGTCGGCCAGACTGGGCGTGTAGACAGGCTGAAGTTTCCCAGCTTGTGTCTACAGGTACGTACACTCCGCATGTCTCCAGGACTAGACTAATGTTTTCAGGACGGCCCACTGGGTATTCGATTCGCCGACAACATCACCGCATTCCCTGCCGGTATCACCACCGGCGCGACCTGGTCCAAGGAACTCATGTACCTACGCGGAAAGGCCCACGGCCAAGAAGCACGCCTCAAGGGCGTCAACGTCCTGCTGGGTCCTGCCATGGGTCCTCTCGGGAGAATGCCAGCTGGTGGTCGCGTCTGGGAGGGTTTCGGTTCAGATCCCGTTCTCCAGGGCATTGCAGCTGCCCAAACCATCAAGGGCATTCAGGACGAGGGCGTCATGGCTACGGCAAAGCACTATGTGGCCAACGAACAAGAGCACTTCAGACAAGCATGGGAGTGGGGCCTTCCGAACGCGATATCGAGCAACATCGACGACCGCACACTACACGAGATCTACGCATGGCCCTTCGCCGACTCCGTCAAAGCTGGAGTGACCAGCGTCATGTGTTCGTACAACCAGGTCAATTCAAGCTATGCCTGCCAAAACTCCAAGCTGCTCAACGGTGTCCTGAAGGATGAGCTCGGCTTCCAGGGTTTCATTCAGAGTGACTGGTTAGCACAGCGTTCAGGCGTGGCTAGTGCTCTTGCGGGCTTGGACATGACCATGCCTGGAGATGGCTTGAGATGGGCCAAGGGCAACAGCTTATGGGGCCCTGAGCTCACCCGTGCGGTTCTCAATGGAAGCGTGCCCATCGATCGTGTCGACGACATGGTTACTCGTATTGTGGCATCTTGGTATCAGGTTGGCCAGGACAAGTGGGAAAATGACGGACCAAACTTCTCTTCGTGGACCAACGACAGGGTTGGCAAGCTTCACGAGGGCAGCCCATCGGACCACGAAACAGGCATCGTAAATCAGTATGTCAACGCACAAGGAGAAGGGAAAGAAGCACATGGACACCTAGTACGTCGCGTCGCAGCCGAAGGTACCGTCCTGGTGAAGAACGAGGGCAAGATGCTGCCTCTGGACCGAAAGGGCTGGAAGACTGGCGGCAAGGCCAAGACAAAGTTCCGTGTTGGTGTCTTTGGTGAAGATGCACGTCTCCCTCATGAGGGAATCAACCACTGCCCTGATCAGAGCTGCAACGAAGGTACATTGGCCTCAGGGTGGGGTTCTGGCGCGGTCAACTTCTCGTATCTAGTGGAGCCCATGTCCGCTATTCGAGACGCGTTCGACAACGAGACTGTTTACGTCACCGATTGGCTAGAAAATAAGCTGCCTAGCCAGAAGGAGATTCTCGTTGATCAGGACCTCTGCATTGTCTTCGCCAACGCCGACGCCGGAGAGGGCTACCAGCACTATGAAGGCATTCGTGGTGACAGGAATGACCTTAATCTGCAAAAGGGCGGCGACAAGCTGATTCAGGATGTTGCTAAAGATTGCGGAGAAGGCATGGGCGATGTCGTGGTTGTCATCCACACTGTTGGACCTGTAATCCTGGAGAATTTCATCGACATCATGAATGTCAGAGCCGTCATCATCGCCAATCTTCCCGGCACTGAATCTGGTAACGCCATCGTAGACGTACTCTTCGGTGACGTCAACCCATCTGGACGTCTACCTTACACAATCGCCAAGAAGGAAGACGACTACGGCCCAGGCAGTAAGATCAAGTATCTTCCCACTCCAAAGGATGGTCTGGCGCCCCAACAGGACTTCTCCGAAGGTCTTTACATTGACTACCGCCACTTCGACAAGAAGGACATCGCCCCACGATTCGAGTTCGGCTACGGTCTTTCGTACACGGATTTCAAGCTGTCCTCTCTGCTCATCGAAGAAAAGGCCGCTAAAACACCTCTTCCCAAGCCCCGACCCGACGGCCTGACTCCACCAAGCTATTCTACCGACCTACCAGATCCCAAATCTGTACTGTTCCCTGAGGGCTTCAACCAAATCGAGCGATTCATCTACCCGTGGCTAGATTCCGTAAAGGGCATCAAGAAATCTGACCCTGCGACCCCCGCTCCACCATCTCCTCTTAGCCAAGCAGGCGGTGGCCCAGGCGGCAACCCCGATCTATACACCACGCTCCTGACTGTATCGGCGTCACTGGAAAACGCCGGACCCGTCGACGGCGCATCAGTAGTGCAGCTCTACATTTCTTTCCCGCAAAACTACAAGGACCATGAGACTGGTGAGCCCGTCGACTTCCCCGTTCGCGTGCTGCGCGGCTTCGAGAAGATTCACCTCGAGAAGAATGCAGGTAAGCTGGTGCAGTTTGATGTCACAAGAAGGGATTTGAGTTATTGGGATGTTAAGAGGCAGAATTGGGTGCTGCCTAACGGCGAGTTTGGTATTAGTGTGGGCTTCTCAAGCCGAGATCTGCCTTTGGAGGGGAAGTGGTAAACTGGTATTTTCTTGGATATAAGGGCACTTGGTCTGGTGTTGGGTGTTATATTTTGTTGGTTGCTGATATCCCATATATACAATCTATCTGTTGCTGATCTTGCTCACGATGTCAACTACACTGTATCGCCGGCCCGTGACCACCGGGCTTCGCCTTCTTGGATAAGCTCATAGTTCGCTCTTTCCCGAGCCATCTTGTCCTTCCATCGGCCTGCGTCCTCTAGCAAACAGGATCGTGCGCCACAGCTTCTTGCCACCGAACTCCATGTAGTTCTTCTCTTTCATCGTAATGACATCCACGTCCACGAACCCAGCTTCCGCGAAGAACTGCTTTACGCCATCGATAGTAAAGTGCGGAACCACTATCGAGGCATTCATCTTCTGCCGGAACTGAGGGTTACTCTCGCCAACATCATGCTTCTTCTCAGCATCATGGTGGTGATGATGCCCGTGGTGATGCCCATGTCCATGTCCATGAGATCCAGAACCCTTCCCTTCCCCATGACCATGATGATGTCCATGACTATGAACAGCATGATTTCCCTCGCTCCCCTCAATCATACTCCCATCCTCCCCCGCCAAAAGATCACCTCCCTCCAGAAAATCATTAATAACCAACACACCGCCCGGCCTCAACCTCTCCTTCAACTGCCGTGCCGCAAACACCACATCCTCGAAATGATGGAATCCAAACCCCACAGTCGCGATGTCGAAGTTCCAAAACCTGTCCCCGGAAAGCGACTCGGGATTAGGGTCAGACTTGTCGAAAAGGTCGCCTACGATGGCATTGACTACATCTTCGGAGAGCCCGGCGTCGCGTGCGCGTGAGTTGTATGTGGACACCATGTTGGGCGATATGTCGATGCCTTGGGTGGACGTAACGTAGGGTCCAAAGACGCGGGTCATGAGGCCGGTACCGCATGCGTAGTCTAGGAGGCGGACTGGTTGAGTGGTGGAATCTGTGAAGGGGATGCCGACCCATGAGAGGTCGGAGCGGAGGGTGGTGGCTACTCGGTCGTTGACGACTTTGAACCACGGTTTACTGTCGTAGGAGTCGGATATGGCACTGTGGTGTATTAGTATGATTTAATTTTGGGAGTTGAAAAAGCTTGTGACGTACTCGAAGTATCGCCGATTGGCTTCTGCGTAGCTCATGTTGGATGGTGGGTTGGGGTGAGGGGTAGTTTTGGTATTTTGAGAGTGGTAATGTAGTCTCAATGGGTATGTAGAATGCTTGGAAGGTGTGAGAGGTAGTAACTGGAAAATTTGGAGCAGATCCAATGTTCCTTTTGTATGTTGAAGATAGCTGTGAAGATGGAAGCAAAGTCGCCGATCTACGTCGGAGACATAAGTACGCTAAGCCTCTATTGGTGGAGCATCACCGAAATGGATTGGGAAACACGCAGTATATGGCACTATGTTACCGGATATCACAGCATGCAAAGAAAGAAGTACGACTCCAGAGTTTTGTGTACACATGTGCTAATTCGATGAGTCGTTGGATGCAACCGGCCGAACGTTGCTCATTCTACATCTGAGCTATGAAGACTAGTCGTCGGAGACATTTTCGTGTGGCTCCGCAAAGTATAGAGAAGCAACTACTCATCGTGAACTCAAATTCGCCGTCGCGATAGACAGAATATGACTCATATCCGTCTACGACAGAGTACAACTTTCGTTGTGTTCAACACAGGCATTCTCGTTGATGCGCATGTGTCTGTGTTGTGCCATGTACCATTAGGAGGATATCCCTTCCATGCTGTCTGTGTTCTCCGGTGCTGATGAATTATTCTCTTCTCGAGAGACTTGGGTTTGCAGAGCTTGTTGCCGCGCAAGGCCTTCTTCTCTTTTCCGTCGTTTCCTCGCGTCCGCATCTTCCCAATCTGGCTTGGATCCACTTGTCGCAGTCGCTTCGTACGTCTCCAAGAGGGCCTTGCGAAACCGGCTTATGCGATCGAAGTTGACGTTGAATCGCTCGTTTGCGATGTTTACTAGTGTTCGTAGATATCGCTCGTCTACCAAGGCAACATTGCGGCCATCACCATCTCGATACCCAATGATGGAGTCGAATGAATAACCAGCTGACCGGACAGCCACGATGGGGTTCGACTCTGCTGTCTTCGCTGACCCTAGACTCACGGCGCCACTCTCACGGAATCCGGCAGCTAAGGCAGCAGTGAGGACACCTTGGGCATGATCCATGGATGCACTCAGGACGTGGAGTATCTGTGCCGCGTCAGACCATGTCAACGTGCTATGACGACTGAAGATACCATAGGTTCAAATTTAAGATGAATGTACCTGCTGGACACGCTAGGTGTTTCCTCCGTCGCTTCAACCTTGTCTAAGCCAAACTTTGACATGAGGTCACCTGTTGCTTCGTCTCGCCCAAGTGGCGTGTGTGAGATGAACAGCCATGCACCCCCACCACCTTTTCCTCCTGGTCCAGCGCGTGAACTCTCGCCTTCAGGCAATGCATCTGGTACTTCATTGTCTGCTTTGCGTCCTTCCAAAAATACACTGATGCGCCCCGAGCAGCTGCTAGTAGTGACTAGTCCTGGGAGACTGTTGATCTCGCCGATTAAATCTCGGATGGGCGCATCGACGGATCCCTTGGGCGACAGATCATGATACTCGCCATCTGGAGCGTCGAGTTGCTCCAAGATCTTTTGCTTGCGAGCTTCGAAGCGTGTCGGCATGTCAGTCGGGCGTGCTTCCTGGCTGGGGTGGAAACGTGACAGCGCGCTGTATTTTCGCGTTCGAGTGCGTCATCGATGGTCTGTGCGCGCGTCATCTTTCAAGCAGCCACGAAGGCACCTGCAATGACAACTGAGTATCACGCCTATCACTTTCTCAAATCGCATCACTCGAAATCATGCCACGTAAAGCCACTAAAAGCGCAAGTGCTCCAGCCCCCAGGAGCAATTCTAAACGTCCTGCACCGGAGGTTCCAGCACGGCAGTCTAAGAGAGCACGGGCTACCGCAAGGAAGTCTTACGTCGAACCTGAGAGCGACACGGATAGCGACGGGAACAAACCCAAGGCAGACGTCGCACCCGACGATGACGAGGATGACGTTGTAGCATCTGACTACGAGGAACATAGCGACAAGGATCCATCGTCGGAATCCGAGCACGATGAAACCGCCAGTGACGACGAACCTGAGGACAAGCGAGCAGCTCCCAGAGGGCGCGGAACCAAGAGCCTTGCCATACACAAGAAGGCTGCTAACGAGAAAGAGCTATGGAAACCCGGTGCGAAGCTCGCACCAGGAACACAACTGATCATCAAGAAACCAAAGGCTCGAGATGCAGGCGACACGCCGTACTTGGATCACACAATCCACCCAAATACTATGCTGTTCCTTAAGGACTTGACAGCTAACAACGACCGCCAATGGCTGAAGCGTGAGTGATGGTTTACTACGTTTCATGTCAAACGGCACGATCGGACCGCTAGCTGACGTCTATGTCGTAGTCCATGACCCTGACTTTAGGGTTTCATTCCAAGATTTTACCACTTTTGCGGAGAAGGTATCCGAGAAGATCATCGAGGCAGATGAGACCATCCCAGAGTTGCCTGTCAAAGATGTAGTAAGTGTTTCCGATTGGATTGTCGCAGTACGATTTACTAAAACGTGTAGATCTACCGGATTTACAGAGGTGAGCCCGAAGTATGGTCTTAGCTGGATTATGCTCACAGTAGAAAGACATTCGGTTCTCGAAAGACCCAACCCCGTACAAGGTGAGTGAATACATCGACCTTCCACGCTAGGATGGGGTCATGCCCTTGAAGCCGTGTCACGAAGTCGAGAGACACAGCATGCTGCCAAATCATCATGGCGCCATGGCATATACTCTGCGACCCGACGAATAGCTTCAGCATGACGCCCTTTCATGGCTACATGCAAAGCAGGCTGACCTGATTTAGACTTACTTTTCTGCGGCCTGGTCAAGAACTGTAAGTCACACATGGGTACAAGCTTATGTGAGCCCCACACTGACATTGTATACGACGTGCAGGGACGCAAGGGACCTTACGCACACTACTACTTCCAGGTGCAACCCAATGGTGGTAGCTTCGTAGGTATGTTCGATTCTCCTCTCTTCGTCTTCGCGGAGACACCCGAGCCGCGAGCTGTCGTGGAACTCAAGCGCAGTGTGAAGTGACCTCGTGGCCACCGCATTGCTTCTTTCGACTCCATGTGCATGGAGTATGCAAGTGTACCCAATGCTCGTCACCACGACAGCTGCTGCGAGCCTCGGCTCTACAGCGACTCTTGTCGTGTGGTCGACCTTGCACTCCTGACCATGTGTCGCATTATACGACTGCCGGCTCGGAGACGACAATGCATCGCCATGCGGTGAGATTGACAGATCCGACCAGCGCTGCACGTTATGGCCATGCGGGGAATATTGACCGTCACCATGCCACACAATTGGACCCATGTGCCTATGCCTCGTCGGACAGCGTAGGGTAACATCTCGTCTTCTCGGTTGTACCGCGCGGTATCCGGGACGTAACGTATCGAACCGTTTAAGGGTTTGGCAGCGTGCAGCGAGGTGTCGTCGGGATGGTACACTCATCTGATGCACGTCAGTGTGTATCCATTCTGCCTACGCAAGCGGCACCATAGTCAGCGGCGCGTCAATGACTCATTGATATCCTTTCTTACACGAGAATGCGCTGACTTTGAAAGGTGGTGGCTTCTGGCAGCCTGACGCGTCGACTCTGGCCAAACTACGACGCGACATTGATCGCAAACCGCACAAGATCAAGGCCGTACTAACGGACTCTGGTATTCGAGAGGCTTTCCTGGGTGGAGTCAAAGATGACGAGAAAAAGGCTGTGAAAGCCTTCACGAGCCTGTCGATGAATCAGTCGAATGCTCTGAAACGCAACCCAAAGGTATGCAGCATCTGTTCAATCCATCCCTTGAGACAGCAGGGTATCAGCAGACAGCTCTCGTGTCATTAAGCATGAAATATGCTTGTGAAACACCGTGTTCACGACGTTCTCTCACAAGCAGAGTCGATTTTTGCAAGGTCTGGTAACGGCTTTGCCGCGATCGGGTACTGTCCGCCGCCTGACACGGTTCAACACCAAAACTAGCACGGAAGCTCCCCGCCTACAAGGATGTATCTCCATGAAACTCTTCCGCTACACCATCTCGCGAACGGCACACGATCACGATGACGTGCAATTAGCTTCAGTCTCGTACTGGAAGGTTGTGCGTTACAACTGTGTGCCGTCCGGCAAATAGAGTTTCAAGTCGCCCCGCACTCAACAAGTTGAGCTGAGTTGGAGTTGTCATGGCTAGCACCCTTTGAGTAGGCGGGGTTCTCTGCTCGCAGCAGTCTGTCAAAGCCCAGTCGCGGGGATTATGATGAACAAACTTCAAACTTCAAACTCACTGCAGCTGTTCATGTTTGCTGACACCTCTCCAGGGATATGACCATGACCACAAAGACATCGAACTTATGCGGCTCCGCAACTACACCATGGGGCGGAAGCTCGCAGACGATGAAATTGTTGGTTCTGGGGGCTTGGAGCGAGTGGGTGAACTCATTGCCAGTCTGGTACCCTTTGTAAGTCTATCCTTCCATACTCTTGACATAAACGGCCTCACGTTCCCATTGGACAAGAAAAGATAAGAGCGGCGGCAAGTTGTTAGGGAAGTGCCTGTACGGTGCAAGCGATGGGGTGACTATAGTGCCGGCCAGTAGTGCGTTGGCAATGCAGTCACCCGCCCATCGTAAAATCCTTCAGGTGTGAAGGACGACCACAGCAATCTCCCGGGAGGCGTTGCACACAAGGCCGCTAACAACCGTGGCAGATCACCTATCTGAACAGCATCGCGATGCCCGACGACGACACGTCAGACTCGAGCGAGGACGAAGGAAGCGATGCCGAGCCCGACGATGACAGCAACGCCGCAGAGGATGACGAGGCTTGATGAGAGCAATTTCAACAACGCATGTTCGAGGCACGGTGCTTCGAGCCGAAGTCATTTAGATGCACACATTGGTGGGAGCGTGGAGGAGTGGGCCACGCAAGCGCAAAGACCGCCAATAGACGCTGGTGTAACCCTGCCACGGTGGCGCTGACTGGTTGACACAACCGATGCCATGCAACAGACTAAGTCATCGTGCAGCATTAGCTCCAGCACGAGCGGATAACTGGGATCAACATGCAGCGCTAGTAGGTCACGGGAGCACTTATGCCAAATGCAGTATCCTCGGTCTTATGATGGGCCTTGTTCATTTCGGATCTAGCTTCCTCGTACCCTGGCCCCCTCTTAAAGCTACGCTCAGACGCGGGCCTGCCGTCTTTCTTAGCGGCTTTTCCCTGGCTAAACGAACGATGGGAGGCAGTGCACAGTGCTCACTCTCCCTCTCTTCGATCACGATGCAGTGTAGATGGCTGACCGCATCGACGCCAGATTCTCGCCATGACATTGCAGCAGAGGACTTGCCAGGGCGTGCAGCGATCGCTTCATATAATCGCCAGGCCCCGATCAGCTGGCCTCCCCACTATCCATTTTGGCACAGTGACATGCTGCACACGTTGCGTTAGTCTATACACGGCTACGGCTCGGGGCGCACTCGTTGTCCGTCTGGGATGCATGGGTTTACGCCCTAACGCGTCTGATCGAGGCCAGCTGCATCTCATGACGAAGGCTTCAGCGAACCTTTACCGGCGCCGTGAGTAGCTGGCGGTTAGTTGCTGCATCGCTCAGCGTCATGCACTCATAAGAAGCGGAAAGTTGAGCGGCTTACGCTGTTGGGCTGCGCTTGACGTGGTGTAAGCATGACGCCAGCAGCTCCAACGCCAAACCTTCAGAATCTCAATGCGAGCTGTGGTTCTTCTACGGCGCGATTTTGCATTGCACAGTGCATTCCAGTTGAATAACGAGGCTTTGAGGAGCTTCAGAATGCCTTCAAAAGGCGGTGTGGTTATAAGGCAACTCGTTGTGTCTATTGAATCCCACCGTCCATCACACCGATGAGCTGCAGATATTTCTTTCTTCCGCGAATTAGCACGCTTCGGGCTGATCCATCGACCCGCAATGGCTTGCGTCCGCTTATCCACCCCTTCCGCGTCTCTAGATGATATTTACCGGCGTTTGTGACACAGCTGGATCTCGCAAAGCCAAAACGTGTCGCCTTGCCCTTCTCGGCCTTCCGCCGGGCTCGGTAAGGCGAGCATACACCGTCGTCTGCCCGAGATGAGGCGGACGAGCGCTGGGGTAGAGAACGGAGATGGGATTCCGCTTATCCGACAGGATGTCGTCCCTCACACCACTACTGCAAGGACGGAAACTCGTTTGTTGGAGCATCAGCAACATGCGGTACTGCGGCGCATCAAAAGTATTATCAGGATGCAAAGGAATGCGTGTACACCGATGCAACGCCATCACCAGACTGACCACGCCTCTATCGCACCAGCACACCTTGACAGATCGGTGAGGTTGTTTGTTTTGCACTGGCCACGGACGCGCTGTGGAAGCATTGCCCGCGTTCTTTATGCCTGTCAGACACTAGAACGGTGCCACGGGCGAGGCATCGTCTCGGAGGCTTGACGATATCTTCCCGCCTGATATATCTGAATCTGGTTTTACCTGCAGATTGGCGGTACACAAAATGCGGCACAAGCGACATGGCCCTTTTGCGCTGCTTACGGTGACACGAATGGGTAGACTCCACAATCTCCAGCTATGCTATGCATATTGCGGGAAGGCTTCGGTGACACAAACTTCGTTAATCTAATTATCAACGGGACACACGCGGGAATTCCACATCTCGTCCCGAGCCGCGAATACACCTGGTTCCAATTGAGCCAGCTCCCACTGTCCACGCGCGGCGTCGCAATCTCCATGGCCACCACCATGGCTGAGCATCGCTTACCGTCTGCACTGCAGTGGTGATGGACGTTGCGCGGCTATTTGCTTGGGTGAATCGACCGAGGCGGCTGAAGATCACGTCCAGAACAGATCCTGGTTGATCTACCCCACAATCCGCTCACTTGGTGTAACCGTCATCAGCGGCATTCAACGGCACTTTTTCAATGTGCAACACAAGGCTGCTGTCCTTGATTGTCGGCCAAGTCAAGGATGACGCTCCTTGGACTGATGGTTTCAGACGAATATAGTCGCAGACAAATGACTGCATTGGGCCTCATCTATCACGCGCTCGTGACTGACTCGAAAGGGCGAAATACGGTGTGGCAGTCAATCAAATTACAACAATTATTAAAAGCGATTGGCTGCAAGCGGTCATCCCGCTGAATACGGTGCCAATGAGTGAAAACGGCACTGTGGCCGGGACGACGGCTTTGACCGGTAGACACGTCTTGTGACAGCAGCAAGGTTTTTTGTCGTGCTCGATAGGATTTACCCGTCGAGCAGCAGCAGCAAGGCACATGCCAGCTGGAATGCTGAGATTTGCCCAAGTAAGTTGAATGCTAGGCAAGGGACGTGCTGATTGGTCGATTAAATTTGACCGAGACCTGGACGGTGGAAAACTAAGCTTGAGAGAGTGCGGGCCGTCCGCCCTAATCTCGAGGCAAGAGACACAGGACGAGGTGCTTAGGCAAGCATGGATAGCAATGAACTACTGCTGACTATTCTTTGTTCCAGGTGTGGGCGTCGTCACGTATATGCAGTCAGGTGAAAATAGGCCGGCGAGGAGCCGAGGCTGAAAGCGCCCTGGGCGTTTCGCGATTCTCCATGCCACCGTGCCTACATCCGCACAAGTCCGAGATTCGTCACCAGCGGGACTTGCGGCACCGCCACTACCAAAAAATAGGCACAAGTGCCGTCGAATTCTTTGTATCGGTTTGTCTCGACTATTGTGGAGGCGTCGAATCAGCAGCGCGAGGAAGTGTTTTGCCATGGGCACCAGTTCGCAAGCCTTCGCCGGCGCAAGGGATGAACGGTTTGCCAAATTGTGGATGTCAGATTCAGAGGCGTGATTCGAGGACGAAAGTGGGCTGCGTCGCATGCCGGCCGTCTTACACGAAGCAATAGCAGCTGAGAGAGACGATGTCGGATGGTTTCTTCGCAGGCAGGACTGGCCAGAATCGGCTCTATGACCAAGCAGCTTGCGCGTGAAGGCGAAAAATGGGTGCTGCTGCGCTCAACGAACGGTTCTCCCGGCGCAAGACATCGGCTCTCCCGTAGACACTGCCCCGCGAAGGAGAGTGCCTGAAGTCGCCGAGACGCACCGGCAGGGCCATGACTAGCGAACAGAGGGCACTCACGTCACAGTTGTCCAAGCAGACGTAGTTGCCGAAGTGTTACACACCAACAGTCGGACAGGGATGCTGCCGTCCTTGTCAAGGAAAATGACCGACGCCCCGAATGGATCAGCCCTATCAGACATGTGCGCAAATGAAGCAGACGGCAGGCGGGAACTCGAGGTTAGGGCAGGGAGGTGCGCGGGTGGTGCTGCAGGCGGCCACTTGCAGTCGACACGTCGGAGAAGCAGTTCTGGGGAGGACGAGGCAGCGTCACGATGCATGTGTACAAAAAGCATATTGCAGCAGGCGGCCGGGGCCAGTCGCGGAGGGTAGGACCAAAGCTGACCGGACGCAGGCGCGTACCGTGGTTCGTGAGCTGTCGAATGCGCGAGCTATGGGCTTGGCGGAGGAAGCGACACGAGGGACGCAGAGACGGGCCGTAGACGATTCAAGAGCCCGAGGTGGTTCCATGAGTCTTTAGCGACTGTGCCACGGTAGACGCACGCGCAGTGCAGCAGCAGCAGCGGGAGGGCTCTGGAGCAAGCGCGGTGCAGGCAGGGCGCGGCGTGCAGGGCAGACTGGCCGGCCGTGGGCTTTGTAGTATTTGCTGCGGCGGCGTGTGTATGTAATTAAAGGCTCGTAGATCACAGCGCGACGGGAGTCCCCGAGGGCTTGGCGAGTCACACATCTCAAGCAAGCTGCCGGCCCGCAGCAGCATCATGCACATGGGTGGCCGACAAGGTTGGGTCAGCTTTGACGGCCATGGGCGGCGTCATGGGCGTGTCATGGGCGCGGTCGCAATACACAGGCCAGACAGTTGGCGGCAGCGACGACGTGGTAGGGGCGGCTCGCACTCAGCGTGCTGCTCGCCGGTAGCTCGTGTGCGCGGATGGGTGGGCTGCCCAGCTGCACGTCGCGCTGCAAGTGAGGATGCCGCATGGCATTTAGCGCGTTTGGCGGACCGTCGCCGTCGTCGCTGCATGGGGCGGGCAGGGATAAAAACGCCATGCCAGTAGAAGCGGCGAGAAGGTTGAGTTCGGGCACGCGGTGGGTAGTAATAGCGGCCGCTCCAACCTGAATCTCCTTTTTCGCTTCCACGC
This sequence comes from Alternaria incomplexa, assembly GCF_024043165.1. Classification (NCBI taxonomy): domain Eukaryota; kingdom Fungi; phylum Ascomycota; class Dothideomycetes; order Pleosporales; family Pleosporaceae; genus Alternaria; species Alternaria incomplexa. Next base: position 1,289,439 of record NW_026249859.1, read on the forward strand.
TCTTGGGTCCCGTCGTCTCCTCCACGCGCTTCGAGAAGCCTTTCACTCCACAGCCTCCCTCGCCCAACTCTGCCCTTCTCTCCAACGCTCCTCGTGCAGACCACACCCGCCTACACGCCGCCTGCACGCCCGTCTCGAAGCGCCGCCCTACACCCTCCCCTCCTCCCTCCGCCCCGACTGGCTTGGCTCGCCCACGCAGCACTGCCCGTCGCTCTCACCTGCAGCCGACGTTGCGGCCCGCCTGCCAGTATTTTGTGACACCTCACCCGCCCCAGAGGATCTCCCGCACCACCACCGACCTTCTCTTGCCCGACGTCTCTCTTGCACCTGCGCTGCTGCCCGCCCAACCGCTGTGTCGCACTGGGAGAGCCCCCGCCGTGCCAGCACCGCACACGACCACCGCCGCGCGACACCATGTTCCCTCACCAGGGTGGCCAAGGCCAGCTTCCCGCCCACTGGCAACCGCCCACGGCCCAGCAGCCTCCCAATGGCGCCTATGCCCAGCCTCCGCATGTAAGTGTCTGAAGGGCAGTCACGCGTGCCTGCACGTCATCTGTCTGCCTGCCTCTGGTAGTCGCTCTCGTAAGCTGGGTGACAGCGCGCTGACACTTGACGTCGACTAGATGAGCACCACGCTCCCTCCTCCGCCGCCCCAAGAGCCCCGTCCCGACATGGCTCAACATCCTCAGTACCAGCACCAGCAGCCCTACCGCCTGCCAGGCCCCAATGAGTGGACGCGCGCTCCTCCTCCCCCCGATCCATACCGCCAGCAGCACCAGGGCCCTCCTCCACCGCCGCAGTACGTCCAGCAGCACCACCAGCCGCCAGCTCCCCGCCAGCGCACTGCAATCGCCTGTCGCTACTGCAGACGTCGCAAGGTACACCACGGCCCACGCCATTGACTCGAGACTGCCTGCTTACTCTACCTAGATCCGCTGCTCCGGCTTTGAGGCAACCGAGGACGGCCGCTGCTCCAATTGCATGAGGTTCAACCAAGACTGCATCTTCACCCCCGTGTCTGCCCAGACGCAGGCCTTTGTTCCCGCGCACACGGTCTGGCGCGGTGTCGGACAGCCACCGCCCATGTACGGCGCCTACGGGCAGCCTCTGCCACCTGCCAGCCACGCCGAGCCATATGGCCAGCCGTCGCGCCAGCCGCACTATCTGCCCAGCCCTACTGCAGGTCCGTACCCAGCTCATTCTGACTATGGTCCGCCTAGTGCTTCTCCAGATGAGGCGAGCCGTGACGCGCTGGCAGGCAGGAAGAGACTCCACCCAGAGCCTCACACTCCTACCCTGCCTCCGCCGCATCCTGGCTCAGCGTCACAGGCCCCTCATCGAGGCACTGGGCAAGATTATGCCTATCCAGAGCCACCGTCTCTAACATCGGGCGCTTCAACAGCATCGACCCCCGCTCCCTACTCATCAGCACCTCCTCCCGCCCAACCATACTACGCTGCACAGCCTCCGCGTCAAGGCTCCCCACAGAGCGCCTATCGCTACGAGCCGAGTCGCACCTCGTCCTCGCCACACTCCCAAGCACCCACGACCCCTGGTGCCCCGCCGACGCCCTATTACGCAGCTCCACCGCAGCCCAACGGCGTCTTGCAGCCACCACCCGCGCGCACCGATGGCAGAACCCCACCGCCACCTACATCGCAAGCCTCGGCTAGGCCCAGCATGCGCATCAATGATCTCGTAAGCGATAATGGCCCCGCCCGCAGCTCGACCGATTCGTCCATGCTCAACATGCTCAACCGCCGCCCCATGTAAAAATCTGCCTCGCGCAAGTGGAGACGCTCTGGAGCTGGTCTTTCGAGAGCGCTACACATTTCGGATTAAGCGAAGAGCAAAGAGCAAAATTTCCCATCGAATCTGTCAGCCGTCGTTTACTGCTTTCCAATGTACAATCTATCTTCGCGTCCAATCGACGTTTGCTATCGCAAGGAGTTCTGGCTGGCAACAGCGTGATTTCTGGGCGGCTATCTGAATCTTCAAGAGCGACAAAGATCTTTCAACGTTTTCTACTTTAATACTCACGGATCATCCTACTGTCCCTCCCGGTCTTCCATCTCGAGTGACCAAACTACTACACTGGGTGGTTATTCTGTCTTTTCCCGCAAACATTAGAACTGGGGTTGCATCATCACATGGAGGCTTCGTTGATATTTGCATCATCGTAGCGTGGGTTGGGTCCGGCATTCATGTGCTTCGCTGCATATTGGCTGGGGTAGTGGTCGCTTGTGCTTTTTGGTACCTCTTTCCTATCGTACGTTTTTTCGCTGGTTTTTCGCGGTATTCCCCTTCTCGGCCTGTCTCTACCGCATCTGAAAGTCTCTATGGGAACTATTACTGGTGGGTGGCAATCTGATTTAAGTCGCAAAGCACTTTGAGAAAGCGAACGTTTCGCGCATCGTCTTGTACGTAGTCTCCTTTTTTCTTTACTAGCTATCTAAATTGGAGACGTTCGCTGGTGCAATACTTGCTCAACCCTCTGCATGCCTTGATGAACAGCGCACTGCATTTGGAGCACGTCAGTGCTGATGTGCTGATATTCAGTGCCGGATTTCCGACCTGATCCTACCCGTCGAACCACCTCTGATGCCCAGGTCGATCTGTCATGCTCACCCATCGCTCCTGCCTGCCGTGCCAACCAGCCTGCCCCTTGTACGACGGTATTGCCAAGACACGTGCCAGTGATAAATTTTGACATGCAAATCACATGGCACGTTACGCACGAGAAGCCACGCAGGGCAGCCGATGGTAGGTACACGAGAGCGGGTACGCACGTGTTGTACCTTCCTTTCCAGGGCAACACGTTCCAACCAAAAACAAAGGTCAACCAGATTCAGCCACCTCCACGCCCCGATCTTGGTCCCATGGAGCGGACTTTGTTTTGGTATCGATTGTACCGTTACCATAACCAAGTCTTCACTGACACTTGCCTGACAGGTGTACGTGCATGATTCAATTACGCCAACACGGAAAGGCACCGCACAGCACTCCTACCACGGTACGGACTCGGGGTCTCGGCGAGCCGGAGCGCTGCTACCACGCAAGTCTCGATCTGTCAGTCTCGAGCTACATCGGCACGGGACGTAATGGGTTCCACGGTAGAAAGCCAAATGGAATCATCTCAGCCCGTCGACTAGAACGTCGCCGTCTGTCATATCGCGGTACGGCGCGTCCTGGCATGCACGATGTAGTCAACATGATTTCACCAGTACCACTATCACGATTGTGTCTCGCGGCTCAGACGCAGGGTGGACTACCATCGTCCGATGATGGCTCGATGGTACTATGCACTTGCACCAAATGCCACCAGACATCAGTTGAGGCTCTAGATTTCTAGCGTACCACGATACCACTTGGCCAGCTGATGAGCCCAGAGGCTCTATTACTCTTCTGTCTCCTCAAGCTGCCGCGCGGTGCAGCATCGTACCAGAGGGCAGGTTCTGGATCACACTCCGCCGATGTTGACCTAACGAACGAAGGGCTTGGCCATACGCATGTCTCACATCTACTGGCTATTGACACGCTGGCCGTTGCATGGTTTGGCCGCTATAGCGTACCGTTCAAACTCGACCTTGACTAACGGAACGGTGCGAGCAGGCAGGACCTGTTTGATTCGCTGCCACAAGGGGAGACAACTCCGTCATGAGAACTGCCAGACCATGCAGGGCAAAAAAGCAAAAAGGTCGAGTTTGGTTCTAAAGTGATTTAGCGCACCGCCGTCTGCCTGCCTCGACGCGCATACTTTCTTTGCCTGGGCCGCCAACACGGACACTATTCAGCTGACATATATCGCACCACTCAATTTTTCCTTCAGGCAGACAGACAGGTTGTTTTTCCATGGTTCAGGGTTGCGGCGATGTGATCGAATCTGGAAAAGTATATCGTGGGCAACCGCATATCACGAATCAACATTAGCCTGTCAGCGTTTCAGTCGAGCAAGAATTATCTTGCGCTCATAAGCCAGCCAGGACCAGGGGTGGTTTCTAGTATGCGACTCGCTTTCAGCCGATCGTAATATAGTAATCCCTCACACAGCTATAGGGTCAATCGCTGTTGTACGAAACGAACGTGCTCGGTAACCCCCTCTAACTCCGAATTCGGACCTGGTCAAGCTAAATAGTCGTTGCCCGTCACGGGACGGTGCGAGCAGAAGTTTCGAGCCGGGATGTCGATGTCGCAAATAGCCGACTAGACTGAGTCGAGCAACGGGCGAGCCCTGACCTTTTCCCTTCCTTGTACAAGTCATGTTAGTGTACCGTTCTTTGTCTTCCTTCCTTTGGGCTTCGCAATCGCATCTCGGACGGAGCAAGTCCGAAGCCCTTGGTGTAAGCTGTAGTGAGAAAATGTAGTGCTGACCAATGGAAAAAAAGGTTGCGTTGGTGTACGATAGCGAAAGTCAAACTCTCAAGCGCGTTCAAGGCAGTTTTGATCCTGATCTTGCTTGCACATCGCACAGCCCGTCCCACTCCCTTGGCAACAACACACGGTCGCAATTTTTTGCGCGTGCGTCGCATTCGGGAGCAAGCACACGACGCGCCTCCACAAGTCATTTTTTCCCTTTGGCTGGTTTAGCCAGGTGCTGTGCTGTTGCTTGCCGTTGTCCGCCCGGCAGAAAGGATTCCCACCCTGGACCCATTTCCTCCGTGCCATCCCTTGCAACCACGCATGGCATGCTGTAACCGACATGTCAAATGTGCCACGTACGCCTGCGACCCCATCAGTTCCGCCGCCCGAGCCGTGTGTGTGTGTGCTCGCGTGTCGAAATCTGCGTTCCCATCACACATCCATCACACATCATCGCCTGACGGGAAGCAAGCAGCCTTGCCTTGCCTTGACTTTGAGCTTTTGCCAGTGCCAACGAACTACGCCGCATGGGCCGATCGTGTTGCTATCCCTGTTGGCGTGCTTTCCTAAGCTATCAGCATGCTTACCACACCACACGCCATTCCTCCGTCCATGTAACAACACTATTCTAATTCCACATGCTACATCCCACAAGCTCTCAGCGCTTAGAGGAAAAACTCACTGCATGCACCATCCCCCTCCCTCCCTCCCTCCACCAACAAACCAGCGGTGAGCAGCGGGAAGGAGCCCTGACCTACCCTGTGCTTGACCCTCTCCGTGCCCACTGCCCACACCATTGCTCTCCTCTTAGCGCCCTGTAGCATCGGCCCCAAGGATCTAGCGTACCGTGTTTCTTGCAGCGGAAAAGGGGTTAGGTTGGCTGGCGGCCTCGCTGGGGAGCCATGTGCGTGCGGTAGGGATCTGGGTTCATGCGGCGGACCGCAACATGTCAGGTTAAAGTGGAGATTGGGACGAGGGCAGGCGGGCGGTTTGGCCGATTTTGCCTTTCTGGTGACGCGGGGTGCGAGGGGATGAGCGAGGTTGGAGGGGGGCTGTGCGAAGTATGTTGGACGTGGGACGAGAGATGTTTTGTGCTAGGTTGGGTGGGCTGTCGCGGTTTCTTCACCGTGTCACTGCTTGACATGCGTAGTATGATTATGACTCGATGGAAGCGGCACAGCAGTTTCTTCGCGTCTGATGAGGCTGCGCCACTTGCAGGCATGATAGATTGAGGCTGCTAATTGCTCATCTTCAAGTCGCATAGAGATAGACAGGCGCTATGCTATGTACGGATGATCCCATTGCTAAGCTACACGTATACTAGAAACACGAACGTATCCGCGGATACGTATCAGTTGTGCCATATCTTTCCGTCCTGTAGTCATGAGCCATGGAGGCTTCTATTTAGATTCCATCTCGAACAGAACTTACAAGCCCCGGGAAGTGCAAGTAGCTCAACGAGCTTCCGACAGCGTCTTTGAGATGTCTAGGAATATCCGAGCTCAGAAGGATTGTTCAGGATGCACATCCCACCTCGTACAAGAAAAATCTGAACAGGTCTGCAGACTACATTAAAACAAAAACTTGCAAAGTAGGTGACCCAACGCCAACGTAGGCTCCAGGCTGTTCATATTTTTCCTAGGTGGGTGTGATCCTCATAACGGCCATCATGGCGATCCTTCGCCATCTTTGAGGCTCTTGCATGTTCATGCGCTGTCTTCCTCCTCAACCTTGCTCAATGCGAAATGGCCCCGCTAAATCCCAAAACAGCAGTGCATATCCTCCACTCGCATTCTCGCCCTTTTGGGTTTCCGAATTGGAAATTCTGCTCGAGTTTGAGCGAGCGTTGCGTGAACACTCTCTCGAGTTGTGCTGCTGACGTTGACCGGAAGAGAGTTGTATGACCAACTCGGGTCAAGTGGTACTTTGACCTGTCCTCAGGGGCGCCGCCACGTAACCAAGCGAACGGGGTCTTACCGGACTGAATAACAGCCAGGTTTCGGTTGAGTCGTTCACTCAAATTCTTGAGAGTCCAAAGATTTTCGAAGACAGTCTCCAGTATCCAGTAGCTCAACGACTGGGTGCTTCTCACGTCTTCATACTCAGGGTCCATGACCTTCTCTTGCAATTCCGCGGAAATTCCGATCTTACTCATAATGGTCCGCTCGTCAACAGAATCATGACCGCCGAAGTACGTAATGCGATCGATTATCACGTCTTCGAGGTCGGCTTCGTCGTCACGGGTCCAGACAACGAGGAGCGACTCTGCAGCGCTTGGCGTGAATCCTAGAAATTCAAAAGCCTGCATGGAATACAAGTTGAGTGGTACCTCGAGGTCAGGATGTGGTTGTGCAACTTGGGCAGAGGAGGATGACGCGCTGGATGCCATCACAGTATCCGGAGGTGACAAGAGTTGACCGGAGATTTTTCTTGTACCGTTGACCGGTTCTCCAACAAGCGTACGATCAAGCTTCTTGACGTTGGACAGGACCCATTCTGACAAAATATCCTCCGGTAGACCCATGATGGGCGGAGGTGTGGTTTTGATCAATCGAAAAAGAAGATGAGTGGCGAGAGTAGGTTTTTGGAAAACCAACTGTCTTTGGTAAAGAAAGAAAGACGAAGGAAGGAAAGAAAGAGAAGCGCAGACAGAATTTATATGGCTGTGGAAAGTGAAGGCAGGGTAAGAGCGAAGTAAAGGTAAGAGCGAAGTAAAGGTGGGGTGAGAGCGCGAGTAAAATCGGAGTGAGAGCGCAAATAAAGGCAGAGACTGGCGCGTGACCGTAGAGCAAACAGAAATCATGGTAGCGTTCGATGCTGGCGCCTCTGAGTCATAACACATCGATTTGCGAGCCAAACTTTGGAAAATGGCAGTAACCAAAGTTTCAAAGTTCCAAAGTTTCAAAAGTGGCCATCTTACCAAGCACCTTTGCAAGAAAGGAAGCCACGTGGGAGGTAGGACCTTGCCATACAAAATCGTCCGCAGGCTTAGTAAAATGCATCATGAACAAGTGAGATGTACGTAAGAGGTTCGAAATTGGTGGACAATTACGTCGATCTGAAAGCTTTGATCGTGTAAGGGATACCACTGATCGACGAGACACGTAGATTCTGTAACACATTGTTTTACGTGTTCTGTAAGTAATTGCAGAATGGGTCGGTAATTCATCTATCCACTCGCTCGAGGCGTGTAAGCAAAACAAGAGATGTCACGGCATGAATAAGGCGGGCAACATGATGAATATGCGGCTATTGAGATGGCTTCAGCCTTTCTATCAGCTGGTACAATGGTGGGAATAGAGTGTTTAGAAATGAATGCTCACTCCTCTGACCTTTTCAGCACTCACGTCCATGCATAGCACGATACAACCAGATCTGGGTTACATTTGCTTGAAGGAGTTATCTAGGTCTACAGTGTGAGACGTCTCACGATAGCTCCCACTCGAAGTAATCTCATACAGTCTTCCACCACTTTTTGTTGGTATCTCGACTAAGGTTTTATCTACCTTGGTTGAAGGCTTCGCTTGACACGCTCTCAGTCTCGGAAATGTACTGTCTGATACCCTTGTACCTCCACCGTCCGAAGTACGCGTTTGGTGTGGTAGCTGGGCAATCTAGCCCTGAACCAGCTCCATTGCAAGTAGCATACACACCGATGAGTGTCCCTACAAACGAGCCCGATGGACTCAGTTGCTCTGTTGAAGCTCTGCCAAACGAGATCGGTCTTGACCTGCCGTGGGCTAGCGTAGCCGAGAAGACGTATGTCCTTGGATCCGGCATCGTGATCTCGAAGCGCATGGGCTTTCCATTCCAAGACGCGGGTACAGGCGTCTTCTTCTCCTGATGTTCCGTTGAGTTGTAACGCAGATATGTCGACCCATTAATGCGCATGAGTCCGAGCTGGATGTTTGCCGTCTGCCAGAGGAAGGCGGTCACACCAGCTTCTTCCCCATCGGCTTTCGGGTCGAAGGCTAGATCCACGCTGAATTTGAATGTGCTATCTGTCTGGCGGCGCCCGATGAAGTTCACAGCCCTCGAAGCTGGGTCAGACCCGCCTGGCGAGCCAGCGAGATTGTTGCGACCAAGGGCGACTTGCAGACCCTTTTGCGTTGTCTTGAACGCGCCATCGCGAGGAACACGCCAGTACACAAGGTTGCGTGGGATTGTCGAGTTTGAAGGGAAGTCGTAAACATCTGGGTCCGAATTGAAAGGCCCGTCACCTGGAACATCTCTTGAGCGCGCAGGTAGTTGCCAGCCAGTCATCTTGCCTCTTACAGGTTGGAATACGGGCCACTCGCCTTCCTCCCACGTAACTGGCGTGAGTACCATTTCGCGCCCCATGGGGAAGGATGTACCATTTGGACCCACGCGGGTCGCGAGCGCGCAAGACCACCATTCGCCGTTGTTATCTTGGAAAAGGTCTGCGTGCCCGACGGTCTGGAAGTACTCTGATGTACCGCGGTTCGTCAGATGTGGGTTGTATGGGCTGGGAGAGTAAGGGCCCGTGATATTCCTTGCGCGAGCCATAGTGACTGAGTGGTCTTCGGCTGTTCCGCCCTCAGCAATCAACAGATAATACCATCCGTCTTTCTTGTAGAAGTGTGGACCTTCGGGCCAAACGCCGCCGGTGCCATTCCAGAGCGAAATGACAGGTCCCATTTCGCCAGTATCAATGTCCATCTCCTGCACGATGATTCCCTGGGTTGCGACATACACTTTGCCGTCATCATCCCAGAAAATATCGGGATCGATCTTGGGAGCTTCGAACGTCACTGGATCGCTCCATGACGCGTCGTCGAAAGGATCTGTAGTCCTGAACAAGACACCTGCCTCCATGTCCGATCCGAGGTATTCGCAAATGACGTAGAAAACACCCTCGTGGAATCGCAGGGTCGCTGCGTACATGCCTCTTTGTTGGCCATCGCTCGAGTAGCTGTAGCTTGGGAGTTGCGTATCACGGTTCCATACGTGACTGATGTGTTTCCAGTCGACTAGATCTTTCGATGCGTAGATGGGTAGCCCGGGGAATGACTGCAGAGGTAGAGGTACGAAGTCAGTATATGTCTCACATGCACTTCGTACAGCCAGAACTCACGATGAATGTGGAAGTTACGCAGAAGAATGTCCCGTTCACGTTGACGCATGATGGATCGCTGTGCCAACCTGGAAGTACTGGGTTGAGGAACGTTGAGTTCTGCGCGAGCGCTGGAGCTGCGCATGCGAGGACAGCTGTCACGATGCTTCGTAGAAACCGCATCCTGAGGAATTTCAGAGGGTCTCGACAGAGTTCATCCTGTATGCGGCGATGTGGGATGCTTTATGCGTACCATCGGCCTTACGACCAAGAGGCTGGTACTTGCCTGCTGTGGAGAAGAGCGAACGACGGCCGTCTCGCGTACCAAATTGTGCTCATTTAGCCAGACTGCTTCCGCAGCGCTATTGCTGTTGTCATCGAACACACAACGTATTTTAACCGTTATGCAGGGTGACGCGAATATACGATGAGCTGCAGAGCCACCGGGCTTAATGAGTTTCCCAGATCCGAGGCTTCATAGAGATTGCGGAGAAATGTATGTCGATCTTCGCGAATGCGCCCGCTGACGTAAAGTTTTTCCGTGCCTGGTGATCGGATGCTGTGAAGCTTTCCAGAAATCCAGTATCGCGTTCCGGGGAACGCAGGTACGTGGCTGGATGCAAGCTGGCTGTCGTCAAACATCACATGCTTGAAGCTACACACCATCATCGCACTTAATAATGCGAATGAGATCGAGTATCTAGAAGGAAGTAGGCAAGATCGGGCTCGCTGTTCGGAACATTGAGTTCCAAGTACGCCGGGCCGTTAGATGGCGTACGCTGCACGTTCCAAGGTTCTGTTCAGGCAGGAGCGGGGTGCCCCGCTCTGGGGAAGCTCAACTCTGAGATCACCTCATGCAAAGAAAAAATAAACACCCTAGAGCCTACATCAAGGTAAAAATATGCAGATTTGGTAGCCTAACGTTAACGTAGGCTCTAGGGTGTTTAGTTTTTCCCTTGTATAAGGTGAGATCGCGCCACTGGTTGAACTTACAAAGACGACGAGCTGGCTGGTAGACATAAGCACATCTAACACCCTAACGAAAATAGCTATACACGTTGAAGTGTATTGTTTGGTCTATGTGACCAGCTATCTGCATGCATACCCGATAACACTAAAGAAGAACCTCCCGATACAAGTCCCCTTAACGCCAGTCCATCATTTGTCTTTTTTGCGTATATCCTTCCCACTTTCTCTATTCAAAACGAGCAGATTCCTGCCAAACCGCGTCAATCCTCCACGGAAGCCTGCACGCCAGCGATACACTCTGACAATCTGGCGCGCTCTGAACGCTCGGCGTCGCCATGCGGGGTATTGAGGTTCCGCCTCAGGTTGAGGTTCCACGGGGGATTGAGGTGCCACAGGCGGATCCTCTTCCCCGCCATCGTACGTGTATCCAGGGGGCGGAATTCCGCCTGGAACACGGCTTCCGATTAAAGGCTGACGTTCGCTTGGGCCTTCATACGGAGTATGCTGGATTGAGCTTGTGCTGTCGTTGGGTGGCCCTGTGTAGGGCATGATGTCCATACTGTGTGATCTGGACGGATTACGGGACCCAGTGAGCGGCGCATTTTCGAATTGAAATGGACTACCGAGACGTGGACCGTGAGAAAAATAGTCACTGTCGTGCCGACTGGATGGGTGCCCTGATGGTCCAGCCGCCGGGGGTTCATTATCCCGAGCGTGTTGTAGTTCATTCTGCTCATGGAAGTGCTCAGATGCAGCGGCTGATAAGTCGGAAGAGGAAGAATACCCAGACGACACAGAGCCGAGGGACCCCCCAGGTAAAGCTTGGTCTTCGGCAGAGACCTCAGTGGAGTCGTAGAAATCATCACCTGCTGGCATGTCGTGGTCGAACTCGTCGTCTTCTCCTGGCGGCCCAGCGCCTCCTCGAAGAGTACCAGTTGTGATCTTGTTTGGTCCCGACGCATGGTTTGCATGCTTGTCCGAAGTACGCTGCTGACTTGTGTACGTCAAGTCGATCGTTGTCGAGATTTGCTGCGAGACTGTGGGCCGAATAGCGAGTGCTTGAGGTAGCTTTGCAGCATGTGTGTGTATGTGCGAAGGTACGGAAACATCGTCCGAGCTATTGAATACGCCTTGCGAGTAGGGAAGAGCTGCCATGATAACGATGGGTCCGGGTATGCTGGTTGGATAACGAAAGCCAAGCAATGTAATACTGGTAGAATAAGCGGTGATCGGGTCGGGATGATAGAGTTGCGTGGGAGAAAAGATGCTGGCTTTGTTGATGCATATAGTAGGCGAAATGGGATTGCGCCTGCGTTCTGTATGTGCCTCAAGGCGGAACTTCTTTCCCATCCCAGTCCCAACACTTCCCTCGTCCTTCAGGCGCCACTTCCCTGATCACATCAATCAGCCTTTCTGCGACCCAGTCGCGCTCGAATAGCTTTTCCTTCTTGACGTTGCTCCAGAAGTCCTTGCTCAACCCAGTTTTGACAGTTCCAGGATGCAAGGCAACCGCCATCGCGTTGTCGCCGGAAGCAGTCCTCAGATGGTTATCGAAGGTCTTGACTACCTGATTGACGCCAGCTTTTGAAGCGCGATAGCTGTACCATCCCCCGAGGCGGTTGTCGCTGATACTGCCGACTCGAGCTGACATGATAGCTATCGTAGCTACATCTGGTAAACCTGTCATGTTCTCTTGGTCCTTATCGACGACTGCGCTTTTCCTTGGAAGGAAGGGAGAGAAGTGCTTGAGCATCAGCATTGGGCCTAACGTGTTGGTGCGGCTGGGTTTTGGTGTATCAGATCAGCACATGTATCATGTAAACCTTAGATAGCGGCATTACTCACAAAGTCAGCAAAGCATCGTCGGCGTTGATCTGGGCTGGTGACTTCTCCGGAAACAGAATTCCAGGAACCATCAGCGCGAGCTGAAGCTGACTGGGACTACCGCCGAACTGCTTCTTGCAGGTCGCTGCGGCATCCGCGATACTCGTCTCGTCTAAAACGTGGTCAACACTTGATCATCGTTGTACACACAACACAATCAATGCTGGTTACGTACCCAGAACATCCAACTTCATCACCGATAATCGCGACTCGTCCACGTCCAAGCCATCGAGCAACTCTTCCTTGGTCTTGTCAAGGTCCTTCCGCGCCGTTGCGACAACGGGCGCGTTTGTGGTTTGCAGCACCCGTCTTGCGAGCGCGAAGCCTATGCCCCGCGAGGCAGGTGAGATCAATGACCACGGCGGCATCGCGACGGATATGAATGAAAGACAGTAAGAGATGCCATGGTCACGACATTCCGGTGATACTTCACGAGCTACGCGAAAAGTGGTCGGGACGCGATCGATGATGACATACATGCCCGTGGATCGGCTAGGATAACATTGGTTAGCGTCAACACACTAGCGCGGTCTTCACCCAGCTCCAGCCTGGCTACACTCAGGACATTCATTCTTCACGACTGGAGACATGTTGGGACAGCACAGCATCTATGTCTTTCTCTCATATATGGCAAAGGATCGTACGATATCCTGACTCGACATGAGTAGCACCCGAGCTCTGTGTCGCAAGTAGCGCAGCCAGAAGAACGCATCGTCAGTTCGCAATAAAATACAATGTGTGCAGCAGTTCCAAAGTCTCATCAACCAATCCATCTTGACACAGCAATAAAGACGAGTAGAGCTAGGTCAGACTTCGTCTACGCCCTACTCCTCATAGATATCGATATCGAAGTTGTCCCAGTCGTTAGGCTCCATCACAGCTCCTGCGCTTGCCGGCTCCGCACCATCGTCCATCTCTGGTTCCTGTTCTGTTTGCTCGCTACGTCTCGCTTCGCGCTTCTCGTAGTCTGTCTTCTGCTTCTGGGCCCATTTCTCGCGCATGTCGTTCTTTTTGGCATGGCGCAACGCGACTTGCACCTCCTTGGCGCTCAACTGCTCTTTTACTTTCTCGATCTTGACGTTCAACTCTTTCTCTTCAGCGGCGGCGGCGCGTTTTGAAAGATTGCGGCGTGCTCTTACAAGGTCTTCCTTGGCTTTGAGCTTCGCTTTGAGCTCGCGCAGACCGCTGCTAACTTCATCGAGCCTGGTCTTGATGTCCACCTGTGCAAGTCGAAGTTCCTCGTCCTTAGCTTTCCGAGCGATGGATTGTTTGGATTTGTAAACGATCTCTGACTCGTGGGATATGAGGCTGGATACCGCATCAGCTGGCTTTGTTTCGCCTGCATCGCCATCGGTCATGGCAAGTCCTTGTTGGGGAGGGAGAGTAGGCAGCTTGTACTCTTCCGCGCTCTCGTGACGTGATTGAACGGGGCCTCCAGCTTCTTGCTCCGCCTGTTCGGGGTCTGCGGTCATGGCCATGTTTGTGAGAGACATCGCTGTGTAAACTGGCAGCACGGAACAAGAGGTGTGAGTCGTTGTAACAGTGGGCTCGGTCGAGAGGCAGTGGGCGAATTTGTGTGATCAGTTCAAAGATTTAGAGTGTCGAAAATTCTGCTCAAGGCGGGCGTAGTAGTCTAAGTGAATGTGAGTTTCCAAAGTTCTGTTCAAGCACTGCCTAGTCTTGGCGTTTCCAAGGTCGCGACGTGACGCACACGTGCGCGATTGGGACAGTTTATTCCGCCAAAAGACCAAAGATTACGATCACGAAGACATGCAACTAAAGGTTCATGCCGCCAAATCGATGTTGATTCGGAAGCTCTGGGATGCCGAGGCCAGAACAAAATAGCCCCACCGATCACCAGTATGGTACTATTACTATCAAGAATCTTCATCCAAACCTTCTTCAAGTGCTCCTAATCCGAGTTCGTCGCAATAGTGAGAGGTTCAGTCAAGCTAATCGCCAAAGAACCATAGACTTACGTCAAAGCCGCAATGCAAAAGCCCAAGTAAGCGAGACAAACTCCCAAACATCTATGCTCGATCCATACGACTCCTGATCCACGGCTCATACTTCCTCCGCGTCTCTTCGTCGCCGTAGATATCAATGTCAAACCCATCATCCGCAATCATCCTCTCCATTTCCATACGTCTTTTGCTTTCCTCTTCTTTCTGCGCTGTCACAACCGTCGCTTCCGTCACCTCAGCTACAGTCTCTGTCTTGACCTCATCCTCAGGTGTCTGCTTGGTATGCGGCCCTATAAATGGATGTTCCAAGCCCAACCCCTCCATCTCTCGATGCACTCTGATCTTCCACTCTTTGAACGCCAGCCCTTTAGGACACTGGTCGAAACGCAGATGCCGATATACAAAAGCATCCTCTGCTTGCCAACTCCGCTCGTTCTTCTGAGCTAGTTTTCGCCATGCGTCGATATCTTGGAGGTCAGGATATTTCGGGGCGAGTTGAAGTGCCTTATCTAGTTGGTGACTGCGCCGCCCGGGATCTTTCCTTCGAGGGTCACTCTTTTTGGGTGGTACTGATGCTTCAACGTTCGGTCGTTTGCTGCGATCAGCATCGAAGGAGTTCGGACGCGGCGGGCGGGTATGCTCGAATTTCGCCTTCTTTCCTGGCCCTTGTGCATGCTCGGGCCTTCGGTTACCGGGTCGATTTCCTGAAGTCTTGTCATACTCGTCCGGTGCCTGGACCTCGCCCTGAGCCATTGAATACTGCTCATCTCGAGTGTCTTCCCACTTCCTCCTCCTGTTTCTTCCTTGTGCAGGTGCCAAGTCTCCAGCACGTCCTCTGACTGAGGTAGCGCGTCCAGCCTGCGCCCTTGCGTCTCCTACATTCTTCGCACGGTCGGGATGTACGAAAGCCATGTCTAATTCTGTGCACGTAGTAAATATCGTTGCGCTGAAGATGTAGCGAAAGGCGCGTGTTGTGAAAGTAGTAGAATGTGGTATCTGCCAGGTGAGTGTAGGAATGCTCAGTATGGTAGTTGCGACAACTTACGACTCTTATTCCAGGTACAAACACTCAACGTGTTCGCACATAAGGCATCCGCAGTGAATCGTGACTTCCAAGGTAGGTGACCCACCTGCTCTTGTGGTTGCACTACCCTCGCTCGCCAGGCACCAAGCAACAACGTGACAACAACCTCTCTAGTCGCATAGATATTAAGGAAATATTAGTAACGTACCGAGTTGAGTCCAGGTATCTTCTTTGCGACTGACGCCTTTTTCTGTCCGGCAATGTTGTGGTTGTGAGTTAACGTAGGGTGTGAGTGTACCAGATGGACCCTGAAGAGCGCGCTAGCAGCGGATTGGCTGCAAACGCAAGCTGGAGCCGAAAGAGGCAGCCACGCGGTGTTGGATGAGTCCAAGGCATGTTATGACTAAACAGACCCAGACCGACGAAAGCATGGAAAGCTTGAGAGTCATGAAGCCTGTTGACTCCATCACACATTGCACGAACTATCTATGCAAAACGCAATCTTGTAAAACGTCGAGGCTAGCCTAAGAAAATGCTAGGCCAGCCACACATCATTAAAATATCTACAGCCATGCTCATCAACGCTTATCTCTCCATCCATCTCGCAATGAGCATATCGAGTATCTTCCCTCCACGGCTCCGATATCAGTGTAGACAGAGAAAGATGTAAAACAAGGAAAGCTCAACGAGGGAATCACAGCTATACATGCGAGGAAAATGCAAATCCGAAAACGCCCATTCAGTCTCTAATCAAGTGAGAAAAAACCGCAGACAGGGAATAAAGCGTAGTAGTGGTAGTAGTAATGTGTGGATAAGGAACATGGTCAGATCGCTAGCATAATGCGAAACGTGACAGGAAAGAGAAATATGATCGGTTATTTACAAAAAAGAGTCGTAACGGCTCGTCAAAGTAGGAAAACAGTAAGACGTGGTATGCAAACAAGTCCACCCGTCCTACCGACGCTGCAGGTACTACCTGGGCGGGCTCCGTGGACTCCGTGGACTCCGTGGTGGGCTCTTGGGTACTGCGGGCACGTCCGGTACATCTTCTTGATCCTGACGAAGATGTTCCGGGGCCTCGTCCCGTGTTATTGTTGCTCTGCGTATCGCGTTGCGTAACCGGCTCATGACCGCTGGCTGTGTATTGGGAGTACCATGTTGGTAGCTGTTCCGGTGGCCTTGGAAGCTGTTACGGCTGTGCGAAGACTCGAGTCGTGTCAACATAGCTGCCGATGTAAAGTCGTTGCTTTGCTCGAAACTAGGGCGTACACGGTCCATAGACATGCGTGCACGATCGAAGCTCGGTCGCACACGATAATCGGTCGACATACGGTGGGCGAGAGGAGGAGGAGCTTCCGTTGTGGGTGCGGGTGGAAGACCTTCCGTAGAGCGGCGGAAGGTGTAGTCGGTGCTGTTACTGCCGTTTTGGCTTCTTGGGTTATGCGTCGTAGCCGTCGGGGCGACTGATGGTGGATAGATGGGACGCACGTCTTCATCGGTAGCATCGGCGTTAGCGGCTTTGTACTTTGTAGCGTCGGGTTCCGACTTGTTAGAGTCTGACTCACCAGCCACCTTCTCGGGCGGTGGAGGAAGGTAGGCGTCAGTGTCTCTAAGGTAGTCGAATTTGCCTTGCTTGACTTGCTCTCGGATGATGTCCGCATCGAGGGGGAAGTACATTTTCTGCACAACCTTGAAAATGAAGCGTGGAAGTAAACACGCTATCGTAGCGCAGAGGACGTAAGCCCAGAAATTAAGAGTACCATATGCTTCGGCACCAGCTTTGTAGAACTGAGCACTCGATGTGAAGGAGGTGTACACTCCGGTCCAGAACCAGATGAAGAGAGTACTGATGACGACGATGAGGACCATGAGCCAATCCCAACGGTAGGTGTTGTACAATACGTAAATGTTGGCAGCGCAAACGGCGGTAGTCGCAGCATAGATACCCATGCGTCGGAATTCAGCCAGGTCCAGTCCGTTGGAAGTCGCGAAAGTTGCGGGTGCGAAGATCTCATACAAGAAGAAGAAAGCGACCGCGGATTGGTAGATACCGTCGACCATGTAAGCCCTGGAGAATGTTAGCAATCTTTCATACGCTCTGAGAATATTGTACTTACCAGAACTTCGGCTGGCTCCATTCCTTCCGCTCGATACCACGACGGTACAGCTGTGGAACGGCCAGAGATACTCTATCATCGACATCCTGATCCAGAACACCCATGACGATAACAGGGAGTGACGTAAACGCCAAGTTGAAGAAGATAATGTACGTGTAGTCGAAGATATACTGGCTGTCGAAGTTGGTGTAAATCTGGTACCAGAAGAGAGAGAACGTCCAAATGATATTCTTGTAGAAGAAGTTGGCAATCGTCTCTGCAAGTCTGCGGTAGGACCATCGACCATGAACAAGCACCAGACGTGTGAGGAAGCGGAATTGACCAATGGCATAATCAGAAGACATGACGGCTGCGCGTCCCTCAACACCAGCAATACCGACACCGACATGTGCTTCTTGAATCATAGCGACATCGTTGGCACCGTCTCCGATAGCAAGCGTGAGACAGTCCAAGCCGGTCTTGACCATGTTGACGACAGCAGCCTTCTGACTGGGACTGACTCTGCAGCAGAGAACGGATCGGCATCGCCTACACAGAAGAAGGAACTTTCTCTTTACCGAATCATCCAGAGCCAGCTTAAGAGTATCTCCGTCAATAATGATGGCGTGTGTAGGTGGTGGAGGTTCGTGATCGTTTTGAGCGGCGGCTAGCTCTTCCTCCGAGCCTTCCAAGCCGAAGATCTTCAACTTCTCGTCGAGCTGGGCTTCCACGGAACCGATGTTGTCATCGGTAACCTTGAGAATAATAAGGTCCATGTCGTTGTCGAGCAGGTTGCAGGAGAAACCAATGTTGATGGCTGTCTCAACTTTGTCACCTGTTAATACCCACAGCTTGATACCAGCTTGACTAAGAAGAGAGATCGACTCTGGCACACCGTCTTGAAGTCGATCTTCGATGGCAGTTCCTCCGATCAGCCACAAGTGGTTTTCGATGCGATCGGAGACCTCTTCCAGCTTATCTTCACGCCCCTGGATAGCGTTGGCAGCGATGTCGTAGTCCCTGTTCCACTCTTGATATTCCTCTTCAGAAACCTCTCTTTGAGCGATGCACAGTGTTCGGAGTCCTTCTCGTGCAAACATTTCCAGGTGTTCACCGGTATCGGCACGGAGTTGTCGCTGCTCGTTGGGGATCAATCTCGAGTAGATCATGCTGTCGGCTCCCTTGCAGAAGAGGACGATTCGGTTGTCGGGCATTCTGATGATCGCACTCATGCGCTTCCTGCTGGAGTTGAATTCCAGAGTGTTGAGAACCTGGTATTTGCGCTCTTCTCCCAAAACATTGACGACGAGACGGTCGTCTTCGCGGCCTACGAATGTGAAACCACAGTCGCGAGCAGTGGCGACAAGTGCAGCTTCGTCGGGCGATTGTGCTTTGAACTCGATCTTCGGTGGGTCGCCTGGAGTGCGTTCGGTAACAACAGTATGACAGAGGGCCAAAGCGATCATGAATTCCTCGTTGGCTCTCTTCTGTTCCATTCCAGAGTCTCCACGCAGGTCGTCGACATAGTCCGGGGCAATGAAGGTCAGGTCGTCGTCCCACAAGTAGGGGTTGTTGTGCATCTTGCGAATCCCCTCGAGCATCCGCACACGGTCGCGTGCTATCTGTTCGCGGGCTTTGGCACCCTCCACTTCGACGTTGATACCCTGTCTGCGTTGCATACCTGCTTGAGCCTCCGTGTACGCTTCTCCGTAGGGCACACCATTGATGGTCGCCTTCTTGAACTCCATGACATTTTGTGTGAGCGTTCCCGTCTTGTCCGAGAAGATATATTCGACCTGACCCACGTCGTCGGAGATGTTCCAAGACTTGGGCGTACATGGGTAATCGAGCTTTGCGTAGTACATGTGGATGTCGCTGTAGATGAAGAGGGCCTGAAGCGTTCGAATGATTTCCAAGGTGATGTAAAGAGAAATGGGAACCAAATTTTGGAAGAGAATAACGGCAGCCCAGAACGCAATGACACCGTCTGTAGCAGGGTTACCTCCGTAGGACCCATATTCGAAGAAGGAATGGGTGGTGTCGTCCCGGGCCCATGTCACCCCAAGCACAATTCCAGAAACCAGACACATGGCGGCCAGGATGAAAAAGTTGTATACAACGTTCCAATTAAGTTCTTTTGATATCCTGGCTCGCTTGCTAGGCGTGATACCAGAGTTGATCATGATCTTTGTCTCTTCTCCGGTAAAGACGACAACGCCCAGTACCCACTCAGTGTTTCGGAGTTGGCAGCCACGGAGGATGAGGTTGTTGATGGAGATGGGCTCGACCATCTCGTACGGCGGTGCTTCGGGGTCCTTTGCATTGTGCTGCTGCCATCTGATGGCCGCGCTGTACGAGTAAAGGTTCGAGTGGGCGCCCTCACTCTCGATGACGAAGTCGGCGCGTTCGCAGTGTCGAGCGTGTCGCACTTCTCGGGTGCAGTGCAGTGCGTTGCGCACCTTAAGGTTCGTCTCACCGTCCAAGTTCTTCGTCTCGACATAGCACGCGCCGTCGTCGGAAGAGGTGGAGAGAACAATGACGTCGGCGGGGATCTCCTCGTCGTTGTAGAGACGCACAAAGTCGCCGACCTGAACGTTCTTCCAGGCGTCCTTCTTGAAACGTGCCTTTTCCGGGACCGTCTTGTTCGGGTTCAGGACGCTTCCCCAGAACTTCTTTTGCACACCGGGATTAGCGTCTGCACCGCGGATCTTGTCTCCTTCTCCTGGACCGGAAGTTAATGGAGGGGATTGCGCTGGGGATTGGCCTGGGAGTGGTGAAGGTACGGGTGTCATCTGGATGTCGTTCTCGCCGCCAAAGTAGGATTCCCTGTGCGATGCGATGGATGCTCTGCGGGTCTCGTGCGAAGGGCGCGTGCCGTCGACAGCGTTGTCGTCGCCGCCTTTGCCCTTTGCACCCTTCTTGCTCTTCGCGTTCTTCATCAGGCGCCATGTTGAGATGATGCCCTTGGTGGTAGCCTTCTTGATCCGCCGCCATAGCGAAATCGAGTCCTCGGCCGTGTTTACGTTGTTAAAGTCGACGAGTCGGTGGACGGGCGCGTTGTTCAGCTCGTTGTCGAGGACGGTTCTCCGCCAATCTTCTACTCCATCCTTGATGGAGGTTACGACGAGAATGACGATGAGGGGTACTGCGTTCAGCGCAGGATTACTGGCGCCGAAGATTGAGAAAATCTAGACAGTTGCGTTAGTCTGGGGGTGTCAGAGGTGTCAGAGGGGTGGGTACGCACGCCCAGGATAATGATAAACAAGAAGTAGACATTGGCGATGTTGTGGAACTGGAACCACAAGTTCTTGGGAATGAAGCTGAGGGGCGTGTATTTGGCGGTTCTTATCTTGTTGCGGGCGTAGTGTGCGAGGGGCTGGCCTTCTTCGTCGCGCTCTGTTTGGGGCAGGGGCACGTTGAAGTAAACTCTCCGGCCGGAGTCTTCGTGGTCGGCGCCTGCATCTGAACTCTCAGGAGACTGGTCTTGGTCGAGCGGCGGCCCGCCTTCTTTGCCCAGCGAGTCTCGCTTCTCGCCGCCAGAGCCTATGCGCCGGTGCAGGCGCTCCTTGAGCGAGTGTCGCTTGTTGGCCGCTTTGATGCCGGTTGCGCGGTGTGTTGCCCCTGCGTGGCTCCCGTCAGCGCGTGCTCTCAACTCTGTGCTGTCAGCGGGTGGTGTCACTCACAACGTATGCGCTTCTGCGGATGTGACACCTCGGTCTCATTGGGCTCCATGTAGGGTTCCAGCGTCATGGTGCCTGTCGTCGGGGAGGCTGCGGCGGTGCGAGGGCGGCGACGGCCTGAGCCGGGAAGGCTCTACGCGGCGCGGCAGGCCAATTCGATCGTGTCGGACGCGGGTACGAGGCGACGGGTGCAGTGCATGTAGTGCCGGGCGGGTGTTGAGGGGCGGTGGGAGCGTGGTGGTGTTGTTGTTGCGGAGGGTGAGAACAGATGGGCGCCCGTGTAGTCGGATATTAAAAGATGCCGGACGAACTTGCACGCAGAGGCGGAGCGACAGGCAGGCGATGCGACGGGCGACTCCAAGTTTGATTAGGCGGTGCAGTGTCGTCAGTACACGATGAAGCACGAGGGGAAACAGCGGAGCGGCAGGTACTTCGCAGACCCTGACAGTGATGAATGGATGGATGCGATGCTTGCCATGTGCTTACAGAAGCATCGGCGCGGGAAGCACACGCCTCGCACTCCCTCGGCCGGCCGCTACGGTCTTAACAAGATGCGAGCCTAGTTGCTCTTGGAGGACCCGCACTGCGATCTGATCATTAAACGCACCAACACAGGAGCATTTATTTCTGTCGCGCGCGTTGGCGACGCGTGGCCTGGCCGCTCCAGCACAGAGGCAGTAGACACAGTGCACATCCCCATCTCGTGTGCTCGGCAACAGTGCCTCAGAGGGAAGAGAACACATCCTCTGCAACGCATGGCCCCAGCATGTCAGCAGTCAGCACTTGGGCTTGCCAGTGCCAGTTCATGGACTAATCGCAGCGGAGCTTCCGCGGGCCACAGCCAGCAGCCCTTCTAAGCAGGTCGAGTGGAGCATCATCTCAGCCCTCTGTCCCTCGACTCCGCTGTGCATGGCGTAGCCGGGAGATCCTCAGTTCCGAGCTTCGTACAAGTCACTTTTCACAGCTGGCACTCGGATTAATGAAGCGTCTAGAGCCGCATCCATGCCCTTAATATAACTCCTCTAACGGTGTACGCCTTTGTACCTCAGATCTGATACTGCCCAGCGCAGCGAGAGCAATGCGAAACCGTTGAAACAGACGTCACCACTCTGTGAGGGCGGCATCGCTCGGATGCGAGCTACTTTCTGCAGGTGAAAATGGACCTCCGTCCAGCGACATTCGGATGCCGGCCAATGCGGATTCCGATGCATGTCGTCAATGGCAAAGAATCTAGCCCGTCTGCACGCCCTGCGCCAGGCAGCGAGGCGTCCACGGTGGAATGCGCCCAGATGCTTAGCCCCGGGTCAATTCAGGGCTGCCCAGGTGTTCGTCGACCTGGCACGTGACAGCGTGCTGTGAACTGCCCAGGTGTGGAATTATTCCCGGCCTCTAGGCGCCTCACGCGTCACGACGTTACACCACCAGGCACCCCACCCGTCTACACCACCACCCCTCTATTATTCTCCGCCATGAAACCCCAAAAGAAAAGCATCCGAGACTTCTTCTCGCCCGTTTCCAGAACCCCTCCGCCTGCTGCTAGCCCGCAAACCACGCTGCCTCAGAGAAGTACACGCTCCCCACCAGTATTGCTGCCCCAGGCTAACCGCACTCCCACTGCAGATGCAAACAATGCGCCTACCCGTCAGTCAAACCCGCCAAATTCGTCTGGAGTGGCACAGGACGCAAACTCATATGCCGCCGATACCCCACTTTCCTCGTCCAACCCGCTCGCGTCCAGCGCGCCGTCTACAATGAGAGCTGCGAGTGCCGATGCGCCGCCCTTCAACCCCTCACAAACATCCGCAAACTCAGGCGCAAGCAAGCGCACAACATCCAATGGTCAGCAGGTGGTCCTCGACTCGGACGATGATTCTCTACCCGACCTTGACTTTGGTCTACCCACCCCCAAAGTCAAGACCATCGTCACGACCACCACCACACGTTCTAAGCGCATGTCCGAAGACCAAGAGAACGGTCTACAAAAGCCGGCCAAGAAGGCCAAGGATAACAAGAACAAGTTTGATGTACTTGTAAAGACGGCCCACAAGAATCTCGAGACAGAGCGGCAGATCAAGGAGCACAGCGCGCTTCTGGACCAGTCCCTTGAAGAACACGCAGATACTACCCTGGCGCTCAACGAGGAGCTACTTGGCCAAGCTGTGGACGATGATGACGACCCAGAGAAATCGCATCGCCTCCTTCAGGCCATGCAGAGAACCAATGCTACACAAATGGAGAGCGTCTACCATTTCTTCCAAGATGACTCGGACTCAATACAAGCGCAGCCCAAATTTCCCCTCAGCAGCCTGACCAAGCATGGATGGGTCTCGATTCTCAAAGGTGGGATGGTTACAATGACGATAGGTTGGATCTATTGCTAACATGGTCAAGACTCCTACGCCAGGGACCAGGCTTTCATGACCGGCTTTGCACAACAAATCTTTCGAATGCAACAACTTCCCGAAGAACTAGCTTCATGGATGATTGAATGTAGTGCGTTTCACATGAACTTGATAAAATGCTTCTGCTAAGAACTGTAGTTTCCCGAAGCCGGAATGAGGCACTTAGCTACAGATACATTGAGATCTTGGAATCAGAACCTCACAACAAGCACCTCCGTACGCTGCTTGATAACGACAGGCTAGATTCTTTATTCGGGGCAATGGGGGCCAATACAACTCAACTCAAGGCGCAGACTGAACTAGTCCCAATTTCAGTACCACGAACCGAAACTAAAGTCTTACTTCCTCCGTCACTGGTCTCTGTCGCCAGACTGCTTCAACAAGCAGCGCCAGTGTAGGTGGACCATTTACATGTACGGTACTTTGCTGACTCTAGTAGGCTACGTTCGAAAGCTCGAAGGCGTGCGCTCTCTATTCTTTGCCACGTGTGTCTAGATGACCGAGTTATTGCAGATGCTCACATATTACACATCATCCAAGACGCTATGGAAGCTCTCATATGCAACCTTGATAATCACAAAATGACCTCCACCGTAGGGAGTCCTTCACTGCAACACGATACCCAGGCTCTAATTTCTTCACAGCTTAGCGATATCATCTCCCAACTGCTTGTCAAAGTAACGCATCCTCTGCTTCAAAGGAACCTAGTCTGTTCTTTCCCAGCGACATCACCATTAACGGCATACCTACAACGACACTTGGCTCTCGCGTTATTAGTCTACCCAGTATCAGTCGACGTAGAACTCTCAGACCCCAAGCTGCCTGACATGATTCACCAATACCTGGACCAGTCTTCGAACTTCCGAATAGACAAGGACACCGACTACGAGCACCTCACGGCACGTTTGACATTGCTTGACATTGCCATTGGGCCTGGCTTATTGAATGTCCCGTATCAGCCCTTATCAAGTCCAACAACGTCAGAAACCGGCTCGTCTCCAGTCAGGGCTCCAGTACCAGCGTCATCAGAAGTCAAAGATTTCAACAACGAGGTGGATGCGCTTGCTCGGCAGTTCCAGCTACTCAGCAACTCCATCATCGAGGCTGGCGCTGCGGTGGATCTTACCATCATGGACGCCAAAGATTCTATAGAAAGACTACGCGCACGACTAGAGCACGCTGTGCGGATAGGCGGAAAGAAGGTCTATAACGTCTTTGGTGATGAAGATGAACACACACAGCCAAACCTCAGAAGGTTCTTCAAAAGCACGGGCAAAGACGCGCCAAAGAAGTCTATCTTCGACGAAGAGGACGATGTAGCGGTATCACTAGCCGATGACTCGAAAGCGTGAAAGGCCCTGTAAAGATGTTGCTCCGCAGACAAGTTCAGATTATGCAACGACACTGCGCGCAATCCTATAGTTCTGTAACGCATCTGTGAAAGCGAAGTTCGCATCACCATTGGCACAGCACTTGGCGCCCTTCTCCGCGCGACAATGTTGGAACTTCAGGGGGCGATCTACAGGAGAGCCAAACCGGCGTGTCCCATTGCAGCGCGTCCGTCATCTTCGCAGACTACCCAATGCAAGAAAACCATGCAATTTCACCTACTGCAATCCTTCGAAAACTAGCGTCTTAGCCAAAGGGTCTAGACAGGAGAGAAAAATCATGCGCGCAGCTGTATTCGTGAGGATGCTCGGTCGCGGCCCACAAGAAGAGATTCATCTCCTCCTGTCACATTGCATGGCGGGGCGACGACGCGGCTTACTCATCTAACTACTGTACGTGCGTGCGTGAGGCGGGTTCTTGGCTGAGAAACCCGCAGGTCTTGCTCATTAAGAACACGTGTGCAGAGATATTCGTACAGATGGATTGCAAGGCAGGCAGGCGGCACGGGTACGCTTCACGAATGGCAGATGCACCTGGCGACATGGGAAATAAGTCCTTCCAGATGCACGATGAGAGAGCTGTGGCGCATGCAGACTGCTGACTCGCTATCTGAGGCGGTGTGATGGTCCACTGACGGAACATGTGCAAGCTAGCAGGTTGCGTACCGTGGAAAGCTGGGAACGGCCTCGGCCAGGGTGCGAAGCGAAGAAAGGGAACGGGGACCTCTAGATTTCGCGCATCTCAAAAGAGCGCGAGTGTTTGGGATG
The DNA here is from genome assembly GCF_024043165.1 of Alternaria incomplexa. Taxonomy (NCBI): domain Eukaryota; kingdom Fungi; phylum Ascomycota; class Dothideomycetes; order Pleosporales; family Pleosporaceae; genus Alternaria; species Alternaria incomplexa. The sequence goes on from NW_026249859.1 coordinate 1,315,047, forward strand.
GTACGAAGGAACCAGATTACCTCTGCCTTGAGCACACGTACACAGTTCCTGTCCGATCCACGCGCCTCTTCTAGCCCTAGCAAAGCGACCGAAAATGTCGCGCATATCGAGCCTACATGCCGAAGCCCACAACCCGTGACCCATCCCATCGCAGGCCCATCCCCATACAAACTCCACCTGAAATAATCCCGGTGGTAAAACATCACCTAGCCCCGTTCTGCCACCACATGCATGCAGGTATCCTTGGTCTCGGTAATAGTTCTTGTTATTTCGGATAGCAGTTTCCGCGTTTGAACTAGATGCCGTTTGCCGATGAACGGTTTGGCGGCTTTGCGGGATGGTCCTTGTAAAAGTAAATGCACTGCTGCACTCGATGAGAATGCGGATTAGCGGCCTTTGTCCGCGGCGCGTGGGCGAAGAATGTGACAGTGACAGGTGTAGTGAGGGCTTGGGGAGGCTTGATCTGTTTTGGTATTTGGTGTGTTTGGGGGTGGTGTTTTAGGTCGTGAGTTCGTGGGCTGGACATGGGAGAATCCAAGGATTGTCATGGCTATGTCAACTTGTGATGTCGATGAGACTCATATACTATTTCCATGCGGGTCGCGAATCTAAATTAACGCGTGGTATCCAGATCTATATACACAAAGAACGCTAAGTGCAGAAACGATGCAAAGCTGAATGAAACCAACAAAGCCAGTCGTAGGGAGTATCAGCGCTGCTGAGTCTCCGTCATTACTTCCACATCACCAGCTGTAGACTATGGAGGGAAAGAAAGAGTCGTTCGATTGGACATGTACGTTCGTTGGCTTCGCTGCCGGCTCTTCCAAAACCCTCTTCTTTTTTATATTTGAAAACATCCAATCGACTATAGTCCACCAAGTCCGTTCTTCTCGTCAATGTGCCTGTAGCGCTCCTGCTCCATGCGGTACTTGAGGACCATGGCAACGCAGAGTACGAGGATCATGTCTACACCGACGATGCCAAAGGCTGCAGTGAAAACGCGGTCCAAGTACGTGTTGGCGAATGAGGAGAACTTGCCGATGCAACCTCCCTTCTGAGCGGCGACCAGGGTGTTTTGGCATGTGCTATCCTGGACAAATGGAGGGGTGGTCGAGTTCACATAGCCGCAGCAGTCGAACTGTTCTTCGTCAGCTTGTGTGCACACCGGCGTGGACGTGCGGAAAATGCGCTTCTAGTGCTGACGCCAGTCATGGAAGACTCACCTTTTGCTGCAGGAGACTCTGAATAAGCGGCGACTCACGGCCCCAAAGTACACTGAGGTTGGTCCGGGTTTGCAGAGTTTCCACCCAGATGGCGATACCGAGTCCGAGTGTGAATGTTGCACAGATGACGACTAGCCAGCCCTGAGTACGAAGCCAGCCTCGATTTGTTGGAAGGAAGAGCGCAGGGAGAGACAGCAGGAATGTGACGAAAACGAAGATAGCATTGACGACGCCAGCTGGATAATTGTTAGTTGATGTTCCTTGAGACTACACTAACATAGGCGATGCGTGGGACAATCTGCCGCCACAGTAGTGTTGAATATCGATTCCTTCAACGCCACCCTCATCGCCCATTTGTGAAGGTCGTACCTGTCAATGGACACTGGCCGAGCAGCAGGTTCTGCGTGACGTTGTCTACAGTTGGAGTGGCGCGCATTGATTGCTCAGATATGAGGGAGAAGCCCAGCAACAGTCCTCCACATCCGGCGAAGAGGAAATCCATGCCCACAAAGGCCATCATCAGTTTGGTCGGCATCTTGACGGTAGTGTGGTTTGACGGAAGAGACTGGAGAGAAAAGAACGATTGGACAAAGAATGGAAGTCGAGCGCAGCGGAGCCGTCCGGCGTACTCTTGTGAACTACGTCGATCAAAGCGATCAACGCGAATTATTAGATTGAAAGTAGCGAAGAGAAGAGAAGGTGGTAGCAAGAGCAGCGCTCGCGCGGAAAATGCATGGCATTGGGGGCACGGGGGCCTTGAGCATTAAGAAGCACTGCGCAGGCGCGTCGCAGTTGGACCACGGCGATGCGTGGGTGGTTTCAGTAGTGTTGGAGCATGGTGGGCGGCCAATCACGGGCGCGAACGGGCATAATGGTTCGATGTTTTGGCGCTGCGACGTCGGTGAGCCACAGACGAGTAGATCGCGGCGTGAGGATGCGACGAGAAGTTTGGAACATTCATCAGGAATTACTTGAGATGAGGTGAACCGCGGCATTTGGCTGTCACGAGGCGCGGTGGTGGTGAGTACCCAGCTGCTGCCTCACGCAGGCCGCCACCAACAGCGCAGGCGTGCGGGACGAGGGAGCAGGCTAGACCGTCGCTGCAAGCGAAGCGAGATCAAACGGGGAAGGTGCGTAAGGGAGGTGCTTGCCTGGTGCTGGCTTGGTGCAGCCGCGGCTTCCAGCACGACCCACGCAGCACCACCGTCGTGGGATGCTCTGGAGTGGCATGAAGCGCATGTTTGGCGGATGGACAAGAGCAGCGGGCGGCAGAGTTTGGCATCTCGTTCGGATGCCTGTCTGCTGCGCGTGTACTGTCTTCTGTCGCCTGGGTAGTGTGAACTGTAAGACGGACAGGAGTGGGAACCGACATTCACCAGTTGACCGTCAATCTGACTTGAGCGGGACTAGCGGCGGCATCCCACCAATCAACATGAGACGAAACAGCGGGGCCTGCTCAGCTGCCTCTAGCGCAGCCCTCGGCCTGAGAGGGACGGCGGACTTTTCATGTGGAAAGGCCGCTGCTGTTCATCTCCAAAAGCGACCTGACAGGCCAAATTCTAGTGGGAAGGGGTCAAAGTTAGTATCAGCACGACGGCCGCGCTGCGCTGCAATCTGCCAGTTCATGCGTGTCGCGACGGCGGCGAGCGAGGCTGGCGGCCAGGGCAATAATTGTCGATCTCCGACTCAGAGCTGTGACCAGGGTTGCGCTCAAGCGCATCCGCCCCCAGTTGTGTGGATAGTTGAGGGCCTGCCCGCACCAAAGCAGCCAAAGCAGCCGTCGAGAGAAATACTTGACCACTCCCGCCGTTTCATTCCCAATACCGTTCGTCCCTTTCCTTCCTCAGACAGCTCTCGGGCTATAACACACCTGCACCACTCCGTCTGTCCCTGCGTGCCCGCCAAGCTCCACAAGCTCAGGGTTCACGAGACCATCGCTGCCTCTTTTTGCACGCTCCCAACGGCGCGCCAAAACAAAGCACTCGCCGCACCTGATCCCCCAGGCCGTCGTCCCAGGTACGTCGCCAGTCTCTCTTTCTTGCGCTGCTCCTGCGAGGCCTGCCGCGCCAGGTCACGCTCCCCGGCACCAAGCCCTTCGACCAGCACCCCCCAGCCACTGGCGCAGCACGGGCCCCAGAGCAATTTAGTGCCTTCCACCGAGCACAGTGCGACCAAGCGTTTCCTCCCCCGCGCACCTTTTCCTTGCATTCCTGCTGCGCCATCAAAGGGACCAGCCCCGATCTTTTAACAGGCCGCGCTTCCTTTTCCTATTGAGGGCGTCCTAAGAGTCTAACCCAACTCAAGCTGTCTGCAGTTCCTTCTGTAACATTTTGCGCGTCTGCCCAAACCACGCAAGAACGCCTGCCAACTCCCCACACTCGGCCCAACTCAGCTTAGGGCCTTCGTCCCCCAAACACTGCGGGTAACCAATCTTTGTCGCGACTCACCACCATGGCCAGCGAAATCACCGAGCACGACCAGAACGCGTCGCCGTCCGTCCACGACGACGGCAATGGCACCATGGGCATGGAGAACCGCGGCGTCAAGCGTGCGCGCGCCGCTGCCGACGACGACGACGACGACGATGACAAGCCCGGCCGCGAGCGAAGAAAGATTGAGATCAAGTTCATCCAGGACAAGTCGCGTCGACACATCACCTTCTCCAAGCGCAAAGCCGGCATCATGAAGAAGGTACGTTGGTGCCCCCGTCGCGCGCATCGTGGTGCATCTGCTCCCGCGTCGCTTGAAACCGTTGCCTGCACCGAGCGCTCCGCTAACCTCCACCCCAGGCCTACGAACTGTCCGTCCTGACGGGCACGCAAGTGCTGCTGCTCGTCGTTTCCGAGACTGGCCTCGTCTACACCTTCACCACACCCAAGCTGCAACCGCTAGTCACCAAGCCCGAGGGCAAGAACCTCATCCAGGTACGCTGCAACCACCCACGCGCCTGTCGCATTGCATTACTAACCGCGCCCAGGCCTGTCTCAACGCCCCTGAGCCGTCAAGCGGCGACGCGAATGGCGTCGACAACGACACTGTCGAATCGCCAGAGGACAACCACGCCCAAGTGCCGCCTGGTCAGCCACGCGGAATGCCGCCCAACAACCAGCCCATGCCCCAAGCCTACATGACGCCCGAGGCTGCCCTGCACTACCAGAGCTATCTCCAACAACAACAGCAATCAAACCAGTACCCCATGGCGCAGCAAGGCATGCCCCGCCATCCTGGCGGCCACTACCCCCAGGACCAGAAGCTGGGCTAAACGTAATACACACATACTCTACCGCTTTGGTAGCAGGTCACTACTCGGAAGGCGCATAGTAACTGGATAGGGATACCCACATAATGGCAAAAGTAATCACGGTGTCGCTCAACGACCAAGACGCAGGTGCATACATGCGAGTTCGCATGCGACGGTGTAGCGAGTGAGAAGATTTGATGTGGGCACGCAATGTTGGCGGGGATGCACTTGCACTTCCGGACGACTGTACGTCTTACGTGGATATTGGCGCAGTCTGTGGTTTCTTTATTCTCAGTCGTTTGTTCTCGATCAACATATCTAGCATCTCCTGTCACATTTACCAGGCGCTGTGTAGACCAGATCTATAACTCTACTCATAGTCTCGGTCCAATCCAGCACCTTAATTCACTCCAAGCTAGCCTCGTGGGCCGCTATCCGTGAGGGCTTAGTCTGGTCTGGGCATTGCTTCCTATTCCGTCGCTCGAACTTGCCTTTCTGGGAGAATAAGCTTGCCACCACAACTCAAAACCCTGAAGTGTCCGCGGAACCACTCCTTGAAATGATTTCTACAAAAACTTACGTTATCCGCTGTTTCGATTTCTCCGCCGTCTCTGGCTCACCGGTGCAAGAACTAACGTCCACACGCATCGCTTGACTCCTCTGAGATGCCCTATCACCTCTCTCCACTGGACTGCAACGTTTGTTTCGCAGTGAAAAGCAATGTGCAACGTTGACCCAGGCTCGTGCGCGACACCGATGACGGCTTGATAACGGCTGGGAGCTGGGAGCAAGGCTCTTGTCGCCTACCGGCTGAACTGAACTAGAGACTCGAGAACACCCTCGAGGAAATGTGACATCCGCAATCGCACGACCATGCCCGCCTAGCGCGCCTTGATAGATCACACCATGTACGTGGAACCACGTACGTCCTTCGGACTCGATGTACCGGGAGGCTTTGCAGAGCCAATGCAACACTGGTACCGTCTACCTCGAGGTTTGCTTTACCCACTGGCCATAACGACATTCGGTCACGATCACGGCAATACCCTCGAAATGCATGACTACGTGACTGCGGCATCTGGCTAATACGTCGCACCAAGTGGCAGTCATGTAGCACACAACCAGCCGATGGATGCGAAAGGCGCACGCCACCTACTCCTTCGGAAATATCTCGAGGGCTGGGGTACCTAGAAAGAGGTTGTTGATGAGATGCAAAGAGCGCCACAGTGGAGCGAATGAGGCTGTGCGAGTGTGAAGATGTTCTCGAGATGCCGCTGAGCGTAACTGATAACACGTCGTGCGATTCCGATATCGCTCTCACATTGACATCACCAAGAAGAGAATGTGTGTTTTACGTAGGAGAGAGATGAAGGTTTGTCGCGAGACACAGGTGGCCTCAAGACTGACAGCTGTGTCGTCATAGGGCTGATCCCAATTTAGTCGGCCAGCGGCTCTTGAAAATCACTGCAAGGTTACAACTACGGACCGCACCGCGGAAATCCGCCGAAGGATACCTACGCCGGGACATGGACACAGCATCGATGCAGTGCGACTGAAGTCTTCACGCTTTGTACGCTGTCCTCTGTACGTCGGGCCAACATGGTGGAACTAACTAGCACTTAGCCTCCATGTCAATTGTGTAGCGCCTGTAGAGGCCTCCTGGGACCATCTCATATCATTTTCTTGTCATTGCGTATCTGCCGCAGATAAATACTCTTTCAACGTTGGTTCTGGCTGTTGGTTACTTGTGTGCTACTCGACGCGTCATTTCGCGTCCCGGGTGCGGATGTCTTCCCGTAGATGGTCTCTTTACTTCTTTAAGTGGTCCCCGCATTTAGGAGAGCTAATGCCGGCTCTTAGGGAGGGTGCATTATAGGGATTGATCGGCGATGTTTTTTGTATGCTCAACGTGTATTTCTTTCCACCTCGACGATAGGATTTGGGTCTTGATTGAGAATGCCAACAGCTTGTATTTCTGGCACTTGCCGTTGACGACGCATTCAGAGTACATTCCATGGAATTAAAGGATATAAGTTGAGTCGAGCTCAAATATACATCTGGTCGCATGCTCCTGGTGATGGCTTCTTGCCAGTTTCCACATCACACAACGGCGATTCATCCTAATTCTCTACGACTGATGGTCGAGGAAACGGTAGACAACGCGACACAACTTCGACATTTCTCTGTCGTTCCTGCTCTACGGAACAGCCCGTGCTTTCTGTATCATATGTCAAACATCGATCAAGATACTAGAGTTCATTAATATCATATAAGTGGAAAGACCACCATTCCTGGTGTACAGCGTCCGATCATAAGCATCGGAGTACCCGCATCTACTAACAAGCTCACTGGATCCATGAAGAACGTCCAACCCAAGCCGGGCATACTCCACTACAAGGCAGATCCCAAATTTTATTCCATGCGCAGGTCGTGAACAGCTCCGTCGTGGCTATGTTGGGGTATTCGTGTTCGGCTTCGTTGACAGCGTTCAATCTTTAAGTATCCCTGTTCTGACCAAGCCTTAAAACTCAAGCAATAATCCAAACAGAGCTTAAGATGACAACAACGTGTATCGTGCGCTTGTCTCTCAACCACCATTCCTTTTCCATGCCTTCGCGTCCCTGGCCGCAATGGTATGTCTTGTGGCTCTTGCTGGCTCGATCTTGTTGTGATCGTGAGAAATGTTATAAGCATCCTCAGCACAAAATTTACAATAGTCATGTGTTTGATTCCGCATTCAAGACCCGTTGAACTGGGGAATATGAGTTGTAATTTTTGCTACCTCTGGGCTGATAGCTTCATCACTAAGTTGAGATTCAAGTGTTTGCATACATGCCGCCGTCGCCTTCGTGGTCCCCCGCGAAGGAGAAGGGTTGGAGGTGTGAGTTCGGCTCCAAGTTGTGGATCTGCTCAGGTGGTAGAGTACAGGCTATATGATTCAAACGCCTGAGGACACCACCACGCGTTAGGTAGATGCTGTGCACGTGAATTCTTGTTCCCCGCCTTCTCTGCGTTTGATGCGAGGCCTCTCATCCGTAATGTGGCCTCACGAGGTCTATGACACTTTTTGAATCGTGCTGGCTTCGCAAGCCTGGTGAATGTCTGACCTAAAAAGCTCAACGCTGGGATGAGGTATTGTGGCCTGCAGACCCAGCCTCAAACAGAAACTAGCTCCAGAAATGCGAGATTTGTGACGTCCTGAAGTTGCTGTGGGGATGAAAGAGGAAGGTTAATAGGCTTGGCAATTCGGACCCGTGGACGCGAAAGTGGACCGCGCTAGTGGACCGCGTCGCGTTTGCATGGGGAATCTCTGATGCACTGACGTCTGTGATGTACCTTTCTTCTGCCCAACGCACCGCAACCTCACCTCACCCTCACCCCTTGGAGCCCGGCAAACGCTCTCCGATTGACGCTCCTTTGACAGACATAAGACCACCCAACTGCCTGCGCGCCTTCCCTCCTTCTACAACCACCTGCGCCGGGCATTGAACGGGCGCGACGGACTCTGCAGGATAGATAGCATCCCCTAGATAGTCACAAGTGTAGCCCTTTGTGCTCGCATAGAGGCTCTGAGGACAGTGAATGCTGAACTGCGCTTCGTCATCTCGGAGAGATTGTGAGCGGGGCGCCGTCCTAAGCAGGAAGGGCCTGGGTGAGGCATCATGGCGGAAATCCTCGAGAAGATAGAGTAAGTACTAAGCTTTACCAAACCTCATCCCTATCACCTCGATTGCTTCAGGTCGGCCTGGAATATTGCTACACGTACCCTCCTGTCGTTACCAGCAGCTACATCCCCATGCCAGACATGGCTAACCTTGTGTCTCACAGCGAGCTCCAACAGCTACCCGAAGAACAACATCTATTCTGCCCTCGAGTCGGCGATGACGGATCTGTATACTACGACGAAGACGTTGCGGCATACCCGCCCGAAACCGACCCCACCGAACTCGCCGACCGCAAGCTCAAGCTCGAAGCCGCCGAAGACAGGAAATGGACCGCGCTCAAGGCCACCGAGATACTGGCATTCGACGGAGAGGAGGCAGCACCGCACAAGGAGTGGCTAGTCAGCCGGCTGAACAGCCTCATGCAGAGCTGCGATGTCTGTGTGAGGGTCTTCCACCAGAGCAGAGCGGAATGGCGAACACGGCTGATCGACTCGTACGACGAGGACAACATCGGGGATTTCTTACAAGTGGTAGACAACCAATGTCTGGGTCGCATACAGAAGGGCTTGGACGATGCCAACGATATACTCAGCAAAGCCGAACCGAAGACGCGCTCAGTCCGACTGTTACCGAACGAATGCACATACGGCTTCTTTGAAGCACTCAGCTGCGATGCCCTAATACGGAGCGAAGAACTCCTCCAGCGACACTTCGACGCACCATTCGACATGGTACAGACGAAGAAGCGGTTGAAGGTTCAGACATACCTCCCTGCTATGACGCGGTTCTTGTTCAGTAGGGTTGACAGGCGGCACAAGTGGGCGACGGAGTCATGGTCAACTTTCAAGAGGCCTATGCTAAAGTCAGAGTGGGATTGGGCTGTACGGGATTACGTCACGAGTGTTATGATGAAGGTTCAGATGAGCAACTTGGACTTGTCCATCGTACCGCTCTTCTGGGGCGGCATGCGACTAATAGTAGCAAAGATGGACAGGGACTTGATCACGGACTCTCTACGGGGCCTTGATGGAGACTTCTATCGACTGATGCTTGATCACCTCTCACTGAAGTCTGAGGGCTTCCTCGATCTGATTGCGACCATGAAGCAGCTGCTGGAGAAGTCACCGATCGACTACTGGGACGGCATGAATGCTGTCACCCCTTCCATTGCCACAGTGGTAGAGCAGGTGTTCAATAGCCCTGTCTTCAATCAGCTCCTTCTTGCAACGGCGGAGGCAAATGAGCAGAACATGAACAATCTTCATGCTGCGTTCGGCTGGATACCCGTCTTCCTCGACTCTATCAAGCTATCCAACCTTGGTCCGGCTGTCCGACCATTTGCACAAGCGCTGCTTGGCCGCTGTCAGTCCGACCGCTACCCTCCTGCGGCTAGAGCATACTGCTACAAGGAAGGTCTCAAAGTACTGGATTACGCCTTCAGGAAGATGGGCGAAGGCAAGACCATCGACAAGTTTGTTGGCCAACCAACCGTTAACGGCATGCTGGATTTGCTATCGGCTTTCATACAGTCTCTCGTCACGAGCCTCAAAACCTTCAAGCAAAACAAGGAAAACCAAGAGGATATGCAACTAACCCTCTCAGTGATCGAGCATGCATTCAAGCTGGAAGCGCAGTCTCTCATTATCGAGCGGCAGCTTATCTCTGCGCAGCGACCATCGCCCACCGAAACGCCCCCATCAAGCCCCCTATGGAAAACGGTTCTACGAGCAATAGGGCCCGATAGCTTAGAACTTGCTACGCATTTGCTGATAGCTGGGAGGGGCTTGATCGGTATCGAAACACTGCAGATGAAGTCGGGTGTCGACAAGGTACCCCAAACGGTACGACACTTCAACGACCGTTTCAGACTACTTTCTCAGTCCGTTACCGATGTTGTGGAGAAAATGTCAGAATTCGACCCCAAGTTACTGCAAGCCTTGTTCGGACAACAGCCTGCAGCAAGCGCCATCGTCTCACTAATGTTTTCGTCCACGGAAGACACTCGCAACTCCGCTATTGAGCTTCTGAAGGTTATTAGTGGGGAAGAAGAGCGCCGAGGAGCTCTACAACATATCTTGAGAGCCCATTATAGGCACGTTGTTCGAGGCATCTCGGACTCAGTCCGACAAGTTCGGCTGAAGAAGGCCTTCGCTCCCGCACCAAGTATGATCCGGACATGTACCGACATTATTGACATCCTTTGCAACTCTCAAGACGGTATTTTGCGAGGCCGAGAATACGACTCCAACGACGCTGCAGCAACAATGAACCTATGGGAGAGCCTATGGGATTCACTAACGATGATCTTCGCCACCACTGAAGCCTGGAGTAACTTGGGTTTCTACGATAAACACATGATGATGGACTTTTGCCGAGACACTATGCAATTTGCCGATGTTCTGTTCGACCAATGCAGCATCTTTGCAACTGCGCTGAAACCACCGACCGGCGATGAAGAAGAGGCAACATCAAAAACAGCGTTACTCAAAGAGCTGCTTGCTCGGCCGGCAAACGCGATGGAAGGTCTGGCAAAATGGCTTCGACTTCGTGACGAGTTCCTGTCTAGTAAATCCGTCACCTTGATTAGCAAGCTTCTTGTTCGTCTACATCGTGTGTCTATCGAGATCGACCCCGATGCGCTCTCGTACATGGAACGAGTTCTCTCAGGAGACGTCCGCGCGAAGCTGAGTCAGACGCAACAGGCCGAGCTGCAGCAAGCGCTTGAAGAGCATCTGGGCCGCCCGCTCGTGAAGGAAGAAGAGCCCGCGCAACCCAAGCAAGCCTCTATCAGCAAATGGATGGCTCCTGGAACGGCACAGTCTACGGCAGATGCTAAAGCTAAGTTGTTGGCCAGCATGACTTCCGGGTCTAGTAAGTTCCAGGAGCGACGTGAGCAGATGAGAGCCGCCGAAGCGAAGGCTGCGCAACAGAAAGCCCTCAACGACAATAAGAAGAATACTCAGGAAGAGTTCAAGCGCAAGCGGCAGGCCGAAAAACTAAAGCGCGAACAAGAGAAAGCTGCTGCGATCGCTAAGGCAAAGGCAGCCCGGGGGGCTTCAGGTCTCACCACCGAAGCTGGCTCTGGCCTCGAAGGCTTAGGTGTCCTGGGCAAAGATCAAGCTGCGAAGGGAGAGGGATTGATGCATTCTTCGGATGAATCATCCGACTCAGACGGTGACATCGATGAGGATTTGTTTGGCATCAAGAAGACTAAGGTCAAGACTGGACCGAAGACGAACATTGTCAACGAAGTCAAGATTCAGATGCCGACGAAGAAGAAGAGAGCTCAGCGTTCTGCCAAAGACATGCGTGCTCGTCTGGCGCCTGATCTCAGCAGTCTGCACCGTACTATCCTTGGCTGGAACTACTTCCATGAAGGCGACTTCCCACCCAAGTCTAGGCCAGACCAGTACTCTAAGGTTCTCAGTACTTTCCGTACACCTAATGATTACCAGAACACGTTCGAGCCTCTTTTGACTCTGGAGGCATGGCAAGGTTTCGTCAAGGCTCGTGAAGAGAACCAGTCCAAGCCATTCGAAATCAGAATTACGTCGCGAGCTGCTGTCGATATGTTCCAAGAAGTCGGTAGCACTATGACCCACGTTGAGAACAAGGAAGTCTTCATTTCTGAAGGAGACATCATACTCTTCTCGCGGACCAAGTCGCCCTCTGCGAATGAGCCCACATGTCTTGCCAGGGTATTCCGCGTGAAGAGGAAGCAACAGCACATCGAAGTTTCGTACCGGGTCGTACCAGGCAATCCTCTGTCAACCTCACTGCAGCCGAACAACACTATCCTCGGCTTCAAACTCGAATCGATTACTTCTCTAGAGCGCGAATACGGTGCGCTGAAAGGTCTTCAGTACTATGATCTTTGTGACGAGATCATCCGCGCGAAGCCCTCTCCGCTTTTGACCTACAAGGATAGCCAGATCCAGCCGCTCATTTCCAACTACGACGTGAACCCGGCGCAGGCGAAGGCTATTAAGTCTGCCATCGATAATGATGCGTTCACGTTGATTCAAGGGTAATACCAATATCCGCGTGTCGGCAATTACTATACTAACAAGACTGCAGACCACCCGGTTCCGGAAAGACCAAAACAATTACCGCCATCGTTGGAGCGATTCTCAGCGACAGTCTTCGCAACCGCGGCACCGCCATCGCTATTCCAGGCCAGCAACGTTCAGATGCTGCTTCGAAGAAATTGCTTGTCTGCGCGCCGAGTAACGCGGCCGTCGATGAGTTGGTCATGCGTTTCAAGAACGGCATCAAGACCCTCAGCGGCGAGTCGCGCAAACTCAACATTGTGCGCCTAGGTCGTGGCGACGCTATCAAAGCCAGTGTACAGGATGTGACGCTAGAAGAGCTTGTCAACAAGCGACTAGGTGTAGATCCATCGAACGGCAACGACCGAGAAGCGACGCAAAAGCTCTTCCAGGAACACAAGCAAATCTCCGATCAATTGAAGCAGGCCTACCAGCAACGAGATACTGGGGAGGTCAAAGGCGAAGCTGCGAGCAAGCTAGACGACGATATCAACGCGTTGCGCAGGCGGAAGACGGCCCTGGGTACAAAGATTGACAATGTCAAAGATGACGAAAAGCTCGCCGGCCGTAACGCAGACCTGAACCGACGACGAGCACAGGAAGCAGTCTTGAATGACGCACACGTCGTTTGCGCAACACTCAGCGGCTCTGGACACGAAATGTTCCAGGGTCTGAGCATTGAGTTCGAAACCGTCATTGTCGATGAGGCTGCGCAGTGTGTTGAGATGAGCGCTCTTATCCCCCTCAAGTATGGTTGCGCCAAGTGTATCTTGGTCGGAGACCCGAAGCAACTGCCTCCAACAGTGTTCTCGAAGAAGGCGGCTGCGTTTCAATACGAACAGAGTTTGTTCGTTCGCATGCAAAAGAACCACCCAGACGACGTGCATCTACTAGACACCCAGTATCGTATGCACCCGGAGATCAGCTTGTTCCCCAGTCGAACGTTCTACGACGGCCGACTCTTGGACGGTGGCGATATGGCCGCCCTGCGCAAGCAACCCTGGCATCAGAGCATGCTACTTGGACCTTATCGCTTCTTCGATGTCCAGGGTCAGCACCAAGCTGCTCCGAAGGGCCATTCGCTTATCAATATTGCCGAAATCAATGTCGCGATGCAATTGTACAAACGAGTCACTTCCGACTATCCCGATTATGACTTCAAGGGAAAGATTGGCATTATCACACCATACAAGAGCCAGCTGCGCGAACTCAAACAGCGTTTCATGAACGCATACGGTCAGAACATCATCGAAGATATCGACTTCAACACCACAGATGCTTTCCAAGGTCGTGAAAGCGAGATCATTATCTTCTCCTGTGTACGAGCCTCTCCGTCAGGTGGCGTTGGTTTCCTCCAGGACATCCGACGTATGAACGTCGGTCTCACGCGTGCCAAATCGTCTTTGTGGGTGTTGGGTAACTCCGAATCGCTTATGCGAGGAGAGTTCTGGAAGAAGCTCATAGTAGACGCTAAGGAGAGAAAGCGATTCTCTGCTCAAGATGTGCCAAAGATGCTGAACCAGCATTCTAGCAAGTTCCCGGCACCAAAGGAGGGTTATGTGCAACCTAATCGTCCCACACCAGAGGTCAAATTAGAAGTAAAGTCAGAGCCCATGAGCAGGGCAGCCAGCAATCAGTCGAGTTCCTCTTCAGAATCAGCGCCCAAGGCTATCAAACAAGAGATCAAGTCGGAGATAAAGAACGAACGAACACTTGTACATCACGAAAAGCGCAAGTTTCAAGACAGCAACGACGCAGGCGTAATCAAGCACGAGAGTAGCGATGCCGAGATGGAAGACGCCCCGTCTGACTCTGCCTCCAACACTATGAATGGTGGCAGTGGACGATCAACGCCGGCTGGCATGGCCGATGCCCAACGCAAGAGCTCAACGCCCAGTGGAGAGACGAGTAACGGAACGCATGGCGCGGTCGCTCCTCCGCCGGGAGATGTCATTGGCGGCATGTCGATGGCAAAGCCCAAGATCCGCAGACGACCTCGCGAACCACCAAACCCTTTTATCAAGAATAAGAAGCCAAAGAATGGCTAATTGTACATTATCTGGCCAATCGGAGCTGCTCGACCAGCATGATTTCCTTATGTATATGATTTGCCAACAACTACTTCCAGTAGTATGTGGCATCATTTGGCGTGGCGGACACTTTGATCAGCATTGTCTGGCGTTCTGTCGCGTTCCTGTGTACATGTAGCTATCCGACATTATTACTTCCTGGGGCCATATGCCCTGATATCGTATTAGATGAAGATCGGCCACGATGCCTAAAGGGGCGCTCTGTGGCTGAGATCTGGCAGGTAATGATCGACGTGCGTGCCGTGAGCTGAATCGCGTTGTGTGCGAACTACCGTACGTGTTTCCCGACGTCGGGGAATATCTAGAGCGTAATATAGCCTAGAGGGTGCAGTTCGGCGTCTTGTAGACATCTGAGCGCAGCGCATTGATCACGACTATGCGTGGTCGCAGCATCGCAAGTGCATGAGGGCCACGACTTCCTCCGGCTAGTCAGGCGTTCCTGTACCACCGTGACGCACCCACCGTGACGCACACCGCCCATTCTCAATTATTGGATTCTGCACTCCACATCATTCAAGCAAAAATCGACAGTCCCTTGTCGCGGATCATTCTGCATCGGCATATGCCTCAATGCATCAAAGCGCGATATCAGCAAGGCGCTCCCCTCGTCGCCGGATCAAGCAAGCCGCACTGCCCTCAATCTCTACCTGTACTACATCGCCACCAATCACCATTGTGCACTCGTACTACAAAGCAATGCGCCCAGTTATCGTCATCGGCGAGCGACACATTCTCCAGATCGTGGCTGGCTTGTAGCTTGAGTTCCGCGGCGATTTCTGAAATGTTTTGTGGGCAAACAATTAAAGTTTGTGCTCCTCGGCTGCAAACATCCTTTGCGTCGCGGAGATTCCACTACTTTCAAATGCTACTCCTATCATTTTGACCTTTCCAGGGCAAAGACATCTCCCGATCTATGCGACCTCATTGTCGGCTACCGGCTTCGCTGTCAATACGCTGTAGTGTCACGTTGCTCACCTCACGGCATCACGAGCTCGAGAAGTGATCCCTACACTCAGATCCGCCCCTGATTACACCACATTACTTTCCTCCTGTCGAATTTGAGAAACTGTCTTATCTGCAGCAAGCTTAGGCGCGAAGAAAGCTGCCGGTCGCCATACTTCCTAGACACTAAGGCCAACTCCACGTCGCCTCTGCCAATCACCGAAGCCAACCCTCCACCTACCCCTGCTTGGGGTTACAGCCAACAAGCAGCGGTCTTCGTGAGATACAACACTACTGCGTCTGCTGAGTTACCCATCTCCTGGCTGTACCACAATCTGAGCCAGCTTTCCCTGCTAAGCAGTACTTACAGCTCACGTTTAGGCATCGGGTTTGAATGAGGACTGTGGTTCCCAAGTCGGCTTTAAGGGTACCTAGCAGCCAGATTGCAGTCATGATGTCGTCTGCTTCGACAGAAAATCTCTTGAACTCGTTTCCAATGTTCGGGAATACCAGATGGAGTGTTCTTGAATATACTGGGGCGTTGGGAGAGACGTGTAAGATGAACACAAGCGTGTCGTCCGAGTCGCTCAAGCGCAATTCAACGGCCTCGACGCAGGACGAAAACACCCCGCCGACCACTGCAGGGACTCCACCGACTGGCTATGGCTTGTCATCACCGGTGCACTTTATAGATGAGTCTGGGTGCCAACGAAGACGCAAAGGCTCTTTCCTCAACCATACCCCACGACATTCCGAAATGCGGTCTTCAAAGCCACTCGACGTATACCAACCTTCCAGAAGTTTCAAAGAGAACTACTCGCGTCCCAGAACGTCTCAAGGATTCCGTTCACCCAGCAACAATCGTATCGCTGCAATTCCACGTGCTTGTAGCTCGTCAACAGCGTCACATACTACTGGAAGGTCCATTACGATTGAGTCTCGGGAGGCAATTGAGCTTGACTCCAAAGAAGTATTGTCGCCGTCGTCACTTGAGGTCTATCAACCGTCAGCCAGGCCAAACCGACGCTCGTCTTCCGTTCCTTTGGCCAGAGTGCTTACTTATGAGCCTTGCTCCGCTTTGTCTTCCGAGCGTGTAGGCTGCAATGCCAGCATTGGAAACGCAAGCATCCCGATCAGTCGCCCACAAGATAAGAAGCGCCAGCGCCGCCAGACGCCATTCAAAGTAACGATGCCGAATCTAACGAATGCCGCACGACATGCGCCGCTGGAGCCACTGGTAGCCAAGCACCGACGCAAGGCTAGCTATGACACCATGAGCGAGCTGCTACCTGGAATCGAAACCGAGCAAGTTGGAGAAATGGGTACTTTTGGGGTGATTCAAAGATACTTCGATAGCCAGACCGGCGGTCCAGTGTCTGTATCGAAGGCGATTTGTCACGCCTACTCACCAGACCCACGAGATGTCCCCCTCCCAATTTCACCTGAGCCTACTCTTCCGAAGTCGACCAGAGAGCCTATCGATATCTGTTCCATTGGTGAGCCAGATCTGCATGAGCCGCCACCAGCAGTACCGGATCGAAGTCCAAAGCGGCTTACGAACCCAAGCTTCCCAACCCAGATCGAGCCTGCCGTTTCCACGCATGACGAGTTTGTCTTCGTAGATGAGGAGCAACATTCGTTGTGTGACGACGACAAGCAACTGGACGGCGATCTCCACGTTCGGAAGAAGCGAATCTCAAAACGCCTTGACGTAGGACAGGCTGGCCGCGTAGGTTCCTCGCAGGTAGGACGATTGGCGCCACCAATTCTCAGCCACGATGCACTGACAGCGAGTGCTGATCTTGGTCTGAATGATCTCAGCTACTACCTGAAACATACTGGACCATCTACAGACCCCCAGTGTACGGCACAACCGCGCAAGCAAATGAAGCTATTCAAAGTCAAACAGCGCAAGACTCTGGCTGCTCGCGTTGGATCAGTGGAAGGCTCTCCTCAGCGAGTACGCAGACAGGCGCCTATTCCGACATGCGCCCGCGAGATGACCACGTCTGGAGGGGCGCGACATCTTAGGATCGTCATACCGACCGAAAGCCCTCGCAACACTCAGCTGGTAGCTGTTCCCACGTCTCAACCTCCAAAACAACGACGCTTCCGACACATCGCCATCACATTCGACGAGGAGAT
The DNA here is from genome assembly GCF_024043165.1 of Alternaria incomplexa. Classification (NCBI taxonomy): domain Eukaryota; kingdom Fungi; phylum Ascomycota; class Dothideomycetes; order Pleosporales; family Pleosporaceae; genus Alternaria; species Alternaria incomplexa. Next base: position 1,332,402 of record NW_026249859.1, read on the forward strand.
GCTGAATCCCCTCGCCAGCCCGAAAGTGGAGCGTATAATGGCCAGCCATGGGCGTCGTTCGTTCTCCGAACCAGCTCCTGTGTCGCCGCGGAGTCCGAAGAGGTTACCCAAGTCACCAAAGCTGGTGCCTGCTGATGACCACCCACCAGCGATATCTCCCGAGCCACGGTCAAACCGAGAAGATCAGACGAGAGCTCGGAAGCTGCGAGACTTGCAGCGCATCAAGCGCAAGCCATTGCCGACGTATGAACAGAAAGAGCAGCATCCCGAGGCGGTTGCTGGAGCGTTACCGACGCCAGCTCACACACCAGAACCTCTGTCAGATTCAGTCGCGATTGACAGTGGCCATGACGAGGTTGTCGAGGAAGAGAGTTCGATCAGCAAGATGGCACGGATGCAGGAGAGGGCCATGTTACTGCAGAGACAGAACATGGAGCTCACAGAGGCGCTGGCGAAGATTGTGGGGCTCGACCTTGAAGGTGGAGATCTGAAGCCGGAGGACGTGCTAAGAGCAGTCAGGCAGGTCAACTTCTCGCGATAAAGATAGTAACAGGCGGACGAGTAGGGGTACCCAATAATCTGCATTGCAATTAAATATATCTTTAATTTGTGACCGGACTGTGTCAATGCTTTGGTGTCGCAATCCGATCGTGACGAGCCAACACGAGGAAGCTCCTGAAGATCATGACGAGGCTTCCCTGAATGTTCCAAATATAGATCTGGTTCCTGGATGCTTGGCACATTGCTCAGCTATGGCAACGAATCGTGAAGCCACCTTGCTGAGTACCTAGGTATCCCGAAAATCAGACCGCTGCATTGTTTCCGTATATTCAACGTCTCAAGTATCGCTATCAAGCTCACTTCAAGCTATCGGTTGTCTTGAAAGCCGCGTCCTTCTTCTCACCGCCTGCTTATCGATAAGACACCAAAGGACCCCCGCGACCCCCAGTCCCGCGCGTTGGCACCAGCTGTAGAAAGACTGGTCAATTGCGTCGCAAACCTCGTCACACCTCAATTAGCCACCTGTACCTATATCTCAATCGCTCGAAGCAATCTATACACACGATGTCATCGTCCGAAGGCCCGCTCTTCAGCTCCGAGCTCATCTCGGCCGAAGTCCTCAAAGCACTCCCAGAAGGCTACAGCTGCCGACCGCTCGAGAGGAAAGACTACCACAATGGTTTCCTAGATGTACTGAGGGTGCTCACCACAGTGGGGGACATAACCGAAGAGGTACGAAACCTCTCCCAATCCCCTACAACAAGCAAGACACAGCTCTGCACCACCCAATCCAAAGCAAACATACATAGTACGAGCGCACCGCTAACACACCAACCTCCCCACAGCAATGGAACAAACGCTACGACTGGATGTCCGCCCGCAACGACGAATACTTCCTCCTCTGCATCACCGACTCGTCCAACGCCATCGTCGGCACCGGCGCCCTCATCGTCGAACGCAAATTCATCCACCAGCTCGGCCTCGTAGGACACATTGAGGACATTGCTGTGGCCAAGGACCAGCAGGGCAAGAAGCTGGGTCTGAGGATCATCCAGGCGCTCGACTTTGTCGCGGAGAAGGTGGGCTGCTACAAGACTATCTTGGATTGCTCAGAGGCGAATGAGGGATTCTATGTTAAGTGTGGGTTTAAGAGGGCGGGGCTGGAGATGGCGCATTATTATGGGCGGTAGATGTGGTGAGAGGGGGATAAATGCATAGTGAGGGCGTTATTTGGAGGGATTGAAGACATGTTAGATCTATGGGATATAGACTATCGACAGAGTACGGCTAGAGCATAGAATTCTGGTATGGAGCTGCGCGTAAACGTCGTTCTCTTCAGATGCGTATAGTGTGACCAGGAGAAGTCCCCCGCATTTGCGCACCAGACCTGATGCTCCAGATATTACGAAATGTATGCATCACGATCACTATTTTTGGACGCAAGGTGATCAAGAGCGCGTGCTGTACCGTGTTTGTTGTTGATCCCAAGGATGTTTGCTGCACTTTAGGGTTATGGTGGATCAGCTAAACCTCGAATTGCTCGCTTGCACTCTACCACCAACGCCATCATCACCGCCGCGCAACTTGAGAATCCAAGACAACAATTACTATCGAAAAGGCAACTTATTGCCGATGAGGGTTGCTCCTGATTATCGCTTGGACCGCAGCAATCTGATGATCATTTGAATTAGGCGGGGGTTGAAATTTATCATTGTGGGAAATTCGTTCAAGATCAAGAGATAGTTCACGGACAAGATGGCACACGATGAGCAACACGAGAATTGCGAAACCAGAACGTCACGAGTTAGCGAGAAGAACATAGACCACGCAGAAGTGGGAAAGGCACAATCAATAGCGAAGCCCGAAAACCAAGAATCTGCAGGCGACAAGTTCTCACCCTACGACACATCCAGTGCACCCAAGGTTTCTACCGGCCTCCCACCCGAGATATGGACCATAATGCAATCTGCGCCGGCGAATCTTGCGCCTGAGTACTTCCTCGAAACCAGTCGCGACCTGCTCGAAAACCCTAATCGAACCTCGACCCATCTTGCGCGCGCAGAGCTTTCCTATCAAAGTTTCGCAGACGCAACATACAATCCCAAGGCCAGTACCCCAGAGGAACTGGCGAGTATTGTCAAGCATCTACGACCAGAATGCCGACCACAACTGATCGATGGAGGTATAGAAGGGTACGAGCTAGAGTACACGGTTGTACGGAAACTCATACCTCGGAATCCGAAGCTGGATGACTCGCTGATGCAGACTTGTCATCTGTTTGTATCTCACGAAGATGTCACTATCATAAGCGCAGATGAGAAAGAGGAGACTGTTAAAGCAGAGCGTTATATGGTCGTATACATTCCTCATGCTGCAACCCCAGAAGCTATTCCCTACTATCACCCCAAAATCCGCTCGTTGGCCATGCTATATACATATTTTCCATCCGCCTCTACATCATCACATACATCTCTGGTCTCCGCATCCGGGCACCTGTCTATTCATTACTCCCTCTTTCCTGGCCAACCTCTCGATAACCGCCTCTCCCGCACTGGTCTCAAGCTTCTGGAAGTCATACACAAACACTCGCGCGGTCGGCAAGCTGGGTACAAGAAGCGCGTTCATCACGATCAAGTCATCAGTCAAAAGAGGTTCCAGGACACGTATGCATTCTTGAAGGGCAAGTATGCAAAAGATCTGATCGAAGGATGGGTGGAGCAGACGCCTGCTGAGAAACATGTTTTTGAAGACCTGGGTATTGCTGCATTTCTCATGGAGCTATGGACGGACATGTACGGCCCTAACAAGAACAAAATCAAGCTTGAAGAGGGCTTTATGGAAGAAGAGGAAGATGCGGCAGAGCAAAAGACCAAAACAGCACAAGCCAACTTCCCAGGCTTCGTAGACATCGGCTGCGGAAACGGTCTCCTCGTCCACATCCTCAACGCCGAAGGCTGGCACGGCTGGGGTTTCGATGCCCGACGAAGAAAAACATGGGAAACCTTCCCACCACACCACACTGAGAAACTGCAAGACATGCTCCTCGTACCTGAGATACTCCAACCACCTCCCTCTGACACAAACCCCCCCTCAACACCCCATCACAACGGCGTCTTCCCACCCTGTACCTTCATCATCAGCAACCACGCCGACGAACTCACCCCATGGACACCGTTACTGGCATACCTCAATTCCTCGCCTTTCATCGCCATACCGTGCTGTTCGCATGACTTTGGTGGAACGAGATTCCGCGCGCCGGCGCATGCAAAACACGTTATTCCTGATCCGATGACGGCGGATTCGAAGAAGCCCAAGCAACCCTCTGCGTATGCCAGCCTGTGCAGTTGGGTATGCCATCTAACAGAGGAGACGGGGTTTGTGGTTGAGAAGGAGCATCTGAGGATTCCTAGTACGAGAAATATCGCTGTGCTGGGGAGAGTGCCGGCCAAGGAAGAGGGACGGAAGGATGATCAGGCGAGCGTAGAGGAGAGACTCGAGTTCTTGAGGATATTGGTGGAGAAGGAATCAGGTGGGCAACCGATCGGGCAGACTTGCACCAGTTGGATGCAAAGCGGTGATGGGTTAATGAAAACTGGAAAGGGCGGACATTGAGATGGATATTGCTCCGTCCTACGACATGGTGAGGGAGTACAAGCATGATACAATATGTAACGGCTCTCTATAATAGCATCAACGATGTGCAGCTGACATGGTCATGCCATCACATGCACAAGGAGATGGTCAAACAGAATAGTTCACTGAAGGTTATGGGGTATCATTGAGGACATGGTGTCCAGGACTGCATCATCGCAACTTAGACAAGCGATCCATTCGTAGTATCATCCGGTCATTTCGCCGTATCCGAACCCATTTTGTAATGCAGTAAAGCCCGACATGAAGATGAAACCGTATCTAGCCTTACTCCAGAAAGCCCTCAACTGCTTACGAAGCAGGAGCAGCGCCGCGTCCCCGGCCGAAGCCACCACGGAACTCGGGCTTGAACTCGCCAGGGGCAGCACCCTCAGCCTTCTCGCCAGCGTCACGGCGGCGGTAGCCGTCACGGTCACCACCACGGTCACCGCCACGTCCACCACGGCCGCCACCACGGCGCTCACGGTCGTCACCGCCGCCGAGCATACCCCGGGGAGGAGCAGAGCGCTGCTGCTTGATGTGGGTCTGGGGAACGATCTCGGCGGGGAGGTGGAGCCATTCACGGAGGTAGTCGAGACCCTCGGGGGTGAGGGTGTAGTAGTACCATTGCCACGAGAAGCGGGTCTTGAGGTAACCGCGCGAGGTCAAAGACTGGCCTGTTGACTGTTAGGGGCCGACCATGTCGCAGTGCAGTAGGGGGTACTGACAAGCCTTGACGACGTAAAGGTTCTTGGTGTCGATCTCGCCGTGCTTGGGAAGGTTGAAGTCCTTCTTAGCAACCAGAACTCCCTCTGTGGTGACCGTGTGTCAGCCTATCCTTATATGCAGCAAAGCCGCGAAAATGTATAATTGTGCCATAGCCATGGCTCGAGTGCGCGGGGATACTAACCTCTGAAGAGGTACCTGGAGAGAAAATTGGTCAGCAAATGTGTTCAATTGTATGGAAGGGAATCAAGTGTAGCTCAGCCCATATCAAGTCGTATCATTTCGTGCGAAACTCAGAGCTCGAATGCGCCGTGGCATTGTTGGTTGTAGAGGTAGACTAACTCGTGGATCTTCTTGCGGTCGGCCTTGGGGATGAGCATCTTGACGGTTTGCGAGAAGTCTCGGGATGTCAGGAGTTGTGGTTGAAGGTCGATAAGGGCAGAAGTTCGCTGGTAGAGAGCAGGCGATTTCGAGTGATGGGTGCGAAGCTAGTCTAAGCGAGCGCTATGACCAGCTGTTGCGGTTTCGCCAAGGCCCGGTCCCCAATCTTCAAGACTCAGTCGCTGGCTTCCTCACCAAACCACTCTCACCCACCAACAAGCAACTTTCACTTTAAGCAGAGTTAAAACCTCCAACTCGCATCCGCAAGCGATCGCGATATTCACCACGCACGCGCGACATACACAACGCCCAGTCGCAACCATGGACGCCGCCACCCAGTCCCCCATCACCGTCATCGTCAACAGCATTCGCGGGCAGAACATCGCCTTTGCGACGCAAAAGGATGCACCTCTTACCTCCATCTATGATACACTCTACGAGCGCGCACCATGGATCCAGAACTCATCCTACATCCTGACCACCAACTCGCGCCGCTCCGTACGTCATGACGCTGCGCCCGTGTCGTCGCTCCTGTCCTCGCCTGCAGACACTTTTCTATCCCTACGCCTGACCGTACCGCTATGTGGTGGAAAGGGTGGTTTCGGATCTATCCTGCGCGCCCAGGGTGGTCGCATGTCCTCGCGCAAGAAGAAGCAGGGCGACGTGAATGGATCATCTCGAAATCTGGATGGGCGACGCCTGCGCACAGTCACTGAAGCCAAGGTGCTTGCCGAGTACCTCGCGATCAAGCCCGAGATGGAGCAGCGCGAAAAGGAGGAGCGACGGAAGAAGTGGGAGGACATCGTGGCCAGCACCGAGCGCAAGCAAGAAGAGCTACAAAACAGCAGAGGCACAGCACGTCTTGATGGGAAGTGGGTTGAGGACAAAGAGGAAGCAGAGAACAAGACGAGAGAAGCTATCGAAAAGATGCTGATGGCACAACGAGATAGCTCAGAGGATGAAGAGGACGAGGCTCGACCGACCGCTTCTTCGTCAAAACCTGCGCAACAACGGGCCATGTTTGGCTGGGACGACGAAGATGATGAGTTCATGAGCGATAGCGAGGAAGAGGACGAGGTCTCCGAGGAGGACGTCAAGCCGGTCATCGAAGGAAAGGGGAAAGGCAAGGCCGTCTGAGATCCGTCGCACAGCCAGAAAAAGTCGCGGAGGCAATTTGATTTGAGCAGCATACAAAGGCGTTAAGGATAAGCTACACTATAGATACCCCATACCAATACACACATTATTAGCACATGGGGCGCACCCATTTCGCCCCATGAGTTCAGCATCTTTCTGGAACAAACTGCCAAAGCTACAAACTGCCATTCTTCAACTAATGTCTATCCCATCCGCCTTATCATCGCGTGTTCGCATGCTTCCATTAGCCGACGGATAACCTGCATATTAGAAAGCGGGATAGTCCCGCACTACTGTTATCGGACATCCGACCCGCCCCTTCCTTACGACTGGGCGCCTGTCATGTCATGTTATCCTTTGAGATGCCGACTTCCATGACCCGTGCCGCCATGACTTTCATCTCTTCCCTTCCTCACTTCCCACCACATAATGGCTCTGCTGGCTAACAGGTTCCCGACTGCACTCCGCCTTGCAAGCAGACGCTACCCCGCACCGAGAGCTGTACCTACTCCCAGAGCAGGAATAGCATGCAAGCATGTTAGATGCTTCTCTAATTCGCCACAATGGCAGATCAGAACGAAGGAGATGAATGATGATTCGATGAGAGATCTGAAAGTCAACCAGGAGAGATTAATGAAGGATATTCACGACACATGCCAGTGGGGTATAGGCGAGCCATGGGGCGAGTAAGTGGTCTAAGTAATGGATATGCATGTGGCTGACGACAGCAGAAAGCCAACGGAGACGGGTATGAAGCGATTGGCGCTGTCTGATGCAGACAAGACTGCACGTGACTGGTTTGCAGAAACAACAAAGGCACTCGGCTGTGAGGTTACCGTTGACGCCATGGGAAATCAATTCGCTGTGCGACCGGGACTACGGAACGACAAACCACCTACATTTGCAGGAAGTCACTTGGATACGCAGCCTACTGGTGGACGATATGACGGCATTCTGGGTGTTACTGCTGGCGTGGAGATGCTCCGAGTGCTCGCTGACAACTGGACGGAGACCGAGTACCCTGTCGGCGTAGTCAACTGGACTAACGAGGAGGGTGCGCGCTTCCCAATGTCAATGGTTTCCAGCGGAGTTTGGGCGGGCTCTATTCCTCTTGAAACGGCGCATAACCTTCGCGAAGTTCATCCTGGAACCGCAACCATGAAGTCTGAGCTCGAGCGCATTGGCTACCTGGGGAATACACCAGCGAGCTACGAGGCCATGCCCATGGCGGCGCACTTCGAACTTCATATCGAACAGGGCCCACTTCTGGAGATGGCAAACAAGAAGATCGGAGTCGTGACTGGAGTGCAAGCTTACAAATGGATGACTATCAAAGTCAAGGGGCGAGACACGCATACCGGAACTACCGATCTCAAGTCGCGAGCTGACGCGCTGCTGACAGCGAGCAAAATGATCCTCCATTCTCATCGTCTTGCAACCGCCAACGCCGCACTAGCATCCACGGGTATACTCAACCTGAAGCCCGGCTCAACAAACACGGTGCCAGGCGAGGTAACTTTCAGCCTCGACATCAGGGCACCGAAAGACGAGACAGTCGCGAAGATGAAGGAACTAGTTCTCCGCGACTTTCCCAAGATCGCCGCAGGCGAAGATGTTGAAGGCTCAAACCACGGTTGCACAAGCGGTCTTCCACTCAGTGTTGAGATAGTCGAGGATTTTGACAGCCCAGCAACCAAGTTCCACGCAGACTGCATCACGTCTGTCAGCCAATCCGCGCGCAGTATTCTCGGCCCTAACCAGTCTATGGAGATGACTTCTGGTGCTGGGCATGATAGCGTCTATGCGAGTAAGCGCTGCCCGACCAGCATGATCTTCGTGCCGTGCAGAGAAGGTATGAGCCACAACCCAAGGGAGTTCTGCAAGGAAGAGGACTGTGCACTTGGTGCCCAAGTTTTGCTACAGAGCGTCGTAAGGTTCGATAGAATGAGGGATGAGAGAAGGGTTTCATGGAAGCAAGAGCCATATACTCTATAGGGAGAGCACGCTGGGCGACAGCTTAGCATGACCCGTGTAGTCTTGGGTAATTCAAGAGCTCATTCATTGTGGCACTGGTAATCAAACAGTTTCATGCCACCAATTCTCACGCTTGGCGAAACGATGTGAAAGTTGACATTGACAGCGACCGAGCGGGCGACCTAGAGGAAGCTGGAGTGCAGTAGCGCCGCATGTGACTTAGCGCCACTGCCAGATGGGCAACGCCCGAATGTCCGCCCCCGTTGCCTCCTCCACATGCATCAGCTTTCTCAACATATCCTCATTTTGAGAGCTGAGAGCCAATAACAATACCATTCTAGGGGCTGATGCGATACCCGAATCGCAAAGGCTACTTTCCGATTGCACCGCGCCAGGGAAGTGAGTTTCACGGCGCGTTGCAGCTGCCATCCAGCCACGCTCATCCCTGAGGCAGACGTTCAGCCCGCCAAGCTCAATATCCAGCATGTGCCCTTCCAATGGTCCTCACGCTCCATCAGTGATATCGCGCTGCATCGATTCTTCGGTTCAGCCTTGCGGAACTTGGCATTTAGGACTTGATCGCACGAACAGGTTGTTATTCTCGCCAACAACCTAGGCATTACAGATCAGCGTACAACACCATTTGATTATCACTAATTTCATACAGAGTCCTCAAGAAGAAAACTGTCGCGATAGGTCCGTTCGGACAACGGCTGACATTGCTGCCTACAGGTGCTTCAATAGGCTTGCATGAATCACCCCACGCTTAACCCAAGGTCCTACAAGCCGTCGGCATCCATGATACCCAAAGATACGAGATATCGTTATTTGGTGGCGCTCGGCCAGACCGATGTGTTACACATGCATACTTGCGCAGGAAGGCTGATACTTTGCTCTCTCAGCTCGTGGAACAAGGGTAGCCGAGGGTAGAAGCAGGTACAGCGCATGTGCACAAACCGCATTCCTCGCTGGCACTCACAACACCACACGAACTTGTTCCATACCGCTTTACCGTAGATGACGATGCGACCAAGTCTCCGCTTCTATGTTTTGAATATCGCCGCGCTGGTCGCTGGAAAAGACATCCCCAATCCACAAGTACGGGCGACAGGAGTACAGGTAGCGATACCAGAGAGTCTTATCACGCCGGCTCCTGTTTTACATGGCGATATATTCAAAAGATCCGTTGCGACATGCGGCTTCATTCGTGGCAACTCAGGTGCATTGATCTTTACCCTGGGGGATGCGGCCAACATCTAACCTGCAACAGAATTACCCATCACATGTGCGGAAAACTATAACTGCATCACTACACAACAACTTGACCTCGGCTTCGCATGCTGCAATAACGTTGAGTGTCTCGATAATTGGGCTACATGCAGACCGTACGGTCAGACAGATTGTTTCGGTTATTCCCTCCCAGCCGACACCTGCTCGTCCATATATGGCTCAATTCTTCAATGGTATGCCCTCCAGAGTTTTCGTAATAGAATGAATGCTCATCTCAGTCTACAGTTCGCAGCAAGCACAACAGTGTTTCCGCTACGCTCGCACTTCTGCCCTTGGCGACAAGAATACATTCTACTCATGGGCATGCGGATCAGCTTCAGACGACATTCTCGTGCTTGCGACATCAACAGTTGAAGGAGAAGTTCTGACCACGGGATCCGGCACCACGGGTATCGATGATTTCCTGCGATCGATCACTAGCGGGCTCCAGCCCACCGCCGGTAGCAAAAACCCCACGGCCGGTGGTAGTGGAGGTAGTGGTGGCAGCAGCAGTAATCCAATCAGTACCACTGCTATTGCTCTCATAACGGTGGCTGGTATTGCTTTACTTGTCATCGCTCTGCTAATTGGATATTTCTGCTGGTACCGGCCGCGCCACCAGAGAAACGTCGACGTTGTTCAACATAACCAGCCCTCTCAGTTACCATACGAGCCGACTGTTACTCAAGGACCCCGTACCGAAATTATACCATCATATGGCGGATCTCGGGATGAGATCATGGCTAAATGGAGCGGCCTGACGCCTCCCGGAGCACATCCGAATGTGCCGCCATCTGAGGCTCCTAGTGATAGTGACTACTCTGGGCCCACTGCGAGTGAGATGCCACGGCCGATGTCGACAGTGCACGAATCGGGCAGCACCTTTGGCAACAGATTTTATGACCATTAGCTTGTAGTGGCTACACGAATACTCTATTGGCGACTTCGATGCTCCTCAGACTGAGCATGAAGGACGTAGTTAGCGAGATATCATCAATGGACTTGTCGCGAGTTGCTTTGTATATTAACCTAGTATCTAAATTCTATCTTGAGAAAACTGTCAACTAGTTCCAACGAACACAAGCAGCAAGCGACATCTGCCCTCATCTCACATCGAAGCTTCCCATGCCTTCCTGGTCGCATCTAGTTTCCGCACTTTATCGCTCTTGAACACTAACTTCCACTTGCTATCGTCAAACAACTGCAGAAGATCACATTCATCACCACCATTTCCGCCGCGCGATAGCCCGACCTCATTCACGAAGTTCCATTCGCGGCCACACCTAGCATCACACTTGCATGGCACCCACTTCGAGAACCGTTTCAGCATCTCGCGTCGATTAGGGTCTATGTTTGTCATCTTGGTGAGATCAAGACTAGATTCGACGTGGAGCATGTACAAAATCGCCATCACGAACGGCTTCCGATGTATACTGTTGCGCACGTCGCGCTTGTCTCGGAGAAGGCGCGCCCAGGTTTCGAAGACGTGGTTAGATGATGGCTTTGCATCGGGGCCGAACTGCTCAAAGAAAGCGCTGACTGGAAGGCTGTTAGTGTTTCTAAGGGCTTGACTTTGGACTTGTGATACGTACAAGTGACTTTTCTGTCTTGAGGGTTGCATCTGTCGTATATCGTTTCGTACACGTAGTATGAGTCCAGCGTTAGATGTTGCCAGTATGATGGCGCATACTCTTTGATGTACTTGGGTCCTTTGTGCAGTGAATAGAACAGTTTCGTCACAGCGGGCTTGATGTGATTTGCAGATGGAGTCGGTGAGATAATTGGTTCTATTGCAGGGTAGTAGTTAGCAATGATCTACATACTGCGAGAAATGACCAACATGACCAACATGAGAGACCATCTAAGTAAAGTCCATTTCTTCAGCACTAGCGAGAGTCAACGCACTTTTCTCGGTTCCTGCCACGTTCACCCAGCGCTCCACCATCTCCAAAGTCTGCGCGTCGTTGCCGTACGTATCAGTCCGCGATGCGATAATGCCCTTTTTACTCGCTTCGTCGATCGCCACTTCAGAGAGGTCGGGAGGATTGAATCGGAAGTATCCGCCCCTGCTTGCCAGTTTCTTATGCGTGAGATGGAATTTGTTCGCTGTGTTCTGAGTCTCTGTTGCGATCGAAGCAATGCTCTTCGCAACCTCGGTGACTTTCTCGCCGAATCCGTGTAATGCTGGTTTGCCGGTACCAATCGATACTAGCACTCGGATCTGCTTGTCAAACTCTTCTTCGGATTTGTCGAATAGCGACATTGCTTCGAGATATAGTTCGTCGATGGGATTGTTGGAGCCGATACCTGCGTCAAGGAATCGTCTAGGTTCACCGGAATGGGTTATCTCCATTGGCGCAAAGAATGATGTTGCAGCGGAAGTAGCACGAGCTACCTCCCAGATTTTGACTTCGTTGTAGAAGTTGGAATGCTCGCCTGCTTTCTCATAATCGGTGAAGCGTATCGGGACACGGCTTTCTTCTGTCATTGCAATTACAACACTTGCTAAGTCAGCGTATGGTCCCGAGACGAAGAACTTTGGGACGTTACGTTTTACAAGCTGAGGTTTTCGACCCTCTGAACCTATCATCCGATGTCCACCCAGCGTTGGACATCACCTGCTTGATCGCTTTCTCCATGTACTTCGTTTTGTACCGAGGCTGAACTTTACCATTTCGAATTTTGAAAGGCAGTTTTCTGTCTTTCGGATCGAAGACGACGTCCATCAGTCCAGTGTACGCCTCAATGCACTGATCGACAGACATCTCCAGTCGGCCGAGCATGATAGCAATCAAACCTCCTGTGCTTGTTCCGCAGATCATGTCAAAATAGACACATGGTTTTGGGCTGCCAACCAAGGATAGTATCTTCCTTAGCATATACAATGAGGCCAGACCACGTACGCCTCCTCCATCGAGACTGAGAAGTCGGAGATCTCCAGACATTGTCGCTATGTAGCTCGATAATATTCGTAAATCCTATATGCAAAGCGCATAGATCTGAAGGAAGGAAGATACACGTGGAAAGACGAATGCAGAGCTCAACAGCCAGCGCGTAAAGACCTCAGACGCACGTGACGTATCGCGGAACTCAGCTTTCGTCCCGAAATGGCTTTTCTGGGTGTGAGTCAATTCGCGGCTAGATCCGCAAAGCCGCTGTTCAGCTCGAGGCCGGTCATTGAACACTGCGTTGGGCCTGTACCCCCACGATGCGACGGCTTGCAATGTTAGGCTACGATTCGTTCGTACAATCTTACATCTTCGCGCATATGAACAACTCTGAATGGCTAGCCATGCTGTCGGGCTACACAAGGCTAAGCGGATGATGCAGAAGACCAAATGCGAGGGGCAATACTGTGGCTTTTCTTGGCAGCTGAACAATTAGAAATCGAATGACCTGAACACAACAGTCTTAAGGCGCATTTCTTGGGGCATTGATTGCGAGTGGTTGAAAGCGCAAAAGGAAAACGAGGCAATGTCACACGGCGTTCTCTGGAAGCGCAGTGGTTGACTCCTCAGGAAGCTTGGCCGACAGTCTTATCCGTACCTTGTGACCCAACTCTTCAACCGATTCCACCAAATCAATGTTGTACTTCTCACATACCAACTGTACGTTGCCTCTTTTCCAGAAACCCTCTGGACAGCAAACAATCGCCTTGCCTGTTCCGGCATACAGTCCTAGTTCCAGCAGCGTGATGGGCTGTAATGCCTTAGCCTCGCCTGCGAAATAGAAGACGATAACATCGGCTTTGCGCGCGTAGTCCATTTCCCATTCAACCTGCTCTTTGAAAGGCGAGAAAGATATGTCTTCGATCCAGCTGCTGTCCCAGTCATCTCGGCGCGGGTTCAGGATAGCGATGGGCAGGTCGGAGAGCAAGGCTGTGAGGTGAGCCTGCCAGTCCTTGTTGGGATCGGACTGAATAGCTCCATAGAGAATCACAGATGGCCTATCGACAAATGTTCGAATTGGAGGTTTGTAGACGATGGCTTTGGTTGTGGAAGAAGACATGTCTGATAGAAATTGTGATGGTGCGGAGGCAGGCGCGTGCTGGCGCTCCACAATAACCGCGACTTGCTATGACATGGTGATTACGTAATCTGTTATCCTGAAAATCAAGCGACCCTGCAACTCCTCGTTGGTACCAGCCCTGCATCCGACATCCATCGTAAACCCAGCCATTGATTAAATACCTTGGATATCCACAAAAGCGTCGCAATGTCGTAAGCAAGCAATCATATCGAGAAATGCACTTCCAGCATCAAGCGTGGAGCGAAGTTTACAGGGCACTGGGTGCCAGATGCCCGTCTGGCCAGACCTGACGTGAGTACGGATTCGCAGGGTCGCCTCCGTTACCCCCTTCATACGTGACCTGGACGGTCCGCTCGTACAGGATAGCTTCCTCGCTATCGTTGTCCCCCTTGTAGGAGACGTTCCCGGTCGGCACCTTGGCCTCTCGTCCACCCGAGGCTTTAGGTGCCACGCTAGCAAGAGGAATCTCATCGTCGCCGTCTCCTTGCGCGCCGTCTACAGTGCGCATCAACGTATCATACTTGCGCTTGCTGTTTCCATCACTCCCCCAGGTGCGCAACCCGCGATTGCGACCTGAGGAATCTTTGTTCTCAGATCCGCGACTCTCGCCGACTAATCGCGGGGCCGCGTGTTTTAGGAAACGTCGCAGGGTCGGCAAGCAGCAGCATATGACGAACAAATTCGATTCGACGACGCTGTATTGTGGTTAGTTTCCTGAAACCATATCAGATTAACGGAGACCTTACATCCACAAGCACCCCACGGCTATGATCCAGGTTTGGTCCATGTCTGTCAAAGCTGGGATCAAGACAATAAGGCGAATGATTGAAGTGACCATTGTGCTATATGGAGTCAGCATTGGTTCGTAGCGCGACTTTCCTTCCCGGTGGACACTTACATTGATCCAACACAAAACATGATTGTCAGTCCAATCTTCTGTTTCATCGCCATTTGCAATCCCCAGACGGTCGGAATGGGGATGGCCATCAGCATCACATCCGTCACGATGCCGATCACAGCCGTGGCAATATAGATTGCCCCTCTGTTGACGCATGTTGCCGTAGCGAGCAGTAGAGGATCCCAGCTAGCTGCAATTGGCTTGCAAGCGAATATCAAACTGAAGAAGATCGCTGTATACGAACCAGCGCAGACGAAAAGGGTGATCCAAACAGCCCATTGGAAGGCGACGGATGGGGAGAGACGACTGTAGAAGATGCAGAGTGCGACCTTCGTCAGGGCTGTGCAAGGAGCATACACCACTGGTGCTGCTAGAATGAGCTGTCAAGTCGTCGAATCAGCACATACGCAACAAAGGTAGGTGAGGCAAAGAATGATCAGCTTACTCGCGAATAAAAGCCGTATTTCTCAATCGAGATTTCCCAGGCGTGTACGCCGATACTACCGGTCGAAAATCCAGTTATCAAGAGACCTTGAGTACCCACTGAACAAGCCCAACCAAGGAGGAGCAACGCTAACCTCTGTCAGAAGATATTCTCTGCCACTGTCATCGGATACCATACCATCGTCAATTTGGAACTGCTTCATAAGCCGAATCTTGGTGTAGAGTCGCTGTCCAAGAAACGCGAGTGCCAGGATGTTCTCGACGATGAAAACCACGTACGTCTCCGTCACCAGCCTCCGCTGTGGGTTCGCGAAGTCGACCTCGTAGCCATCCGGTGGAGGGATGATGGTTGTGACGCCGTTAACTGTCGCCATGACGTAGCAACCGTTGGACAAAGAACGGGTAGTTGATTAATGAACAACGGTCTCGGGAGCGGCAGCTAAAGAATACTCCAACGAGGGAGAGCATGCACACCTAGGACTCTGGAAACCTTATTCTCCTACTAGCAGGCGGAGGTGCTTTACACATAAGGTTGTGGAGGCTCGACAGCCAAGTTTGCGCTAAATTCCCAGTCCAGGGGCGGAATAGATGGGGAGTGGATATGAACGACATTGATGTCGATCGCATCGAAGTACTCGCCTGGACGTGAAGGCCCGTCTCGGAAAACTTGACTCCTCCGCCAGACCGTTGACCTCGACACGGACATGGAGGCACAATAACTACCGAGAAGGGGTCCGGGGTCTTGCTCAGATAGATATGACACCTTCATGTGATCGGGAAGACCATGGCCAATGTATATTTGGCTGCTGGTTTACTGACTTCAGACCACTTCAAACTATATATCAGGCCTCCATACTCCAGTCCACAAGACGATTCAGTGCTCATCTGGTTCATCCCCCAGTCTCCACTGAATCCACTGAACAGATCGGAAGATGCGATAACCGATATGCTATGAGAGTCATGGTGAACACCTCTCAGATCCGCATTTCTGAAGCATAATAATTGGCCGCAATGCGAGCGAAGAGTCGATGCTGACGCGTGCGATGAGGGTAGGATCTGATCCTACAGATCGAAAACGTCGAAGCCCCGACGGATAAGGCCGATACTAGCTATTCCCGTAGCTTGTGGGTCTTGCGTTCGGACCGCCCGCGGCATTGGTGCAGAGTGTGATAGGTTCCATTTTACCGTCCCGTGTCCAAGGACAATATTTGCCTATCATATCGATGAAAATATCTGGAGCCCTCGCCTCTTTTCTCAGGGACCAGAGGAGCACACCCCTCCCTAAGGCTAATGCGCACACCACGTGTTAGAACGGCAGCTGGATATGTACCCTTCTGCTATACATGTTAAGATCCGCATAAGAGCCGCCTACCTAGGCAGGAGGAGGACTTTTCAGGTTTAAATGCCAAGTTGGAGCGATATCTCCTTCGGGTGCTGTTAGCCGCTGCTGGCATGGTAGCTCTGCCTGCAGCAATGGCGGCAATAAAACCCCAGCCGACCCGGCATATCGGTCCAACAACATCTTTTTCGAGTGTGCTAAGTTTTAAAGTTGAGACAGCATGAAGCTCCTTGCACCGGCTATTGTTGCATCTCTGGGATTGCACGCCGAAGCTGCCCAGTCCGGTGCCCGCAAGAACGCGGTTCTTGGCAGTAAGAATGACAGTTGCGTGCGTGACGGGTACTCCCTAGTCAAACTTTGACCATTGCTGACCGGATGTAGTGTTCATCGCTGGAGGTTGCCGGACTCGAAAAGATCTTTTACGAGAATGATGAACAGTACAAGAACCGAACAGCATCTTACTGGTCGGTGAGTGCTCAGTTGCAGCCTAACTGCATTGTCCAACCAGTATCTACCGAAGAGGTTTCGACTGCTGTCAAGACCCTGGGTGCGCAAAGCAACTGCAAGTTTGCGGTGCGGAGTGGTGGTCATTCGACCTGGGCCGGGTCCAACAACATTAATGATGGCGTGACACTCGACCTCGGTCTTATGAACACAACTATCTATGATGAGGCAGCAAACCTCGCACGATTCCAGCCTGGCACCCGATGGGGTGGTGTTTACGGAGCACTTGAACCTTATGGGGTGACTGTTGCGGGTGGACGAGCAAGCAGTGTCGGTGTTGCTGGTTTCTTGACTGGAGGCGGAAACTCTTTCTACACTGCGCGAAGGGGCTTTGCTTGTGATCAGGTACAGAACTTCGAGGTTGTCCTTGCGGATGGGTTAGTACTCCGTCGCATCATCACACAATACATGACTTGTCGCTAACACCAAGCAGCGAGGTCGTCAACGCAAACGCCACGTCAAACAGCGACCTCTTCACAGCCCTCAAGGGCGGATCTTTCAACTTCGGTATCGTCACCCGCTACGACGTGCAAACATTCGCTGCCGGGGACCTTTGGGGTGGTGTCAGGGTTCACGACAAGAACCACACACAACAACACGTCGAAGCTTACACAGCATGGGTCGACAATGTCGAGAACTACCCCGACGGCTCCAGCATCGTCTTCTGGAGCTACCTACCGGCCATGAAGGATATCGTCATCATTGCCGCATACGAGGATGTTGCCGGAAACGTAGCTCCCGCAGGCTTCGACAAGTTCATGGCTATCCCTGCTCTATCCGACACTACAAGGAAGGCAAGCCACAAGAACCTTACTGACGAGCTTGAGCAACCTACGGGATACCGGTATGTCATCCTGAACGCTACAAAATGATCAAACTGACCGGTCCAGTGATATCTGGTTCACCATGACCTTCAAGAACGATGCCACCGTATTCAAGTACATTGTCGACGCCCACACCAAGTTTGTCGAAGCATGGAAGGCCATCAGTACCGACGGCGATTTCATCACCCAGTGCATGTTTCAAGCTATCCCGACCACCTTTGCCGAGCACAGCAAGGAACGCGGTGGTAACGTCATGGGTCTTGATCTCGTAAAGGACAACGCAGTCATGCTTCTTTTCGACATTGCTGTCAAAGGAGAAGAGACCGAAGCCATCGCGAGAGAGGCGCTCAGGGCCGTCACCGAAGAGATGCAAAGATTCGCTGCCAGCAAAGACGCTCTGGTAGACTGGCAGTACCTCAACTACGCCGACGCGTACCAGGACCCACTTGGTAGCTACGGCTCCGCAAACGTCGCTAAGATCCGCGCTGCAGCTAAGAAGTACGACCCTAGGGGTATGTTCCAGACTCAGGCGCCTGGTGGATTCAAGATTTCAAAGGTCAAGAACTCGACTTTTACCAAGCAAGAGTTGTAAGTCTTGATTGCGCGTCCGCTGATAACAGCGAGCAATGGGAGGACACGGAGGAAGTTTTAACATACACTCATAGCACACCGGAGCTTAGGGTGCGTTCAGCTTAAAGAATCTTTAGTTTTATCTATTCTGCCTCAAAGATCACCATACCCATTACCTTCATAGCTAGGCGCATCCAAAAGCTCAATAGCCCTGACTCTCAGCTCTCTATTCTGCTGTTTCCCCTCGACCTCGTCCCTCAACTTCGCCGCCTTCTCAAAGCACTCTTCCGCCTTTTCCGTATGCCGCGCAATGCGAATATACCTCGCAATCAACGGAACGCACCACTCGACAAGCTGCTTTGCCGTAGTTCTTTTCTCCACGTCCCGTTCCCACATGCTTTTATACCAGGTGTTGAGTGTTCTAGTATACGGCCAATGCTTCCAAGCCCTGTACGCGTCCGCACCGTTGGCGCAGATGGACATGCGGACGTCGTGGTGATTCATTAGTTCCTCCTGTGTAGCGTCGAGGGGGCGGTAAACGGTGGGTATGAGAATACGCCATTTTAGTTGTTTCCAAGCGCCGTCGTCAATCAGGATAGGCGCGGGTTTGTTTGCCTTTATCTGACTTTCGACGAAAGCCTCCCGCGATTGGACGGGATATATTCTCAAAGCGAGCGTTTGTAAGGTCGCACCCAGAGCCCAGATATCAACGGACGGCCGTTGCTTCTCTTGTTCGGCTAATGGCGGTGCGTATTCCGGTGTGCCAAGGAAATCTCTTTTGGGCTTCTCTCCTTCGGGTAGAGGGTATCGTGTCATGCGAGCGAAGTCGGCTAATCTGAAGACCGGCTCATCAGGGATCCCATCTTTTGGATTCCAGCCTTTGGGAAATTCGATCAGGATGTTGTCTGGTTTGACGTCGTTGTGTATGTAGCCAAACTCGGCGTTCATGTTGTGCAAGTAATCTAGAGCAAGGGCCATGTCGCGAAGACACTTCCAGATTGTGACCTCGGGTGTTCGTATAATAAGTTTTGAATGCCGGAGTTGCTGCTCTTTATAGTCGGCCATGTATGCAAGAAGATCTCCTAGCTCGCAGAATGGAAGGAAGATTGCTGGGGCCGCGGGATGATGGTTATGCGACCATGCTAACATTCCGGCGATGTGCTCATGCCGACCGAGGATGGTAAGATTTGCGATTTCGTCTTTGATGCGTTTAGCTGCTTGAGACGCATGGTAAGGGGTGTTGTACGCAATAGGAGTTTTTACTGCAATGAGCGCTTTCGAGTATTTCTGTTGGTATGCATAGACTGTGCCATCACCCCCCTCCCCTAACCAGCGTGTTTGGTTGAATAGCCTTCTGAACTTTGCGTAGTCTTCTAAATCACCCGTATTGAAGGATGAATTCATGCTCGCCTTTCTTCGCTCCCCGCTAAGATCCAGGAAGATTCGGCTGATGTGCTTAAGTGAATCCATTTTACGAGGGTGGGGTATATGAGATTAGACTGACAGCACTGTGTAAAGTTACGGCTTGGAAACACAGACGTCGCTGTTATATACTCACAAGGTGCCCCGTAGGAAGGTACCCTAGCATCCTCAACTTTGGTTGGCGTTGACTGGTAGTGCGAGGACACAGAACGAAACAAGCCACTCACAGCTTGCGCAATACAAAATGCATCATGAAAAGGGATCGCGTCAAGTACCGCGTATTGCAGGTATGTTATAAGTAGATTCGACAGGTATTGTAACGACAGTGGTGACAACAGTAGAATCGTCATGCTCCTCACATTCCTCCACCAATCCTGACAGCGATCTTGCCCACAGCACTCTGCTTCGCCATCATCTCAAATGCCTCAACAGTCTGGTCGAGAGCATATTCGTGCGCCACCACTGGCTTGATGCCGTACGCTTCAACGAACTGCGCTAGTTCGACAACTGCGTTACGTGGGAAGGCGCAACATCCTTTCACTGTGTTTTCGTTGTCAGCATACTTGGCATTTGATCGATGAGAGATGGTCAAAGGCTTACCAGTCTTTGCAGTAAACAAGATACTTGGGACAAAAGCCGCGTCGATAGGCGCATTCGGTGTCAAAACACCTGGCATGCTGATCAAACCGCCAACGCGGGTGCTGTTGATAGATTTCATCAACGTGCCTGCACCACCTGTCTCAATGACATGATCGACGCCCTTGCCGCCGGTGATTCGAGAGACTTCTTCGTCCCAGTTCGACGTGGTGACATAGTTGATGAGGTGCGTCGCGCCGAGACTTTTCGCAATCTCGAGCTTGCTGTCTGAAGAGGAAGTAGCGATGACGGTTGCACCAAGAGCCGAAGCAATCTACGTCCTGTCAGTATACATCCACTTGCAACACACATGACGACTTACCTGAATCGCAAAACAGCTGACGCCACCCGTACCCAAGGTAAGCACCCACTTCCCTTCCAGTCTCCTATCGGTCCAGCCCCCGATCCAATCTCCAACACTCCCATCCAGCCTTCCATCAAGCTGCCCACGAATCGCAGACCAAGCCGTCGCCCCCGCCGTCGTCAGAGAGGCCGCCTCAACTGCCGTCAAGTTCTTTGGCTGCTCCACAATCCACTCATCAGGCAGCACAAGATACTCCTGCAACGTGCCATCTTGACTCGTGCCGCCTAGGATTGTGGCAAAGTCTAGGTTGCGGAAGTCTCCCGAAAGCCACCCATTTTGGTTGAATATGACTGCTAGTCCTTTCTTGCCGGCCCAGGCAGAGTCTGCGCCGGTCGAGTGGATGATGCCGGCTCCGTCGGAGCCGGGCACGAGATCGGGTTTGTGGTCTCCTGGGTATTGGGGGGAGCGGGTGGAGATGAGGACGTCGCGGTAGTTGAGGGAGGCTGCTGTCATCTTGAGGAGGACTTGTTTGGGCCCTGGGGTTGGGATGGCCTTTTCCTGTTTCCTCAGGTCGGACAGCTTAGTGGCTGTTGCCGGAATGGTCCATGCTGCGTAGGTGGTTGGGGTAGACATTGTAGAAGCGCTTTTCTTCCAGTAGGAACTTGGTGAAAATGATGAGGTTCTGGTGTTTATCGTGAGCTGTAGCGGCATACTTATACCATATTTTGATACTTCCACCAATACCGAGATGCAGTCAGCATGCAG
This sequence comes from Alternaria incomplexa, assembly GCF_024043165.1. Taxonomy (NCBI): domain Eukaryota; kingdom Fungi; phylum Ascomycota; class Dothideomycetes; order Pleosporales; family Pleosporaceae; genus Alternaria; species Alternaria incomplexa. The sequence goes on from NW_026249859.1 coordinate 1,353,755, forward strand.
CGACACCGATGATGCTTAGCGAGCATTCACCTAAGGCGTCCATTTCTGGCCTATTCTGCGACAACTTCCAACTCGGTGTTTTACAAATGCGTCTCGAGAACTTGAGGCTCATGGCTGATACGTTGCGACATGAACTTCGTGATTGGACGCAATACGCCGACGTTGGTAAGCAAGGCGAGCAGCGCGATTTCGCAATACATACCACCGGCTATACAAGGATACTCTCGAACTTGAAGAAACTGCGATCATCAAAAACTTGGTAAGCAAGACAAACGACTGCATTAATCAGTGTTCATGACACGCAATTTTCATTCCGAACCCTCTCTTACTCCCATCTCCATCGCTATCCCCCACCCATCTACGCACCATCCTTCTTCCTCTGCCCTACGAAAAACCCCAATCCAAAATCATCCGTCTTGAAAGTAATCTTGCTCCCCTTGGGAAAGAAGAACACGTCCCCCTTCTCAGCCTTCACTTCCTTGCCCGTCTCATCGCTGATGTAGAAGTGGCCGTCCACTATGATCTTGATCTCATCGTACGTATATGTGTACACGAGTGGTGTTCCCTTTTCTAGACGGTAGAAACCGCCACTGATGGGCTTCTCTGGGTCTGTGGACTCGCTGGGAGGGAAGGAGTGTCAGTTCGGGGTAGTGGGTTGATGGGATCCGACAAGAGGAGGCTAGACGTACGATGATACGACGTCACCGAGGTAGGCGTTCTCGTTGGCGATTAGAGGAGGTTTAAAGGCTGTTTGTGCTTTTTCGAAGTATTGCATTGCTGGCATGGTGGCGGTTGGAATGAGGTTGGGTTGTTCAGATTATCTAGGGGTGTTGTAGACGCCGCTGGAAGTGGAAGGCGCAAGAGCACGACCGGCCTTATGTACTACAACCTTATCTACCATCGCCCAATCTTCAGCACTTACGGCATCGGCATCATCAGGTTCTCAAGATACACTGTTGACGGGACTTCCCCTGCTTCCATCATCCAGTCAGCCGCCATATAGGCGTAGAGCAGCGCATGTCTGGGACTTTGATACTGCATATGGCGCTTGGCATGCGTCAAATACATGGCCGATTTGGCGGGAGCTTTGCTAAGCTTTCCGATCTTATCCACTGCCATCTATTAGTGTGCGCTGCAGGTCATGAGCAAGACGACCCCGAAACGCTGAAGGTAGATGCGGATAGTGGGGTGGCATAAGGTGGGGCAACGAGGTGTAATCTGCGATTGGCTATGAGCTTATCGTCAGGAAAGGATTACTCGATCTGGATGTCGTGCATATGTGGGTTAGTGTAGTAACGTGGGTTCCGACTATGACTCAAGGAGACTTTCGCAAAGCGGAGATGCTTGTTGCTCGAAAGGGACGATCGCGCTGCGTAGTAATCCTTAGAACTGCGTCTTGAATTCTGATAATACATTCTGGGTATATTCAAATTAATGGATGCGGTAGTGATATCATGCAGGTCGTTCTTCTTCATGGTCTTCGTCCTCTTTCCACTTCTTGCGCCACCACTTCATCTTGAACCAGTCGCCCAAGTTATCTTGGCTTTTGCTCCCTTGGCCGTACCCCCAGGTCTGTCGTCTCCGGGATGTTTCGTCCATGTCTGTATCAGAGATATCGCCGTCCTCTGGATCGGGATGATCAAGAAGTGATGTAGAGCTATCCACGGGCTTCTTTCCTTGCGACACGCTCCTGCCTCGGCTACCGAATCCTTCGAACCAGGACCGCCTACGCATCTGATTGAGCCACGCCGACTGCGCAGCATTCCTTCGTGGAGGCAAAGTCCCAGATCTTGGTCGTCGTTCTAAATCCACGGATCGCCGAGCAGGAGAAGGCAGAGTCTCTCGATCGTTGAGCTCATCCCATATCTCATTCGTCTCCTCCGAGATAGTCATCCGCCGTCTCCTCGGTAATCTACGGGATTGTATAGGACTTTTCAAGTCACCGGCGTCTACCGATGCTCGCTTCTTCGGATTGGCGAGTGTCACCGCGGGACCTGTGGGAGCGCGGGCCAGCAGAGGTGTCCTTTCGTCGACCGCTTTCCGTTTGGCTTGCTCGGAGGCATAGCCGTGAACGCCTGGGGCTTCTTCGTCGATGTCGAGAGGTGAGTCGGGTTCGTCGTGGCTATGGCCATGCGCAAGGCCGATACCGGGTTCCAGCACATTGTGAGGCATCGGAACCCTGCCTGTGTGCTTGCTTGCTACCGGTGACATGGGCTCTTCCTCGTTGTCTTCAAGTCGCCAGCTCAAACAGACAACTCCCGCGAGCAGAATAACAGTTCCAAGCGCGATCAACCCAGCGTGTATACTCGACAGGCGATCGTTTTGGTCGAAGTAGATGAGGCCGTCTATAATCGCGATGATGTTGTACACGCAGAAGACCAAGGGATAGAGCACGCTCGTGCTAACCAACTTCAGTCCGCGATGCATGTAGTAGAGTTGGGTCAGGGCGAAGACGACCAGTCCGACTAGGATCATCCACGACTGCCAGCGGTCAAACTGGTTATGGCGGTCGATGAGAGTCCGGACGAGGAGTTCGACGGCGCTCTTTGCGATTAAGAGCGAATGCGCGGAGAGGATGCCACTGACACAACCGAAGAGGATACCGCGTACGAGGCGTTGCCGAGGAGTGGTCCGCGGATGCATGCGGTGCAGTAACCAAGTGGCAATAACCAGCATGACAACCACTATGCCCGTCATGACCATCCATACAATGAAGGTGTTTCGTCCCAGCAGCGCCAGCAGTTGATCCAGGTTATGCGACGGTTCCGCAATGGCACCGAACAAGGCGATGAGCAATGCGCCTATCGCAACGAGCATTGTGCCGACGAAGGAGTATCGCGTAAAGGGTTCGCTGAGGATGATGGAGGCACATATCGAGTTGAAGACGAGGCCGGATGCCTGCAGGGTGGAGAGGACGGGAAGGGGGAGGGTGGTGATTTGGATGGTACTGCCGACGATGTTTGCCACGACGAACATGAGCATGCCCAGCTATATGTATGTTAGTGAATCGTCTCCGAATGCGCGAGGGGTGTTCGTGCCTGCCATCTCCGCCGCTTGTATGGGGGTCGCCTCTCATCGTCGTCGTCCTTCTCTTCCTCTAGGAGATGGGACTTCCGCTGCAGCGTCAGGCCAACGCTCTGTATGCTGGTAGAGGCGAGGCCGACCATTACTCCAAGCTGCGTGTCCGTCCATTAGCGCTCTATTCCCGTGGTGGTATGGCGCCCTGGGTACTCACAGCAACGCTCGCGCCCGGCGAGAGTTCCACCATGGTTCGTGTCGGCTGTCGTCGCTGCACTGCGCGTATCGCTACCTAGTCGTCGGGCGCATGCTGTGCGTATGAGGGGTATGAAGCGGGGATGTGTAGTCTTGATAGTAGACAGCGCAGACGTGGAAGTCGCGAAACGTCACGCTGAGTCGGTGAAGTGCACGAGACGGTTGGGGAAGACTAGCCGACGCCGTGCAGGTTGCAGGGATCAGCCGACTGATGATGTAGTTGGATTCAGGAGGAGAGCCCTGGAGAGCTCGGGAGCAGCAACGAGGCAACGCGACGAGGTTGAACAAGAGATATATCCATTATATCCATAATGTGACACGTTTAATATTACCATCGCGTACCTGCGACGTCGTGCCATGGATCCTCTGCAGACGTACCTGGGTAACCGCGGGCAGCGTCTGGGTGTCTGGGGGCCCAAGCTTGAACTTCAACCTCCAAGCTCCGTCACTGCTATACCTCGACGCCAGCACCCATAACCCTCCCCCGTAGCCCAGAGGACCCCACACAATACCGCCATCATGTCGCAAGTCCACGCCCTCTCCGACGACCAGGTACAACTCCCCACCCGCTCCAGCCCGCGGCAAGCTCCCCGCCCACTACGTCAACACGATAGCTAACATGCACCACCATGGCAGGTCGCCGGCGAGCTCAAGAAGATGACGGCTTTTATCCGCCAGGAAGCCATGGAGAAGGCCAACGAAATCCGCCTCAAGGCCGACGAGGAGTTTGCCATCGAGAAGTCCAAGCTCGTGCGCCAGGAACAGGCCTCGATCGACTCGTCCTACGAGAAGAAGTTCAAGCAGGCCAGCATGTCGCAGCAAATCACCCGCTCCACCGTCTCCAACAAGAGCCGATTACGCATCCTCTCCGCCCGCCAGGAGCTGCTCAACCGCCTGTTTGAGAACGCCGAGAAGAAGCTGGGCGATGTTTCAAAGGACAAGAAGAAGTACCAGAGCGTCATGAAGGACCTGATTGTCGAGGGCGCCTATGCGCTCAACGAGGACAAGCTGCAGGTTAAGGTCCGGAAGGCCGACTACGACCTTACCAAGAAGGCTATCGAGGAGGCGCAGACCGAGTACAAGAAGAACATTGGCAAGGACGTCTCCATCACTATTGATGAGAGCGACCCGCTGCCAGAGGGATCGTAGGTTTAACATTACTATCAATGTGGGATATGACTGACTCCAGACAGTGCTGGTGGTGCCATGATCGTTGGTACAAACGGCCGAATCGACATCAACAACACCTTCCAAGAACGATTGAAGCTACTCGAATCCCAGGCCCTGCCGTCCATCAGGGTCACGCTCTTCGGTGAGAACGAGAACAGGAAGTTCCACGACTAAGAGGTTAGTCTGGACGTGGAGTTTGAGAGTTGGCTGGTGTGCCCGGCCGCAGTCACGGGTCAGCACAGACGAAGGGGTCCGCGTCAGCAGTGTCGGACCGAGCCTTTGATGAGTAGACTGTACATGCACGAGATCTTGTAGACCTCTCGGAACATTTAGCGAGTTTTATTCCATGCACATTATCGGAAGTAATGTTTGACTGTGATATCATTGAGCAACTGTTCTCGACCGCTAACTACAAAGCCTCGTATGTACTGCGAAGGAGGGTATAAATAACAAAACGTGCGTACAAAGACGTCGTGTATCTTCGCATCAAAGAGTAGATATCATCAACACTCATTACCCCGTAATAACCAAACGCCAGTGCTAAGTCATAGCATGCAAATGCTCGTATATACAACAAAGGAAATTGTTACTGTCCATCGAATGCACTCATACGCGTTCGTAAACGCGATCCCACATGGGACTTCTCGTCCTCTTCTGCCCGCCACCCATGACATTTCTCAACGGCCACTCAGTCTTGCTGCTCTTTTTGAGAGACGAACTGGGGTCTGGGTATCGATCGAAGCTTCTGTTTCCACCATAAAGCTCATCGTCCTGGTCGGTATACCCGTTGTTAGAGTACTCAGGGCCGTAGTCTTCAAGGTATGCATATCCGCCCGCAAAAGGATTCGAAGAGGGCTGCTGGTGGGTGATGGGAGAGATGGGTCCGGAATCGTCGGATTGGTATCCATGGCCGGAGTTGGTGGATAGGCTGGAGACGGCGAGACCAGAGGAACTGCTTCCACTATGATCGGCACTGTTGTAGGCGAGAGAAGGGCGGAGCAGACCTCGTGATGCTTCGGCTGCTGGACTGCCGATGGGACTCGTGGGTACAGGTTTCCGTTTTATGCTCGCTACAGCGGGAACTGGGAGCGTGTCCAGAGCGGACATGCCGGGCCTCCGAGGACCTGTCTTGGGTGGTGAGTTATTGCGACCTAATACTGGAGAGTCTCCATTCAATTCTTCGTCGGGTTCGGTCACTTCAGCCACTGAGTGTAGGCTCGTGTAGCTTGTTCGTCGGCCGCGCGCACGATTCGACGAGTGGCTGTGGTAGAGTGCGGGCGCCAGGATGGGTGTGTGATTATCTTGCATCGCCATTGGTGTTGACGCTGATGGCATTGAATTACCATCATTGGGATGGGGAATGCCTGCAGTCGCGATGTTGTTTGCCTGGGATGGTGTAGGTGCCGCAGCCGGTGGAATTTGATGACCATGGTAGGCTGTAGACATCGGAGCCGGATCGTAGCCATCGTCCTCCCAATTCATATCCTCAACGAAACGGCTCGTCTGATGTGACGCGGGGTTCAAAGGCCGTCTATGTTCGAAGTTCTCACCACCTAGTCCGCGATCCTGAAACGAGAAACGCGGGATGAAGCCCGGGGATGACGGAGGTTGGCTGCCTTCGATGGATCTTCTTCGCTTTCGGCGCACAATCAAGCAGCATGCGAGTAGTAATGCGGCAAGTGCGAGTACTGCTAATGGCACACCCACACCAAGCCCGATCTTTTCGCGCCTTGTCAGGCCAGCATCGCTGGAAGCGGGTGCAACAGGATCTGCGGTTGGATTCAAAGTCGCAGATGAACTTGCGGAGGAAGATGCGGATGTTGATACGGTAGTTTCCGAAGATGATGATAATGATGATGAGGAAGTCGCGAGTGTGGTCGAAAGTTCGGAAGAAGTCCCAGAGGAGGATACCAAACTGGAGGTTTCGCTCAAGGCACTGCTCGAAGATGCCGTAGGCGTAGAAATCGTGCTCAAACTTTCGGATCCTGATATCGCAGAGGATGGCACTGCGCTAGTCGATAATGACTTAGATATCGATGAGTCCACATTTGAAGCAGTCTCTGAGGGTAATGCCGTTGGTGATGCGGTGACGTCGGTTGGCAATGCTTCGCTTGCAGGTGGTGCTGCCGTCGCTGGTCCGAACTCTTGTATGAAGTAGGATTGTATGTCGTATGGCAGCTCTTCGAACCATTGCGGTCTCTTGTCGTCTAGGAATTCCTCCCATAGTATGCTCGAGACAGCGGGTATGTTTGTCGCAGCGATCTGTCTTAGCGAAAGTGGTAGTGCAGTAATGAGCACTTGCAAGATCTCGATACTATTGTCAATGTCAGCGCAGTCAAAACCGATCTACGTCAAGAAACCTTACGCATTAGGATCTTGCCTATGTTGTAGTGATCGAACATCCGGCCTTGGTGCAGGTGTGATGACAGGCACCGCAGCGCCGTGTACCAAACCCACCACATTCCCCAAGACCAGCCAATTCCATCCTCTTAGCGAATGCATGTATGCGTGAACGAGCGAGTGTGGTAAAAAAAAGCAGTAATAATAAATCGCAAGTAGCTGAGAGTCAATGTTCGCAAAGATGCGTCAGCGCTTCATGTCCGGCAACAATAGTACGAACAGTCAGGAAGCCAGTGCCCAGCGGCAGCGGTGGCCATACTTTTTGACTGTTCACACCCATGTACATTGTCGCATGCCGTCGATGTCCATAATTCGTTGGAGCAAGCAAAGTCGTCGCAGTGTGGCGATTGATCAAGAGATCGTCCACACAGCCCACCGGTCTCGTTACTGCACTTGGTAGGATCTCATGCAGATCAGGGTCCTGACAGCCGGTTATGAGGTCGCGCACCCGCAGATTCGCCCCTCACTAGCCACACTTCGGATGACACTTTTGATCGAATCGCATGTCGAGCTGCCGTTTATCCTGGCGCGGATGTTTTTGGTGGAGCGATCCGAGTGGGTCAACGGCTGAGTGTGGCTGGTGTGTTGCAGGAGGGTTCGCTTCGCTGCCGAACTGGAGAACGCTGTGCCGGCGAAGCGATGCCGCGTATACGTTTGATGAGATCTTTGCAGGGAAAGATTTGCATACAGAGACAACGTGACGTTCGATAGACATTCTTTTTATTTTTGGATCAGTTGGTGTCGGAGGACGAGTGCCGACCAATGACTGTGAGGTGCGCATGTTGTTTGGGTGACTCCTTCCATCTCGCGTCGGCTGCGCGCAAACGCTCAATGAGGAAATCACCGTTCACCGTCACCATAGTCGCGTCTTCTGTCTGCGTCTACTGAGAAATTTTAACACAACCTCACACCCACTCCACCATGACCAGCTTTGTATATACCACCACCACTATTTACACGTTTGCGCAACGCGACTCGATCATGGCATGGAATCATGTCTGTGTACCTGCGCTATACCACCGACGAATGCGGCATGCGCGTTCCTGCGCGAGTACCTTGAGAGCATACGCGTAGAATTCGCACTCAACCACAAGCAATCGCCTGGACAAGGCGTACAACTGCTGAACCCCTTGCTCATTCAAGATGGTAGTTGAAGCCACTATGTTCAGTCGCGGCCCTAATCCTCAAGGCTGTTTTCTTCCTACCTTCAACTGACTCAGATACTTCAGGACCTCGCCGCTAAGCACCATGCACACCCATGACGATACTTAACGCGACGCGACTTACGACCCAGCCATATCGAAGTATAGTCAATGCGAAAGATGCTCCCTCATCGCCTGGTAGCAACATACAAATTCGTCATCGTTCAAGCATGCTCGCTGCACCTACTCTCAAGTAAAAAAAACGAACATGCATCCCAGGAGCATAACCACGTTCGACGTGCACGTTCAGGAGACTTCAAATCTAGAACCAGTCTCTAAGAAGAAAACACGGACGATTGCTGAACGAGAGACGAAGGCTGTTACGCTAGCAGGAGAAAGCCTTGTGTGATGCGTGGATTGGTTACCAAAATGAGTTGGCGCCCGACATTTTCCCACATTCCAACCCCACCTGCGAGGCCTTGTTTCGAGCCCCGCGACAGCAACGACGACGCTGTTCTGGCTATATAGTACGAACTTCTTGATCTAAGTTCATCAAGCAAGGCTCGTTGGTGTAGTTGGTTATCACGTCAGTCTAACAACGGCCGTCAAACGCCAGTTAGGACACTGAAGGTCCGGAGTTCAAACCTCCGATGAGTCATCATTGGCGCTCGCAACAGCGTACCGAACTTTTTTGCCTTTTCCCCAGGCTGTTGGGGTATCTTTTTGCTTGGACAACCCCCAAATCACCATTTTCAGCCAGTTGAGCTTTTAAATCGAGGAAGATGGCGACGACGATTTTTCTGCGCCCCCTTTTTCTCCTCTAGCCGGCAGCCTTACACTCGACTTGATATAACACTCTTACGTACCCTCGTTGGATGGTGGGAGCTCGTTGGCCCGTCTGCCTCGGTATCACATCGGAGGCGAGCCTGTAGCTTATACGCGGCATTTGGCTGAGAGTGCGCCTTCAACTTAGACGCGGTCTGGTCCTGATTCGGGCTGGTCATTGAGATTGTACTTTGGTATACGAGTATCCAGATTCCAGCTATGCAACGCGACTTTGCAAGAACTGCACACGATTACGCATTCGCTAGCTACAAAATTGGGGAGATTTGACGCTGCGGCGTTGTTCTGTTGGATCCGAAATCGCAGGCCAACTCGCACAGCAAGCTCTACTTGGTCTACGAGGTCAAGTCAGGAGGTTGATGATAGGCAAGCATTCTGTCTACATTAGACTACCTTCGCAGTATCTGTGCAACAGCTGCATGCAGTCTATTCACATTGTCCTCTCCACCTGACTTGCTTCTCCAGGCCACGATACCATCTGGTCTTACGAGAACGGCTCCATTACCCCCTACCTCTGAGAGCTGATCCCATTTCCCATCAACATCTTCCAATTCCCTACCATCGATACCAACAACGTGGATTAGCTCGTCTCTAATCTGGTTCCACCTAGCAGGGTCTACCGTAAAGAGAACGAAACGGTCCAGGCACAAAAGATCGAGGGACGAAACGACATCATGTCCCTTCTTCAGCCACATGTGGGGAAAGTGATGCCCAGGAATGGTCGAAGGGTGGTATTCGGTGACCTTCAGCTTCCCATTCTCATCCACTTGACCACCGTGAAAGTTATCCCGCCCCTCATTGTCGATATCAGCAGTTGGATAAAACCAGCCTATTTCTGCCCCTGGGGCTTTGAACTCTGTATCGAGGGTCTCTTGCGCTCTCTGCACATCCGCATGCATTTGAGCATAGCCTGGATGGCTTTTGTCAAACAGGACTCGAATGGCTCTCTTGTTCTCTTCGACTGAAGTGTCTTTGCTGATACCCAAGGCCCTGTCCATGATCATGCTGTGACTCCGCATATTAACCAGGCTCGATTGCGCTACTCTTTCTCCAATCGGGCGGCGTTCTTCATCATATGTGTCCAGAAAGTCGCCATTCCCAAGTTTGCCCTGGAGCTTCAAAGCTAGCTTCCAAACCAAGTTGTTAGCATCTTGAATACCCGTGTTAAGTCCGAGAGCACCCCATGGCGGTAGGCGATGCGCCGCGTCACCAACGAGGAAAGTGCGGCCGTTTTTACTGCGATACTGTTCAGCTGAAATAGCGTTGACAGACCAGTGGCTCAAACTCATGACTTCAACTTCCAAGTCGGGGATGTTGATGCTCTTCTTTAATCGACTCATCATTGCGTCGTTGTCAAATCGCACGGGATCGTCTGGGAGGATGCCGCAGGCAAAAATCCACTCTTCTGTGTCGGGATTGTTGGGGTACGGGCCAAGGTGGTACATGTAGCCAGTTCCAATACTTCCGCCCATCTCCGGATTGATGAACCAAGTTATGAACGCTTCTGGTTCGGGATGTCTGAGGGATATTGGTGCTCGAATGTGTGCAGTCACCATGTCGACTATGTTCTTTTCACCATGTAGTTCAATACCAAGTTTGTTTGTTACCATACGCCCGCCATCAGCTGCAATAACATACGAAGCCCGTATAGTATCGCTAGGTCTGGACTTGTCCCGGAATTCAATCCGTAACTCCACGTAATCCTCCTTCTCCACAATGTCGGTAACTTCGGCACCATACTGCACACCGCTCGGGTTCAACTGCTTGGCCCTTCGTGAAAGAATGGGCTCGAGACGTATCTGCGGCAACATGACATAGCGACTAGGACTTGCTGTACCATACTCGTCGGCATATTTCCCGCCACCCCATGCGTCGCGCGAGACTATCTTGGTACCAGTCGGTCCCAGAGAAGTGAACCACGCGGTCTTGGAACATGTGTTCGGAGGTGCTGCATTGGCAATGACTTCCTGCTCCACCCCCATCTGACGGAATATCTCGCCGGTTCGTTGATTCAGGCCGCATGCTTTTGGGTGGATCGAAGTGCTAAGGTGACGCTCGAAAAGCACGTGTGGAATGTTGCGAAGGGATAACAGGATTGAAGAGGAAAGGCCTACAGGGCCTCCCCCTATGATGGCAACTGGATGTTGCTGGGGATTTGCCATTTAGTACTCGTGAGATTGATGAACAACAACGGAGGCTGGAACACATGAACTTTACAGCAAGAATCCCCGCTGTCTTTGACATTTCTGCTCCACATGTCCCTCTTTCCTTTCTGCCACGGGTGACCTTTCCGAGGTGATCACCAACTTTGCTAACTTGATATGGTAAGCATGTGGGATCTCCACCTATCCACATAAGTAGAGCCGAAGGCCCAATCATCAATAAAAGGCAGAGCGTCATCTCGACCCCACATCTTGCTCACAGGTCAAAAGGATTAATGGCAAGTAAAAAGTGTCTTTGATAAACGATTGGTTGAGGAAATCTATCCATCCTCTATGTCTCTTTGTTTGCCTAAAGTCGGCAGAAATATGTACAAGGAACGTAAGGCTATACGATCTGAATTTTTGTTCGAATCTCTTCACAACGCTAAAGAGTTGCGTGTCGCCAAAACATGGCTTAGTATGAACCGTAAGAGCCAGTGCTCATAGCGGTGTTGCCATCAACAGTGACAGTAACTGTCTGCTTAACCGTCTCGGTGACGATAGGTGCGCTGGCGCAGGTAGTGGCATCTGCAACCTCAGATGGTACCATGGGGGTAGGCTGTGGGGCGTTGTATCCGCCAGTCGCTGTGTTGATTTGCTTGTCTGGAAGCACAGCGCTGTATGCTGAGTATGAGCTCAGGGGGAGAGCGGTAGCGGCAGAAGATGCGTTGGGTACGGCCGCAGAGTAGGCAGCAGAAGAGGCAGCGGCGTATCCAGAAGAGATGGCAGCGACGCCAGTGGGAGTCATGATAGCGGAGTAAGCAGTGGTGCTGTTACCGGCAGAGACAGCGGCAGCAGTGCAGCCTGCACCAGTTGCTGAGGTAGCAGAAGCAGGGCCGGACTGGATGGGGTTGCATCCTGGAAGAGCGTCAAGGACGCTTCCATCGTCACCACCGTAAGCCTCCATAGCGGAGCAGCTCTTCCAAGACTCGTCGCTATCCTTGTTGACGTTCGCGGAGCCAAAGCACTGCTCCATCTCTTCTTGTCCACAGCCGCAACCGCACTTGCATCCGTCGTTCTCGCTAACGGCCTTTTCGAGGACACCGGCTTCCCATCCGTTCATCTATATCTTGTTAAAAAGAGGAGTCAAGAAGGGTGAAGAAGAACTTACAAAGTCACCGTGGAACCCGTAACCAGTTGGGTCACCGTTGGACAGGACCCAGGGAGCCTCATCAGGACCAAAGGTGAACTTGGTAACATCCCACCAGTACTCAATGAAGAGAGTAGGGAAACGCGCGGCCCTATGGGTCATAGGGCAGTTCTCGATACCGACACCAGCGTTGCCGTTGGGGTAGGCCATGTGCGCGTTGGGGTTCTTGGGATCCATCTTCTCGCCGTTCCAGCACGAAGGGAAGGTGACTTCGGAAGCGAAGCCGTACTTGCAGGTGCTGAAACCCTTGGGGAAGCCGTTGGCGAAGATGGCTGTGGAGCCACCGTCGGGCTCGTGGCAGCCCCAGCGAACACCGGCGGGGTTGTCACCGTCGGAGCGCTTGAGCGGGCTACCAGCGATCATGTTGAAGTCCTCTGGGTAAGCAGTGACGTTTGCCCAGTTGTTGCCATCGCCGTACTTGTAGTAGATCTTAGTGGCTAGCTCGGGTACGCGGTAGAGCTTGGTTCCGTTGGTGAAGAACAGGGTTGGGCGCCAGTACAAGGACTTGTCGGTCTTGATACGGGCAGTGGTGCAGTCAGAGGCCTGGGTATCCGCAAAGCCCATGGACTTGGAGAGTCCGTTTCCTCCGTCGAAGGAATGGAGATGGGGGCTCTCGGTTCCGGGGAACAGACCGGGGTCGAGGCGCTGGTAGCTCATGGCATTGCCGGCGCGGTTGTAGAAGCTGAAGTAGTTGCCAACGCATTGAGCGGAGGCAGTGGCGGCAAAGCCAGCCGTGAGGGAGACGATATCGAAACGCATGTTGGCTTGGTTGAGGTTTTGGGGTATGTGGAAATCTTGTATGAGTCGTAAGACAGCGAAAAGAGTGAGCTGTGTGAAAATGAAAGGACCGAGTCACAGACTCTGTAGGCTCTTGATTTCAAAAGGAGTGTGTAAAGAGTCAAAAGAATGAAAGAATGGTATTCCACCGGAAGCCAAAGAGAGAGCGATGTGAAGACAGCGATAAGAACAGGAAACTGGTGGGCAGGCTACTAGATAATATATCCAGGGACGCCCACATGCATCGGGATTTACATGCAGCCATGGGGGCGGCCAGCCCACGCTTGAGGCGCCCCATTCTAGGACGAGATTAGCTGAGGCATCCAAAAGTTTGACTGATGTGACTAGATTCGCGTAGGTGCGTAGTTGTTTCCGGGTGGAGATCTGAACCAGGGGAGCCGCGCGCAGTTCGAAGGCGGCGGCGCGGGTGTCAGGGGTAGGATGAGAGAATGCTATGCCGCGAGTCGCAAGAATACGTGGTGACGATGCCCAACTCCCTCTAGCCTGCAGCGAGGCTTGCAGTACGCCGTCGCTATCTGAAACATACCAACATGCAGTTCGCGCGACTCCCGTTATTTTTTGCCAGAGTCTGGAAGACGGCTGACGTATCGATAGGACAGAAAGACACATTCCGTTCCTGGCGGCGTTCGGGGCGCTTAGCGTCACGATCGTCGCACGCGAGGCCCAGGTGGCTGATCTTCAAACGGTGCTGACTCCCCCTGCCTAAGATTAATGTCCGCGCGCGCTTCCATTTGCTGCACATGTTTCTTTTTAGGCCTCGATGCAAGGGCTCCGATAAGGAGGACAATCCGGCAGACATGCTCTTTTCTTCCACCGAACCCACACTATGTGGAGCTCAAAGTGTTTGCCGCTGGGCCGCGACGGGAGGCACTCAGAGGATCGCCCCGGTACCTGGGAAACGAGATCTTCGCAAGGACCGCTTGCTGTCGATGAGGACACGATCCAGGGCAACGGTAATCTTGACGAGCTGTCATGTCCTGTATCCAGAAACAGAATCGATAAAGAATCCCACGTGATCTTTCTAAACTCGTCCACGGGTCATCACGCTGCAGCATGCCACAGTCCGAGCTGACGCTCTGTCCCCGAACGCGACATGTGCGTGGCGTCAAATCACAATTTTATGATGACCTCCAAGTCAAGTTTAGCAGGCAAAAGTCCTCTCCCAAGGCTAATTCTACAGCATACGCGTTCCTGCAGCGTACCTGGCAGAAGTCTCCGACCGGTAGAAGAGCGGCCGCCATTCAACAAGTTAACAGTAGCCGGAGTGTAGCTGTAATGCTTAGTTTGGTACCTGACGTCTCAACGACAGCTCGTGGCACAGCGGCTCGTATCGATAACGAAATTACCATCCCCACTCTTCATGAAACGCACAGGACTTGTGCGAGAGAACGTGCGGTCTAGACCACACTTGAATGACATACTGCAGGTTACTGCTCAGATGTGGAGTTGAGAAAGATCACCGTCGTCACGATTTGTATAAGTGGAGATATCGTAGTGTCTGCATGTGCTCCGAGTAGAAGGAGTGGCTGTATGCGCCCAAATACTCCCTGTACAACTTCATGGATGAAGCCTGGATATAGAAGGCGCGTAACGAAGGTCTGTGGATTACGTAGGCTTCAACACACTTCAGAGCCTCCTTCTAGGCGCTGCGTACGTCGCGCGCTTGTGTTAGTATACAGGCGTGTAGACGTACTACGGTTATTGAGCCTCCACGGGACGTAGCGACCCGTACACCAGAGCGGCAGCGTGCCGCGGACAAACGAAACAAGGTTCTAGCGGAACAACGGAGCGTTTGATCCCCCAGGGAGACGTTTTTGTTCGTTGGTTCTGACAGGTTACGCAATCTTGTGCGTTGAGTTAGGTGAGGAGCGAGGAGTCGCGTCTAGAAGTGTCGAGCGGTTGAGAGACTCGTGTATGCAGAATGAAAAGCTAGGATATTCATAGAAGGCAGAAATCAAGATTCTGGAGCGACGATGAGGTCTTTGCGTGACGTACGCGCCTCGCATCTACCTGAGAAGGCTGGCGTACCCATACTAGCAACGTGCTTGTTCGATACCGTCTGTGTATGCTTTTGCTCTACATTCGCGAAGTGGCTGATTCCCAGACGCTCGAAAACAAGGTCGTCTTTCGCTTTGGCCGATCGCTTCCGCCTTGACTAAGTAGGTTGAGGAGGTGTCCGATCTGCAACAGTGTCCCTTGGACATGCCAACGTTCACTCTGCTATTCCTTCAGTCAGGTACCGAGATGAACTTTATGCGTGCCGTTCCAATACTGCATCGATGGCGGATGAAGATTGCTGAGTTCGCCGCAACTCTTGGTGAGAATCGCGTGCGTACCAGCTCACTCAAGCCTTCCCACCCAGCACACTCTCAACAGCGCCCCACCGATCAATACTCCTCTTGATCAATCCTGCCATCAGCTCCTTGCCGACAACACCCCCGCCGCTCTTCTCTACCCTCCTGATGACCAAGTCCTTCGTGCCCTTCTTTCCGCCTGCACAGTCCACCATCACACTAACAGTCTCTCTACACACGCCCTCCTCAAACGCATCAGGATCGCTGAGCACAAAGTCTACTTCTTCGTCCTCGTCCTCTCTCCTGCCTTCGAACACTGCAAACGTGCTAGGTATCGGCAGACCCCGTAATTGAAGGCGAAGCGCCTCCTTGGGTTCGTCTGAGCATAGAATTCCCTCGTACTCCTCGTCGTAGTACGCGTGCGGTAGGAGTGTGTCGCGAAGTGCAGCGAGTATGGATATCCACGCCGCGTCGAATGCGTTGCCATCGATGCTGATGAAGAAGACGTCGAGGTAGAGAACCCAGTATCCTTTCAGCTGTGTCTCCGCTTCTGTGTCTGGGTTTTCGGGGTTCGTGGATGGCTTGTATAGTATCCGGAGATCTGAAGCGCGGAGAAGTCGTGTCGAGTTGAGGAGAGAGCGTATGCGAGTTATGAGCGTTTGCGCATATGTGGAAGGCGCGTTGCCGGGGATGTGCGAGGGTGTGCTGCCTGTAGATAGTTCCACGTTTGGGACCAGTAACCTCAACTCTTCCACTTCTTCGCCATTGTCTTCCTCCTCCTCCGTATTCTGGCCCGCAGCCTGTCCGGGATACTCGAAGGTACCCGGGATGTCTTCCTCTTTCAAGATCTCTGCGCGCACGCCGCAGACGACGCTTGTGTTGCCCAGTCGCACGACTGCACTGCCATTGCAGTGGGTGAGACTTCCAGTGTTGATGCCTGGTGTGCGGAACTCGTTTGCAGCACGGCCATTTGCGCGTATGGGCTTCTTCTTCTCTGCGGACAGATGCGCCTGCAGGAACGGGTGCGGGGAGACGGCGGCGAAGATGGAGCGAGGGAACGTGAGCGCTGGCGAGGGCTGGGTTGCGGCTGCCATGGTGAATGTACTGGAAACTGATACGCGCTTGAATCAGGTGCGATGTTCGAGGCGCGAATTGTTAGCATCTATGTCGGCGCTGGGAAATTTTGGAGCTCAGAGCTATGACGCGCTAGAGTTAAGCTTAAATGGGTGGGGCATGGAGATCACAACCATCGTCACTTATGAAGTCAAATCTGTTGGCTATAAAGAGAGCAAGCAGGCCGACTTCACATAACATTCAAACTGCGTAACCTATACGCTATGCCTCAAGGGTATTCCGATGCGCTATGAACGCGACGCGACAAACAAAACATTACAGGTATATCCCATGCTCTCAGTCAATTTGTAAAGTCTGCTCGCAATCGTAGCTTCGTCGAGCTTTGCCTACCCTGAACTGAGTCCAGCCTTGCCAGCCTGTTGAACAGGCGTCCACTTGCCCTCCTTCTTGAATTGATCGCCCCTCAATGTGCCCTCAGCAAGCTGACTGATCATGTAGTCCCTTCCCTTGATCATCCATACCATCTGACTAGGCACCCTGAAGCCATTGAACGCACCAACACCCTTCTGGGTGCCGATGGGGCAAATCTGCTGCTCCTTCAAGTTCGCCGTGTAGTGGCGATCGCCCTTGTGTGGCTCCCCAGTCAGGTGGGCAAGCAGGTCGTTCTTGAGGTTTGTCATAGCCGCAGGTACAGCGTCGTACATGTCCATGACGCCTCCACGAGTATAAGAGCCTGCATCGCCGACGACGTAGACGCGGGGACCGGCGGATTCGTGTTCGACGCGGAGGGTCTTGTCGTTGCATGCGACGCGGTTGCGGGTATCGAGCCACTCCTTCGGGAGGAAGCCAGTGTTCGGCCGTGAGCCGGTCGCATCGATGTAGATATCCGCTTCGACTGTTTCGCCATTGCTGAGTTCCACCCTCGTCTTTGCGCCTTCTTCGCCCGCTTCGGTGGATCCAACAACCCTCGTGTTGTAGGTGACATCGCATCCGAGACGCTTGAGGAATTGCTCAGCGGTTTGACCAATGGCTGGACGCAGAAGAGGCAAGAGTTTCTTGTCTCCGCAGATGAGCGTGACTTTTGCCTTTGGGTTCTTAGGCGCGGATGCCATGAAACCCGGTCTGCCGTTCAGAATCTCTGCAACCTCTCCAGCCGTCTCGACACCTACTGGACCGCCTCCGCCGATGACTACTGTCTTTGCGCTCTTCAGGCCCTCCTGGAAGGCGGTATGAACCTTCTCGAGTGCTTCGCGGTCGGTTGCCTGTGTGAAGAGCGGGCTTGGTGTGGTGAAACCGGTCGCGATGACAAGCGCAGCGTATTCGATGTTTTGCTGCTCGCCAGATGCGGTTTCAACGCAGACTGTTTGGCCGGTGGGGTCGACGTTTGTCGCAGTTCCTTGGATGAACTTGAACTTGGGGAACGCATAAGTGAACGCAGGCTCGATGGGGTAGAAGGTCTTCTCCGAAGGCATCATCTGTTTCGAGACACTTTCGCGAGGTGCTGCGATGCGCCACCAGAGGTCTTTGGAGGGGTTGACGAGCGTGACATTGTATGTAACTCCATCCTTCTTGGGTAACTGTGGGATAACATGCTTGAGGGCGTAGTGCGCAGCGCTGATGCCTGCAAAGGATCCTCCGAGGATTAGGATAGTTTCGGTACTCATGGTGAACGATAATTAGAAGATGCGCTTGGATTGGGTATCGGAATGAAAAGAAGACAAAGAGATAGATACAAACACGTCGCAAAAGAAAAAGTTCAGGAGACGCGTCGCTATTAAACTTTAGGCGCGCTTCAAGCCTCAGGGACACCGCAGGTGGGGAGCCGCCGAATCGTTAAGTCGATGCTGGATCGAGGGTGCGACGTTTCAATGGGCTAAGCGCGTGGTTAGCTTGATATATGGTTTTCACGATTCCGTTATCAGGATTTTAGCCGGCTTCGGGCGTTGCTTATGCTCACGCTTATGAATCGCGTTCGTGGACAGGCTGTTCACACGCATTGTTAGATATTGGAGGCTTGAGAAAAGGAAGCTAAGGAGCGGGTGCTAGCCACTTCACGCTTAAGCCCGGAATCCCTTGCTGCCGATCCGTCGCTGACAATACAAAGCTGTGCAAAGGGTGCTTACATGCTTGGAAGCCATAGACAACGCGGAGACGTTCCGTTCTCCTGATAAGAGCATCGCGAAATACGAGTCCTGTAGCTGGGGCATCTAGTGTGATGTCCTCCTGAGATCTATGGTATTCCAGGTTCTTCGCAGCATCCTTCAAAACTTCATCCGCAAGGTCTAAAATAGACGAGGACACGGGCTCCGAGGCTTCGCAAGTGAGGTATAGATATGCTCTGGTTTGTCATCTGTGCGCAGTGATTGTGGAGAGCGTGCTAGAAGATTTTCATTCATATCTTTCCTGAGACATAACGCCAGTCCGGTATTTTGCCTGCAAGACCCACCGCGATTGCTGACCGTCACGGTCGTTGCATTCATGAAGTCCTCCATATCAATATACATGCGGTAGGCCGTCATTGCACGTAATCTCCTTTCTGGCTCTTGCGACCCTTTCTTAAGCTACTTTTGCGTAACTTCTTACTCGACCTCAGCCTTGGACTCGAAGTTGTCGCCAGCGACGAGGTCGGGGATGTCATCATCGTCGTCGTCGTCGTCCTCCTCCTTCTTGTCACCGTCCTCGCCCTTCTCCTTCTGCATGCTCTGGTAGGATTCGGCGAGTTTGCGTAGCGATGCGAGCGAGTCGGGGCCGAGCTGGTTGAGGATGCCGGGGACGAGCTCTGTCAGCTCCTTGTCCTCACCGTGTCCGTAGATGGCGAAAGTGTTGGCAGGTACTGATGCGTGGACTATACGATGCGTGAGTTAGTATGTACTGCGACAAAAAGGTAGAGTGGCATAATTGTGGATCACAGAGTGCCATATTTGCGATGTACCAAGGCACTCTTCCCTATCCACATGTTAAAACGCTTGGGATGACGTACCCTTTGGTGCCGAGAAGTGGATGACGTTTCCGTCGCTCTTGAACATGTTGACCTCCTCAATGGCCTGGATGGGCTGGACGTTGAGCTTCTTCAGCGCGGTCTGGAGCTTCTTGTCGTCGGTACCAGCGGCCCTGTGGACCTTCTTGACCTTCCTGCGGGGAGTACCCTTGCCGCTATATATCGAGTTAGCCTCGAATTCCTCATAGCCATCTCGTTCCTGAGTGTCGCTCGCTACCAAGGGGCGGTCGTGGTGGGATTTCGCGGGTTCGTGATATTTTGCGGTGCGGGGCTGTCAAAATACAGCAGGAGAGGATTGCTTACCCTGTACACACTCAAGTTAGCAACTACTCCCTCGAATGACATAGCTGACTGCTCTATAAAGCGATTGCAGCTTAGAATTGGAGTACGTACCAATGCGCACCGACGCTTGCATGCGCGCCAACTTTGCTTGATCCATATTTGCGGTGTTGAGGAAGGATGACTAGGTGGGGAGAGCTGTGGGCGTAGAGTGTCAGCGGTCGGGTCCGGATTCTTCGCAGATTGGAGTGAGGGCTGGGGCTCAGAGCGAGCGCGGGGCCGGTACGCACCTAAATTCGGGATCGTGGCCGAGACTTGGAGTGTGGTGTTGCTGGTGAAGTTGTTGCGGCCATCGGCGAAACTCGACGGAAGCGCCGATTGTGTGCATGTCCTCGCTTGTGGAAGCTTCAGATCCCCGCAACGTCAGAGGGGTCATACGCGCCAACACCCATCTCATCCACCTCGAGACGGTCAACATGACGCGTTCGTCATTGTTTCAATTGGATTTACATGCAGATGCAGATGCACAGACGGAACCGCGGTGCACATCCAAGGCCAACATGCGGAATGGCGGTCCGTCAACTTTACCTAGGTACCTAGGTACACTAAAGAAAAATGCTTCACGTCCCAGCAGATTGAACCCTCGCGCTGAGCTTGATCGCGAATAGTGGTATTAATGCTCTACTTCAAAATGCCCACATCTACCTAGAGTATTGCGATCCCAGCCACACCAACAACACCCAATGCCCACGAGAAAGCCTTCGCTTGCACTGCTGCACCTGTCGGCGTCGCTGATGCAGCACTTCCGCTGGCGGCCGAGCTTGGGCTTGTCTCTGTCTCCGTTCCGTTGGGGTTTCCTGGAATGTCTTCCTGGGTAACCTTCATGCCTGTCTGGTTCTTGCAGTTGTCGGCGAAGTTGATCTGGGCGTTGTTGACCAGGGTCACGTCCGCACACTATGTGGCCATTAGCGACTTTCTTGCGATGATGGACCATTCCATGTCAAAGGCTTACCTGGTACAATCCACCCGCCTCGTGGTTGTTGGTAACAACTTGTATCGAAGCCTTGGTACCATCCGTCACATTCAATCCTTCCGGTAGGGAGACGTGACCGAAGCAGAAGTCTCCTAGACCTGATACTTGGGTCTGCTGTTGTGCGACGATGCTGAATCCATCTCCCGGGTTATCACCAATGGCCATGTATACAGCAACGTTGGTCTGCGGGTGCTCCATGTGCAGTTGTATCGGCCCTCCGCTGATTGGGAAATCGGTGCGTTCTTGCTGGACATCGTTGTAGCCTCCACAAGGGAAGTTGCCCTCAGTGTCATCGGTGAATCCACGCGCTTCAGGGAAATTGAGCTGGAAATGGGCGAGTGTAAGAGGAAGGAAGGCGAGCGCAAGAGCGCCGTTGGTAAGCATATTGACGATTGAGAGGTAAATGTAGGTCTTGATGCCGTGTAGGAAAGAGAAGGAGGAGCGCTTTCAACTTGATGCAGTGGAATGCGAGAAGGTTAAGAGGATAACAATAAACAACAAGTAAACGCCGGGATCACCTGCCGTATTTATTACAGCTTACTCTGGAACGAACCGCATCCCATGCCGTGCATTCCGTTCCAGTAAATCGCGTGGCTTGCCCGTGAGCACTCGAAGCGACCTGCATTGATCCCGCGTTTCGAATAGGTCGACGATCTAAGCAGATAGCAGTAAGTGAGCAGTATCCTGCATCAGCGGCGACTGTCGCTAATGTGCAAGCCGTTAGGGTATGGTATCGTGTGGCGCGCAGGATGCCGACAATTGAGCAAGTTTATTACCAAAGCGGTGGTTCCTCACCGCGGAAGCGACTAGCGTCCAACAAGGTTACATTTCACCGATGGCATTTCCGGTGACGCGCCGAGGCTTAGATTATGGTTCTACTGTATAGCCGGCAATGGAGATCAAAGTTATGGGAATACCACGTTCATGAATCGCATTTGTGTTGCTGGAAATAAGCTTTGTGCACCCCACGGGGTCCTGCGAGGAAGCTCCTAGCACCTTATCCAAGGGAAAAGCCGGACACGAAGTGTTGGGGAACCTTCTTAAAAGCATGTCTCTGGGGTATCAAGATGAGTATTACGCTCGGGAAAAGCTTTCTTTGGATATGAATAACACAATGCAAGTCTAAGGCTCAGTGCGCCGCCACCTGATTGAACCTGCCAAACGCCAGCTCACCGACGAATGCACCTGCTAGCACGGACAAAAAGTATCCAACATTGTAGGTCATGACTGCCAACATGCTGCCCAAAAGTTAGCTTTGACCCAATGACCGGAATGTGTAGTGCTTACAGGAGATATCCGACGCCGGCCACAACTGTCATCAACAGTGCCCGGGGCAGGTCGATACTAAATCTCCATGGCTGAATGTGAGAGACCGGCGCCGAAATGATGCGCACATCTTCCTGGACACCGTTTGTTGTGAGGACACCGGTCATCGAGTTGGCGTCGTCTGCAGCGCTATCGACAACCGCTTTCTCGCCTGCAACGACGATATAGCGTCGCTTCAGCGCGCTCTTGACTGCCTTGATCTCGAGGTATGTCTTTGCGGTGAAGAGGGCGCGAAGGAGTATGGACAGGATAATAAGGAAGATGCATGTCCCTGCGTATTGGCCAGCGGTCGTCGGGGTCCACGCCTCGGAGTATAAAGGAGTGGTCGTTGACGTGACGAACGCCATTGCCATACCGCCATGTGAGGAAGTACCCATGGACATGCCGCCCATATCCATCGAATCCATAGCCATATCGTGACCCTCGTGAGCAACCATGGTGATGGGTTCGACGTGCGTGTAGCGATAAGAAGGTTCCGTTGATGAGGCTCAGGATGGGTTCCGTTTAGGTCGCGCGGGGTGATAAGGGATCGAAGAATAGGTACCGAGTTCCAGACTGCTATCTTAGTCCTGGGGCAGGCGATCGCTTAAGACTTCTCGGTACGCTGTGGGCTTGCGCGTTCGCTGGTTCCAGTTCCGTAAAGATGAAGGCGCCTCAGCATGAACGCACGACCTGGAGGCGCTGGTTTCGTGTTGCAGTGTATACAATTGTGGTGAATGCGTAAGATTCTGCGACACTCAAGAAATGGTCAAGTCTGGGCTGAGGCGTGGAGCGTCGGGGCATGTGAGCACATTTCTCGGCAACGCCTTCCCGCCTACATGTAAGACAGGCAAATCTCGCAGCTACGGAAAGATGCCATCCATGCGCGTTCTATGGGTCATGGCACGCTGTCGGTGGCTCGGGCGGATGAGCGACGTTCAAGCAGCCGGACTCCCAAGGAGCGACTTTGAGCATAATTAGCCGGTTGTGGTTAGCGCATGAAGCTTAATTCAAGCCACGGCCAACAGAGTGCCCGCTGGGCCTCGATGCAGCCCCCGCAGTGCATCGACCCTGCCGCCCTGCATCTGAGAGGCAATTGATTACAGTCGGCACTACGGCCACATGGACTATTACCGGGACCATGGCTGAAGGCGCTGCGTGTGTGCGTCTTTCGCTGGACGACTATCACATCTTGTCAACCTCCTATGACACTGTCACACACTGTCTATTTCCCAACGTCCTAGAGTGCGTCTCCATACCGATCCCTCGACGTAGCGACGAAACAACGACCCTGGTTACATCTCAGACTGCTCGCGACGAAGTCAGCATGCGATAAACATCGGTACGGGCACACGCCATCCATCACTGGCAACCGCCCAACCTTGCATTCAGTGCAAGCCTGGAAACAAAAACCAAACAAGAGTCGGCAACACTGCAGCAGCGCGTAGCATCATGAGCCACAATCACATGTCGATGGGCTCCATGGGCGCCTTGCCCCCGCTCACAGAATGGCCGGATTTCTACTACGCAGTGATTGGGGCCGCAGTCGGTGTCGCAACACTGTTCAACGTGTACAACTATGTGCTATACCGCCAAAGAATGCTCGCGGCCAGAGGGGGGTCGCGGACGCCTGCAAAGCCCATCTCATGGTTCGCCCTCGGGAATGCGACACTCTACGCTCTGACCCGTGAAGCGTCCAACTTCTCATTACGCATACCACTGAAAGGTCGCATACTCAGACTACCAACAGTCGGCCGATCGTCGCTGGTTGTCGGAAACGTGGTCGTTCTGGTCGTTCTATGCTTATACGGCTTCGATGTGACGGACACGTTCAGTATGGAGAATATTGGCTTTCGTTGCGGTGTGGTTACAATCGCCCAACTACCGATTATCGTCCTGCTAGCGGGCAAGAATAACATCATCGGATGTCTTAGCGGTGTGAGTTACGAGCGTTTAAATTGGCTGCATCGATGGTGCGCTCGATGCATGCTGCTTACGGCCACCATGCACCTGGGGTATTTCCTCAGTGCGTGGGCTCCATACGACTATATCGGCTACCAACTCAAGAATAACGCGATTGTTTGGAAAGGCCTTGCTGCATGGTGTACCCTGGCGTGGATCGTGTTCAGTTCCATGACACCGATCCGAGGCTGGAATTACGAGATCTTTGTTATTCAACATATCGTTTCGTTTGCAGTTTTCCTTGCGTTCGTCTACATTCATACCCCTCTCGAGATGAACGGCTATGTCTGGGCTCCGGTTGCCATTTTCCTGTTCGACCGCCTCTTCCGAGCATTGCGACTGCTATACATCAACAGCTCCGTATTTCATCCTGCGTTAAAGAAGCGGGGCCAACTGAGTGGCCTCTGGGCGTGCAAAGCCGAATTCACACCTCTCCCTCACAACACCACCCGAATCACTATACCTAACCCACCCATCAGCTGGACTCCTGGTCAACATGTATATCTATCATGTCACTCCGTTGTGCCGCTACAAAGCCATCCATTCACCGTGGCCTCGATACCAGCAGATGGAAAGATGGAGTTTTACGTCAAGGCCGAGAAGGGAGGTACCAAGCGTCTCTTCAGGCACGCGGAGAAATCCGGCAGTCTATCTGGAGTGCCCGTCAAAGCCAGGACTGTGGCCATAGAAGGCCCATACGGCACTCTGAGACCACTGCGCCAATTCGACAGCGTCGTTCTCCTCGCAGGAAGTACCGGCGGCACTTTCACTCTCCCGCTCCTTCGCGATCTCCTCCAAGGTTGGAAGGAGAATGCTTGTGGCAACACAAGCAGCACTTCAATTTTCAAAACACCAACAGGTGCGGTCACACGACATATCCGCTTCGTATGGGTCGTCAAGAGCAGAGGGCAGCTAAGCTGGTTCTCCGAGCAGCTTTCTTCCGTATACACCGAGTTCCGAACGCTGCAGGAAACACTCCGCGACATCAAACTCGAAATGAGCGTCTACATCACCTGCGACGAGTCCTTCACGGAAGAGCACAACTCCGTGCTTTCAGGCGTGACGGCACCCAATATGAATGTAAAATCACAGAGCGAGCCCGAGCATGGTGCAGTGCAGTATAGATCGCCCTCACAGACATCAGAAAAGAAGAGCGAGAAGAAATCCCACAGGCAGGGATATCAAGAAGTAACATCTATCGATTCAACAAGTCTCGATATCCAGGAAGCATGTAGTCCGAACGGCACATGCTGTTGCCGCACTGCGGTTGACGAATCGTCTTCAGCCAGTAAAGCAGTGTGCAGCTGTTCGAAACCTACAGCTGCCTCATCTCAACCTGCATCACTCGCACCTTCCGCTCAATCTTCCCTCGAAAAAGGCAAGAGAGTCGTCGTGCATCCATCGATAGCGATATACTCCGGT
Source organism: Alternaria incomplexa (assembly GCF_024043165.1). Lineage (NCBI taxonomy): Eukaryota > Fungi > Ascomycota > Dothideomycetes > Pleosporales > Pleosporaceae > Alternaria > Alternaria incomplexa. The sequence continues at coordinate 1,379,099 of NW_026249859.1, forward strand.
CGGCCGAAGACGCGGGATATCATCCGAAGGTCATTGGAGCAAGCACTAGGAGAGAGTGCGGTGGTGGTATGTGGACCGCAAGGGCTAGTGGCAGACGTGAAGCACGATGTTGTCTCGCTGAGCGATGAGCGCGCAATACACAAAGGGACGGGAGCGCAGGGCATATACCTGCACACCGAAAGCTTTGGATGGTAATATCTTCAACCCAATACATTCTCAATCACCATGTGAACTCTGAGTGTGCAAAATGTGAAGTATGGTAGTAGTAACATTCGTCGCAATAAATAAGAGTACAGATGCAACCCGTCTCATCATGGTGCAACGCCTCAAACGCCTATCCAAACCCAACCCACAATATCGCCAAAAAGATGCTAGTATGCGTTCGTGGAAAATGTGCGTAAAACAAAGCGCAAATGCAATGATGATGACAAAGGGAAGAGATGGTAGATGGGACGCGAGGCAAACGCTCGCTTTCAATCCACAATCCTCAACGCCAGACACCACTCCGTTTGATGAGACAAAGGAAATGGTATTTGCCCGCCCTCCTTTCGTCACGCCAACGCCGTGGAATGTTATGTGTCCAAACACCCCATTATTTACCCTTCGTCGTGTCGTTGTTGTATATGTCGTAATCGTTCCGGGGCTGTCACGCATCGTCCGTCCTACCGGACCATGCGCTTGCTGCGTTGGATGAAAGGAGATGGCATCTCCGGCTCGGTCTCTGGGTCCCATACTGCGGGTGGGCTGATACCGCCAGTTCGCTTGACCGGACTCCTTCGGCCGTTGTATCCGAAGCCCTTCTTCGCGCCTCCCTCGTCTTCACTCATAGTGTGCACAGGGATACCGCGCGCTTGTTGAAGTTCGACTAGTGTGCGGCCCTGGACACCGCCGTTGTTGCGCATTGCTTGAACGCGGAATGCCTCGTTGCCCTTCTTTGATGGGAGTCCGGCAAATGGAATGGACTTTGTGGTAGCGCCTGTCTTGCGTGGTGATGTTGATGCGGTGTCGGTGGACTTGGACTTCGTTCGAGAAGGCGACGCAGCGACGATGGGTACGGCGGAAACAGGACGGGGCTTTGTAGTTCTGGGACCCAGGAGGTTTGGTGTGCTTCCCAATCGACCGTTGGCCTTCAACAGCGGCGCTTGGGCATTTGCGAGCACCTTGAAGGGGTCCGCACTCATAGGACGACCCCCAGAGGCGCTTCGTGCGCGGGTTGGCGATGGCAGAACAGGAAGATCATCATCGTCGTCGAAGTCGGCGTTCCACTCTGCCTCAGTTGGCGACGGGGGAACGTCAGCTTCCCACTTCTTCGCGCCTTCCTTAGCAGCAGCGAAGATGTTTTGCTTAGGTTGCTGGTTGCGACGAGGGGAAAGCGAGAGTCCCTTGAGTGAGATAGGTGCCGGCGACGGCTCAGCCATCTGCACATCCATGGGAGAGTCGGGTACTTGTGTGGTGGAGGGTTGAGAGAACATTGTGCGGGCGCGGACGAGGGGACCGCGGGACGGTCGCTTTGCCTTTGGCTTAGCTGCGATGGTAACATCTTCGGTGTGGTCGTCCAGGGAGAGTGACGATAGGTCTGTTCCGCTGGCGAAGTCGGAGTCTGTGTTGAGGGTGTTTTGCGAGCCGCTCTTAACGGCACCATCGGACTCTGCTGAGAACAAAGCAGACGTTGGTTCTGTTGCCGCCATAGTAGGCGTATTGGACCGAGGAGCCAGCTTTGGCGATGTGCTCAGACGGTTGGGGTACATCTTCAGGGCGCGCTCTACCCGCCTATTCACCTCTCCCTCGAAGGTCGCCTGGAGCTGAGCCAGCTCTTTTTGTACTCGTTGTTCCGTTTGCAGCTTCACTTGTCGCTCAATCTCCAGCTGTGCTTTAACTTCCCACTCTCGTCGTAATTGGTCGTCCAACTCTTTGCGTATCCGTGAAATGGCTTCGCTTGCCTCCTTCTCCCGCTTCGCTGTCAGCATACGCTGCTCACGGAGGTCCTGTCCCAGCTTGACGACTTCCTGCTCTTTGCGCATAAGCTTGACGATTGGCAGGTTGAGAAGTGCGGCTGTGTCTGGTCGGTTGTCGGGCGTTGTGTTCAGGCAGCTTGCAATGACCTTTCGCAGTTCTGCCGAGTAGCAGGCCGGTATGTCGGGGTATCGGCCCAGCTTGATCTTCGAGATGAGCTCGAAGTGTGTTTTGGCATTGAAGGGTGGTGACTTTGTGCACATCTCGTATATGATGCACCCGAGCGCCCAGATATCGGAGTGGGGACCATACTGCTCGGCCTTGCAGATCTCAGGCGACATGTAAAACGGCGTGCCGACGTAGGTGGAGGCGAAGTCGTGGGATTGGAGGATCTTGGACAGACCGAAGTCGCCCAGCTTGACGCTGTTGTCATCGCCAAGGAAGACTGTGAGTTGTTAGCGCAGAGTCACGCGACGTGGAGATGACCAGATACTGACTGTTCTCGGGCTTGAGATCTCTGTGGAGAATCATGGGCTTGCGCGGATCACGGGCAGGCTTCGCGTTGCCAACGAGTCCCATGACGTTGCGGCCTGCCGCAGGTGGGTCTTCACCGTAGTGGCAGCGGTACAGGGCGCTGACGATTTGGCTGAAGATGCTCCAGACGAACTCCTCCTCGCACACCTGGTTCTTGTTCTTGAGGTCGCGGATGACACGTCCGAGGTCGCCGTTGCCGCAGTACTCCATGTAGAGGTGGAGGTCCTGCGATGCCTTGATGTGGTCGCGCTCGAAGTAGGCGACGATGTTGGGGTGTCGGAGCTCCTTGAGGATGGACAGCTCTGCCTGGAGCTGCTCGCGTTCCTTCTGCGACATCTTGAGATAGCTGATTTCCTTGCGGCACAGGATCTAGGCGGTGGTTAGCACGTCGCGCGCGCAGGCTTCGTCGTCGCTGCTTACATAGCCGTCTGACTTCCGCTTGACTTTGCGGATGATACCAAAGGACCCATGGCCTATACAACGTCAGTATGCGTCCTCTTGCGCCTATCGAGGGCGGTCCGTACCAATCTTCTCGAGCACATCGTACTTTTCTTCCTCGGGCATGGTGAAGGTATTGCTATTGCTCAAAAGACATGCAACTATTAAGGGTAGGATAGGGTAGCAAGCTGCTGGGTTAGTAGAGCTCGGAGGTAGCGAGGGATGTATGTAATGTACAGTGGGTGGGATGGAAGCCAAGTTTCCTTGGTGTTTGGCCCTGTTTACGCTAACGGCCGTCAACCCAGCAACGCTGCACGCGCCTCACGTGTTGCAGTTGCCAGGCGCACGCACCCCTGTCACTGCCCTTATCGATAGTCACGCCGATCTCCGCCGCCACTCGTCATCGCGGAGCAATAGTCACTTTCACCTCCACCATGTCGCCGTTACTGAGGACCTCTCCTTCTCGCCACACAAATGGACGTCAAGAAGAAGTACGAGATCGAGGCCGCCCTCGCGACCGAAGCCCAGGCGATTTCCTCGGGCCAGCTCAAAGAAGAGAATCCACTGGACACGAGCGAAGATTTCAGGGTCTTCTGTGAAGCATGCCGGCGGGGGGACTTGAAGGTTTGCCAGGAAATGATATCGACCGGGGTAAACATCAACGCAAGAGACAGGTTTGATTACACCCCACTTATCTTAGTAAGACAATCTCCGAGTTCAAATCCAAACAATTCGCTATTCAATTCAGGGCGCTGACCGCTGAAGGCCAGTCTATGCGGTCACTACGAAGTCATACGCCTGCTGCTCGAAAACGGTGCACTCTGCGAACGCGACACGTTCCAAGGCGAAAGATGTCTATACAATGCGCTGAACGACCGTATACGTAATCTACTGCTATCCTACGACTACGCGAAATCCTCGAATCCTTTACAACCGCTGGCAGCACATATCACTTCGCTCCTCACGCGACCGTCGCCCAAGACGACAGACATCACAATAACAGCATTCGGCCAAGAGTTCCACCTCCACAAATTCCTTCTCGCTGCACGATCGCCCTACTTTGCGAAGAAGCTCGAGACAGCGCCGAATACAACGTCGTGGAAACTGCCCAATACTATACCCGCCGAGTCGCTAGGTGTGGCGTTGCAGTATCTGTACTTCCAGGAAGTCTCAATACGGAGAGCGTTACATGGGCTGAGTGACGAGCAGGAGCTGGTTGTGCTAAAAGGCATAGATAAGATTGGCAAGCAGCTGGAGATTGAACGCCTGTTTGAAGATATAACGGAAGTTTCGGATCGAAGATTGTTGCGCCAGCGAAGAGCAGACGAATTAGAACGCGGCAGAGATCAGCTAGAGGGCTGGTTCAAGAACAACGTCCTCCGGCATAAAAGAGTCGTAGACACTGCAAGAGTGGACAGCATACAATGGGACCGGGAAAACTCCATCTTTGCCGATATATTACTGCGCGCCGATGATGATGACGAGGATCAAGACTCTGATGGGACAGATCGGTCACCAGGGCCGTCGGAGTCATCTACGCCGCCTGTGCGAAATGCACCGGGGCCTCTTCTAGGCATACCAGTCGGATCGGGTCGCACTCGTTCGAGGTCGCCGTCCCGCCAACGAGCATCCCGTAAATCGACTATATTCCCTGCGCACCGAGCCATGCTATTGCGCTCCGAGTATTTCCTGACCATGTTCAGCTCGCAGTTCAAGGAAGCACAAGATACGCCGCACTTGCAGATTGTAACCATCGACTGCTCGCCAGCCGTCCTGGAAACCATACTCACCTTCATGTACACCGAGCGCGCCGACTTTGGTCTGGACATTGCCATCGATGTGCTCTTTGCTGCAGATCAGCTCTTCATTGAGAAGCTCAAGCAGCGCGCCGCCATCATCATCTCTGCGCTAGGCAACGGTGCAACCTCAGCAGTGGAGTCAGACAACCCACGTGGAGCTACAGATGCTGATGAAGCCGTGGACATCTACGAAGTTATCCGAGCCGGATGGGATACAAGGGTACAACGCCTAGAAGAATTTGCTGCGCGATACATCGCCTACCGACTGGAACACTACATCGACCAACCCGAGTTTGCAGAGCTGGTCCAAGAATCCGCGAACCGCGTCAAGGCACGTCAGGAGACTGACACTGTCGAACTTGTTGACGATATCCGCTACTACCTCTCGGAACGATTTAGGCTTCGTTTTGAAGACAGCGGGCTAGATGAGATGATGGACGAGAACGCAGCCATGCAAGCTAGTACCGAGGGAGATCTTGTTGACGAAATGGGCGACCTCGCACTAGAAGACGGCGTACAGCAGGACGAGAATATCGCGGCGGTGGAACAGCAGATCGCTGCTGGTGTGATTAGGAATTTGGACGGCGAGGAGGTTGGTGATGAGTTTGCTCAGGACGCGATGAATTATCAGATCTTGCTGGGAAAGATAGACACATTGCTTGAGCAGCTGAACTTGGATGCTTAGATAGTGAATCTACTGAAGCTATCAAAATCAGAGAGTCATATCCGGGATGTTCTGACGGGAGGTTGTGCATGTGCTGGGGGGGTTCTGACACTTTGTTTGACAATGGTGGAGCCGTGGAATCTAGCACGTGGCGTGGTCCGGGTAATTGCTTAGCGAATCTTACAAGCAGCCTATATTGTCAGGTACGCTCCACACATGGGATGTTTTCTAGGTACATGCACCTTGCCCGGTCTTAACCCAAACAGACTGACCAGTAAATTTCCTTGACTTTTCGCTCTTCTACTTAAATCACCCCGACTCCCCATCCAAGAAACCAAAGGGAAAAAAGACATGGGAACCCAAATCCGCGAGGACCTCTTATACCGACTACGCTGGAACCTGTTAGCCCCTCTACAAGACATCGAAATCACGACAGGACCCAAAAACGAAGAAACACTCGTCCCACTATTCGATCATCCTTGCGCGAACACACCTCTCTCCGTACCCAGTCGACATCGTTTCGAGGTGCTAAGTGAGGACATATGGACATTACACGAGGGCTGGCATCATGGCGACGACAGCCCAGAGCCAGACTGTGCATGCAAGCCTCCGCCTAATCTGGTCATCGAGAACGCAGACGGGAGACCAGTTACGCTGAGGCAGTTTGTCACGCAGGTTCATCCGTATCTGAATGAGCATATGGGCAAAGTTAAGAGGGCTTTGACTTTGTTTCAGAAGGACCTTCCTGAAGAGAAGATTTTTCTCTTTAAACGCGCGTGGAATTTCAATACCAAATTGAGGGTTTATCTGATGCTTAAAAGGGATGCGGAGTATATGGAGGAGCATTGGGCTACGCAATTGGACTTTGCGCGTCGATACGAAGATGGGAGATTTGGTGACGTTTGTGGTGCTACGAGTGGACGCGATGCTTGATGATCTTGGTCGAGTACCGCGATTTCAAAGCCTTTTGTGGTATGCATTGTCTCGCACCTACCTGCACTCGAGGAACACTGCGGTCGCTGGGCGGTACATGGAGTGTGCGATCGCGCGAAGCCACGTTGTTCGTGGCTCCCGAGGTCCGGTGTGGCGCTACCTTCTGTTAGTAGAAAGGCACTTGAGCAGTCCATACTGAGAGCGTCTAGTTTCAATGTGATAGTAGACGGTTCTGGAAGAAGCGCTACTATCCTAGTCCCTGTTACACCTAGGCACTGTGTCTACTTCATCATTGCTATTGGTGACATCATGGTGGGGTAGCCGCGGTGCTCAGTTCCCCACCCAAACCGTCGTTGACAGCTTGACAAATACCTTAGCAGCTCATAATGCGCGTCATTGCACGAACAACTTCACTTCTTCAATCTCCAACTGCTCGACTCTTACCTCAAAACTTACGGAGAGTTTCAATCGCGGCACCACGATCCTTTACACTTCGTCAGACAGCACTTCCACGCAAACAAGGGCTATTCGCCATATCCAAACAACAGACCGCAACGATGTCGACGGAATCCACACAGTCGCAGGCATGCTGCAACACACCCGCTGTAGTCAGCGAGGGATACCAACCAAAGGGCGATTACATTGAGGCAGATGGACTGAAGACTTGTACGTTCTAGCACCACGACATCACCAGGGACCGCAATTGACTTTCAACAGACCAAACCGGCCCCAAGGACGCAAAGCAAGGAATCCTAGTTGTCTACGACATCTTCGGATTCTTCAACCAAACACTCCAAGGTGCTGATATCTTGGCTTACACCGACAGCCAGAAGTACCAGGTCTTTATGCCCGACTTCTTCGACGGCAAGCCAGCCGACATCTCCTGGATGCCCCCGGACACCAAGGAGAAGGAGCAGAAGATGGGCGAGTTCTTCCAGTCGCAGGCTGCGCCACCCAAGACTTTGCCGCGCATTCCGAAGATTGTTGATGAGCTCACCCAGAAGTACGGAATTGAGAAGTGGGCTATCATTGGCTTCTGCTGGGGCGGAAAGGTATGGAAAAGCTAATTAGATTACCTCACACGTATCGCCTAACACTATACAGATTGTCAACTTGTCTTCCATGGAAGGCACAAAGTTCAAGGTCGCAGCAGCATGCCACCCCGCCATGGTTGCCGGCGACGACGCCCCCGGCATCAAAATCCCCTACATCATGCTTCCATCAGGCGACGAGTCGAAGGATGACGTCAAGAAGTGGCAGGAGGGTATCAAGGTTCCTCACGTGGTTGAGTGGTTCCCAGACCAGATCCACGGGTGGATGGCGGCGCGCAGTGACCTTTCGCAGGAGAAGGTCAGGAAGGAGTATGAGCGCGGATACAAGATGGTGTTGGACTTCTTCCACAAGCACATGTGAGTTTGTCGGAAGAGCTGCGGTAATGTAGGTATAATGCTCATTCCGCTAGGGGTTCTGAGGCGAAGCTCTAGTATGAATACCGGTAATGTCGATACGAAACAATATAACGTAGGACAGAAGAACTTTTCTTCCTAGACTGTGACTGTAAGAGTGTTGTTAGCGGGCTTGAGTTTCCTAAATATAGGCATGGCTCCGCCAGCTATCCTATGCCCAGGCGGATCAACCATCACCAAGTATCTAACCCATCGCCAATGTGGAAAAGGTCCGAAGTCGTCGCAACAAAGGTTGCAAGAGCAGAGTTACGGGTAGGTGTGGGGCTCAACACGTGGGGTTAGGTACTCTGGGGCCGCCAGCCGCGTGCATTGGCGTAGAACGGCGGTTGAGAGACCGAGGGCATGTCGGCAATTGATCACGTTGCGGATGGCCATGTCGCAGGTTATCTAGAAGCATTGGGCAGACTTCGGCGTATTTTTGTCGCGACATTTACCTTCAGTGTTTCTCTGCGCATCTTTCACATACATTCTTCATTCATAGACATACAAGAAAGATCTCATCATGGCTCTCCCGATCGGTGCGTGTCCCCATCTCGTGTAGCGGCCGTGGCGCGCTTGTCGTCCCATCCAGCTCCCGACCATCTCTACACGACCCTTATCGTACATGCTAGCTAACGAAGCTTTGAAGCACCTCAAGCTGTAGCAGGCGCAATCGCAGGCGTTACTGCCGCTGCAGCCTACATCGACGCCAAATACCACATCACCAAAGACCTCAAAGGCCAACGCGTCCTGAAAGCTGCCGCGCGCGATCTCGAGAAGAATTGTAAGCCCGAGCTACACAAGCCTCGTGCCCACCATTTCCTAACAAGACAACAGCACAAGGCAGAGGCCAATCTCTGTGGTACCAATTCGAAGCCCAAGTCCACCGCCTGCCCTCGACCGAAGAATGCATCTGGTCCCGAACCGGCTGCTACACCTGGGCCGAGACCTACGCAAACGCCTGCCGATACGGCCAATACCTCCGCCAAAATGGCGTCGTTCCCGGGCAGCTCTTTGCCATGTACATGATGAACCGGCCGGAGTTCCTCTTTGCACATCTGGGTAGCTGGAGCATAGGAAGCGCGCCGGCGTGGATCAACTACAACCTCGCCGGCGATGCGCTGGTGCACTGCCTGAAAGTCAGCGGCGCCAAGGTGCTGCTTGTGGATGAAGACCAGGAGTGCAGAGACCGCATCGAAGCTGTGAGGGAGAGGCTGGAGAGCGAGCTGGGCATGACTGTACTGGTCTTGGACACCGGGTTGAAGGGAGAGATATCGAGGTTGGAACCTACTAGGCCTGAGGATGAGCTTAGGGTGGGCATGAAGGGGAAGTTCCCGCTCTTCCTGTTCTACACAAGGTTAGTTACCGCGATGGCTTTTGCGAAGAGGATGATGCTAACTAGAACAGTGGCACAACCGGACACCCGAAAGCTTGCCCCTTCGAGACGCAAAGAGCAGTCGGCTTGACACAACGTGTGGGTGCTATGGGACTGAAGACAGGACCCAACGGCGATAGGTGGTATGTTTGCATGCCTCTATACCACGGCACGGGAGGCACGACGGCACTCGTCTGCATGGTCACCGGCCTTACATGCTGTATCGGCACCAAGTTCTCCACATCGAAATTCTGGACCGATGTACGCGATTCGAGATCCACCGCCATAGTCTACGTAGGAGAGACCGCCCGGTACCTTCTCAACGCCCCTCCCAGCGAGCTCGATCGGAAACACAACGTCAGGGCCATGTTCGGAAACGGTCTTCGTCCCGATGTATGGCAGCGCTTTGTCGATCGCTTCGGCATCGAGATCGTCGGCGAGTTCTTCAACAGCACAGAAGGCGTCATGGCGCTTTTCAATGGCTCGCGTGGGCCTTTCACAGCAACTTCAGTCGGACACCAGGGTCTCATCGAGCGCTGGCGCTCCCACAACACTTACGTCCCAGTCGAGATCGATTTCGTAACCGGAGACCTCTTGCGCGATCCCAAGACTGGATTCTGCAAACGCAAGTCCTACGAGGAGGGCAGTGAGATCCTCGTACAGATGCCGAGCGAGCAAGCCTTTGTCGGCTATTGGAATAACCCGGATGCTACTGAGAAACGCTTCGAACGCAATGTCTTCCGGAAAGGCGACTTGTATTACCGTACAGGCGACGCTCTCCGCCGCGACGCCGACGGCCGCTGGTTCTTCATGGACCGCCTCGGCGACACCTTCCGCTGGAAGTCGGAGAACGTGAGCACAGCCGAAGTCAGCGAGGCACTTGGCTCTTTCCCCGGAATTCAAGAAGCAAACGTCTATGGTGTCGAAGTGCCTGGCTACGACGGTCGCGCAGGCTGTGCAGCCATCTACATCGACCCCGCACATCTAGACTCGTTCAACTTCAACGCGCTACTTGCGCACGCGAAGGAGAAGCTGCCGAAATACGCAGTGCCTGTCTTCTTGAGGATACAGAAACAGCAGACTACGATGCACAACAACAAGCAGAACAAGGTTCCGCTGAGAAACGACGGTATTGATCTGAGGAAGCTTATGGAAAGGGCGGATAAGGAGGCGAAGGAGCAAGGGAAAGAAGAGGCGGAGTACGATACCATGTACTGGCACCCGGCCGCTCTTGGATCTGGCAAGGGCAAGAGTGGCGGTGATGATGGATATGTTGTATTCACCATGGCGGATTGGGACTTGCTGAAGGGAAGTGTAGATGTAGAGGGTGGTGCCAAGCTGTAAGGTTCCCAAGTATATAATTGCTTATAGTCTGTAAATCGTAGCGTTCTCGTTCTGTAATAAACATCATGTCTGCGAACACGCGTGAGCCATGACTGAGTTTGCTCGTGACACACTGTCGCTTCTTCATTGTCGTTTCACTTCTCTTCCATCAACGTAGGCTCGAACTTCTCCTTTCTGGCCTGCGTCGCACCAGAAGCCTTCCACGCTGACAGAATCAAGTCCACAATAGCATCCACACCCTGATCCCTCTTGACGACCGCAAAGATAGTCGGTCCACCCTCACGCATCCTCCTGCTATCCCGCTCCATGACACCCAGATCCGCACCGACGGCCTCGGCAAGATCGATCTTGTTGACGACCAGAAGGTCTGATTGCGTGATACCCGGACCACCCTTCCTGGGGATCTTATCACCACCCGAGACATCGATAACGTAGATGATGAAGTCGGCGAGTTCGCGCGAGTAGTTCGCAGCGAGGTTGTCGCCGCCGGACTCGATGAGCAGGAGGTCCGTGTTGAACTTTTGGTGCAGGTTTGTGAGCGTCATGAGGTTGACGGAGATGTCTTCGCGAACGGCGGCATGGGGGCAGCCTCCCGTTTCGACAGCGACGATGCGCTCACTACAATCGCGTCAAACATGCTCCGGCAATATGTGTATTGTGGCTGCTCTTACGCGGGCAAGGCATTGTTCTTGGTGAGGAACTCGCAGTCTTCTCGCGTGAAGATGTCGTTTGTTACCGCGGCTATGGAGAAGCGTGTTCGGAGGTGTTTGCAGAGGGCTAGCATGAGGGCCGTCTTGCCCGAGCCTACTGGTCTAGGCTGGTCAGTATCTTGAGGATATAGTACATCATGCCATGCCAACCCTGCCACAGGCAAACATCGGCCGAGCAGTGTAGCGACATGTACGTGTCACACGGGGACCATCGTACCCTCCAATTCCGATAGTGAAGGACCGGTCTTCCCAGTCTCTTCCCTCGATGATGGGCAGCTCGCGGCCCAGGTAGCTCCCCGGCCCATCGAGGATCTCATGCGTGTGGCCGTGATCCGCAGCCTCGTGCGAATGCGAATGCGACGCGCCTTCGTGTGAGTGGCCGGTAGACATTGTTGTATGATGTAGTATGACTATCAATCAACAGAGGAAGCCAGCAAGCAGGAGCGAAGCTCGAGGATCTCCATGGTGGGGCACGACACGACGAGAGACGTGGGGTTCAATCCGGCGCAACCCTGGTAGCGAAGCTTCACTCAATAACACCGGCGATAGGCTGACAGGCGACGACACGCCGCTCGCATGAACAACACTCACGACCGTATCAAAGGCCAATTCAATGCGGCGGTGATTGTCATTACCGTAGCGTGCCACGACTCGAATAAGGCGTCCTTAATCGGAGGATACGGGAATGCTCGGACCATGGCGCGAGGGATCATTGCTGCTGCCCCTGCATCTTCATCACGATCCTCGGCACCCGCGATATGATTACCAGCTATAGTTCCCTTCTCTGAATTTCACGGACCAGCATGTTCCCACATGGACCTGTCGTTCTTGGTCGGCGGCGCATAGGAGCTTGCGTACCATTGGGAAAGGAGAATGAGGTGCCGGAGCAATCTTTCGCTTCTTCAATCCTTCAATATCGCCCAGACCCGCCACACAGCCACGGCAATGGATATGCAGTTAATTTCCACGCCTGCGAGCCTCCCTATGCGGTGGCCCTGGTACCTGCAGGTGACATGACGCAGGATTTCGCAGCTCTATGTAAAGCCAGCGCAGCACCCGCAAGCTTGTGGACCCTGTTTTCTCCATGCCCTTGCGTTTTCAGGTTTCTGCGTCTTAATCGAGATCGTGCGGTTTGGAGATATTTCCCCATACGGTAGACCTCTTCCTGCTTTAAGGATAGTTGTTCCCTTCTGAAACTCACCTTCGTCGCTCGCCTGCTTTCCCCGCTTCCTCTTGTTTGTTTGTTTTTGCGATTCTATACGCGTATTTTTCTGGTGTAATGTCTAACATGGCTGTCTCGTGGGAGAAATCGACACATGGGTCTCTTACGCTATGGGACATCGATCGCGAATTCCAAGATGCGCATGAGGCGTACGAGCAATGGCAGGCGCGGCATCGTCGCACGCGTTCCAAATGGTTATGTCTCGGCACGAAGAACCGCGACGATGCTGTTGGCAAAGCTCTGAGTCTGGGGCGACAGATTCAAAGGATCATGGAGCAAGGAAAAGCAAGATTTGGGGCGCGATTTGAGGAAGGCGACAGTAAGTCCGCGGTTCAATACTGAGATTATAGAGACTGACCTTGTGTAGCAAAATGCAACACCATTCTCTCAGCACAACTCCTGCGAATCCAATACGAAATCAGACAACCACTTTACGACAGCGTTTTTTCTTCGACACCAACGATACCTATTGACGACATAATTACGACCGCCAAAAGCGTCCGTCGCGCCTGCCTCACTGCTCTACGCGAACAATACGCACGTCTCGAATCGCCAATTCTATCGCCCATTCTCCCCCCTCCACGTTTCAAAGTAGAGTTCTGCCCATTCGCAGACAACCTGCGGAAAGATCTCAAAGAGTCCAAATCGAGCACACTACGCGCCAAGAAAGCTTTCCCACATGATAAACACGACGACAGGGAGATATGCCCACACTGCGATGCATGCATTTCGGTCGCGGCACACTCCGGACTGCCAGCGTCCAGATGTATACTCTTCACCTCGCACATTGCGCTCGACCCAATGGCGACGAACGACAAAGCGACGTTTGCATGCAACAGCTGCTACAAGACCTTTGACGATTCCTACGCCTTCCTCGACCATTACTTCCAGAAGCAGATCGGGAGTGAGAGGAGTTGCTTGCGGCTGTCTGTACAAAGGAGCTCGAGCTGGTTCTTGAACGAGCAGTTTCTCGACAGCGACCCTTCGATCGTTGAGCAGTGCCTGAAGAATTGTATGGCAAGAGAGACTATGCGGGGTAGAGGCCATAAGAAGATGAAGAGTCAGATTACTATACGACAAGTACATTCGAGCGGGAACGATTGAAGTTTCCCTACCCGGAGATGATAGCACGACCACATATCACGCCCCTACTAGCAGGAGCAAAACGACGAAGTAAAGCAACGTTCGTCAGCATTACACGATCAGTTGTATACGAATGCGTCCTTTCGTATCGCCAACAAGCCATTCGAATCGCACTGCGACACCAGAGACCTTACACATACCGTCTCACAGCCCGCACACAAGTTCCACACCAAAGCCAAAGCTTTCGTATGAACGCGGACGGAACGCCGCTTTCTCCGCCTCTTATCCTTCTTGTACCATACATAATTTTTTCTGTACAGATACGCTTATTCTCATGTCTAATGCCCTAATGTTTTTGTCAAGGAATTCTAGATCGTAGCAGTGTACGTCACGAGTACGATGAATACGAACACGAATCTACAGTTGCGCATCAAACCTCAAGCGCATGCTCAACTCGATGAATACAAATACTTTCTCACACACGTACACAAGATCAGCATACCGTTCCTATGTATCCAGCACTTCTCACAGCGCGCCGCACCCTCACATAACAAAGCGACGATCACACCCATCGCATAAACAGCGCAAGCCGTGATATCCGCATGCCCAGACACACGTCAGATGGACATCCCGGTTTCACATTGGCAACGAACGCAAACGCAGCTCGCAGAAGGAAAGGGAAAAGGACCGAGAAAGATAGCTTCATCTCCTCGGCCCTTTTTCCGCGCGGAACTTTCCCTCGAGCATGTTGCTCATCACCTAAGTCCAAGCAATCGGTCTCATATCGCCAGACTGCAGTATGGGGACATGTACAATGATCGCAACTCTACCCGAGTGAGCTGACGATCTACCAACTGTGACACTCATCACCCAGCCTGTCCGTTCCCCAAGAATCGGGAATCGGGGGATGAGCAGGACATACGCGCCACACCCACAGAACTCTATCTTAGCGACCTAAGAGTGCTATCAAGCCGACATACCCGTCTTGTATCCGGCCACTTCTTTCCTTTGCCTTTGCTATACTGCACATACACATCTACTCAGCGTTGTAAAGCGAACGCGCCAGCGACGCGCAACCACATGAAACCACATCTGTCCGTGAGTCTCTCACTCGGCGAAACCCCACCGTAATACGTCTTGGCTTTCTTACGTATGGATGCGCCTGGGTACGAGATTATTCCGCTCATCACGAGAGGATTATTACGAACGACTGCTTGGGGTTCTTGGTGCATTGCGTGTTGGTGTTGGCCTGGGCGGTTGTGATGGGGATACCTGGTTTGTGTCACTGGGGAGGGTTGGTGGGATGAACTACTAGACACGAGGAATGCGCGGGTTCACTCGCTGATGAGCAAGATGATGTAGATAAAGGGTAGGCTTATACTAAGAGATTCGTAGCTCATCACCCCTCACAAGACCTTCAATTCCACTCCCCAAACACGTGCTCTGTTTACACTCTCCAATATTCCACCACCGCCCTTGCTTTTCCCACCCCTTCCTTCTTCCCCAACCCCAAGCCCGAGCGGAGCCCCATAGCGCAAACAGCGTATCCGCGGCGGAATCTGGGCGGTATTGGCACGAGTCTTGGACGGCAAGTCTGCCGCAAGAAGAAGTTATCGTTGCGGTGAGCAGATAACGTGTCGAAACACATGTAGCGGAATGGGCGGAGCGGCGGTAAGCATTGGGCTGCTAACATGCTCACTCCCCATGTGTGGCTTGCAATTAGATTGGATCGGGCGGTCGGGGCAACTGGATTTCCGCTCTCTGGGTGCCATGCGTCTTGGACGCGTGTGGCGTTGCTCGAAGCATTGGAGGGGCCGAGGGGCTGAGTACGGGTGAGTTTGCGCCTGGACTCCTTGGTAAGGCGTGGGTAGTGGCTTGGAAGCGCGGGTTACCTGCTTGGAAATGTAACGGTGTAAAGTGATTCGTACGAGGTACACTGACGATTGCGAGTTGCATGTGCAAGAGACATTATGGATGTTGTAGAGATGTTGTGGTATTCGAGTCAAATGGGGTATATCATGTCGAGCTTCTCTTGCTCTCCTACTCTTACACAGAGAGGCCCAATAACGCCGTGCTGTCATCCCAGATCAGCATTCCTTCATGTCCGATGCCCCACCAAAACAAAAGTACGCCATGGTATATGCCGCTTAAACATCGCTCGTCCCGTCACTGGGCGAACGGTAAAATCAAAAACTCGTCGTCGTAGCAATAGCCTTCTCTTCAGACATTCGTCTCTCGCAGTCCCCTCGAGAGCCATCGTTCCCACCAGTTCCGTACGCCGACGATGCTCTCCTTGCCGTCGTTGTGTCCGTCGTGACCTCCAGGGTCTCCTAATATCAACGAGAAAAACCAGAATCCTGCGGCGGTCCATGCGGCGATTGCGACACCGAATGCGACAATAGGTGAAAACAGGTGGATGACGACAAGCATAGGCGCACTGTAGCCAGTCGTCGAGTCGTGTGAATAGACCAGGTGTAGTTGCAGGTTCAGCGCTGGTGCAAGGAAGGCCGTGATCTGTTCCGAAAATGACGGGCGTTTGGTGCATAATCGCAATGGTGCTAGTGCGAGCGAGATCAGGAGAGCGAAGATCGTCCAGAGAGCGATGGCGCCGGAGAGGAAAGCACAGGGGGCGCAGAGCCAAAACTGCATGCTGTTAGCCACACTCCAGAGAGTTTCGAAAAAGTACAACACATACCAGTAGTTGCCATGCCTTCTCCTCTGGGCCTTTCTCATGGTAGGCGCCTTTGTCGTAGACGATCGCATCGCCGTCTGGTCCGGCCGCAGACACACGGTTTGGAGATCGGCGGCCTTGCGACGAGCCGTAGCCATGTTTCTCTGGATCAAGATGCGCTTGTTGTGGATATTGTATGCTTCCTTGTTCTATCTCTGATCTACTGGAGTATCGGATCTCGGCTGTTGAGTTGCGTTGTTGGCCGATCGAGGAGATGCTGCTGCAGGGGCTTGGCGCAGAGGATGCCTTTGGCGAGAACGGGTGCGAGATGACGGAATCATGGCCACGGCCAAAACTCGACTTGCTGTGACGGTCTATGCGGATGGTCTGTTGTCGCTGATATGGCTCCTTCTCGTTGTATGCGTAATTGTACTCGTCGGGGGATGCGTTGGTTGATAGCTGGTGCAGCGGTTGGCTCTGCTGGGGGGGAGTGGCCGAACATGACACCGGCGGACGCTGGGATTCCATTGCCGGCAATTGGTAGTCGACGTCACTGGTTGACGGGCATCAGACGACCCTTTGAGACATGCGAAGTGGATGAGGTGCCGGGCATGTTATAGAAGAGGCGGAGACTTCCCTCAGGAGAGGCAAGACTCTTGTTACATACAATTACGCTCTCAAGACCTTGGGAGAAGGTCTTGGGCTTGGCTTTCATCCCCAAGGCTCGGCATTGGGGCTGGGCAGAGCATCTCAAGACGGGGACGGCCAATCACGGCTTGCGTGGGCGGTCCCAGCGCAACTCTCTTCCAGACGCCGCTCAGACCAAAGACGGAATTCGCGGCAGCGACCTGGCCTCATGTCATTGGAGCCCCCAGCTCTCATCTTTATCATCTTCGCCCTTTGTCTTGGCTCGCGCCGACGATGCTGAGCAACGCTGAGCAAACGGACCGCCGCACGCTGGTGCACCTCGTCGTCGTGTGCAATGCCCTCTGAGAACACGCCAAGCCGGAAACAAGCGCTACCATGGTCTGTCTAGGGTGTTCGCTGGATGCGTGGTGCTGTGCCTAGGAAATATTGAACCGACGGATCGTGGACTGTTGTACCACAGGCATGACACCCCACAAGAATCCAATGCGGTTCTCCAACGCGCCTATACAACTGAGGGGGCCACAGAGGCGCGGCTGGTTACGGCCCCGCGGTGCAACGTCGCGAGCACTCCTTGTGTCGCATCGCCAATCCAAGTCGGAACGGCGGAGCGCATTTGATAGCGCTTGTTGGCGGAAATAGCTGCAAGTTGCTTTGCAGAGTCTGAATCCGGGCTCCAAGCGTGGCTGAAACGAAGTTGGCCCTGCTGATCTCGATCTTGGCATTGGCACATGAGAAGCTCAGATACTCTGTTGAAGGCGCCAGTTGTCCTGGCGTCCGCTGGCTATGCTGGCTTGGTTTCTATCAGGTGCTTTGTTTTGACCTGAATAAGCCCGTCGCTTTCTCGGCATGCTGTTCGCACCCTGATCGAAGGGACAGCAGTGACCGGCTCAAACCTACCATTCCTTTGGTAATGCCTCATGCCATACAGCACGAAGCGCTGCCAGTGACGTCCACCTCAGCGTTGTTGCATTCACCGCGTGCTCCTGGGCATCGGATTCATCAGTGATCTGGCGATAAGCGTTCTGCTGCAGCCACAGCCGGTGGTAATACACAGCATGGCGGAGTTGTGTTCCGCCCCGCGGACAACCTTAGCGAACCGGGTATAATAATGGAAAGAAATGTAAGCTGCAAGGCAAACGTCGGTTAGCAGCTGGCGCTGCGAGGAAGGATGCTCTATGGCGCTGGGCGGGGTGTTGTAACGTTGATGGGGCTGTGATGTCACCCGACGTAAATGGAAGTCGCGATGGAAAGGCGCCTAAGCACCTGCATACTTCAGCGTCAACAAACTGTATGTTAGTCTCGATGAGGACGTCGCGATCAACTACGAGCATCCGGCACTTCCGACATGTATACATGTTGATCATCGAGTGCTGCATTGGTTAATTTGAAAAAATGTGCTTTTTCTCGATCTCCTGCTAAACGAAGGATCAGATCCCTTGCTAAAAATGACCTCAATGTGCACTACAGGGTCTGACGAGGGTGATCTAGACACCCCTTCGACCACCAACCAGCTTCATACCTTCACGCATAGCATCCGTCAGTCGGCTCATGACCAGCTCTTTGATGCCCTTCTTCTCTGGCTTCGGCATGAAGCCCAGCTCGATGAGATAACTGACGTACACACCTACAGTGTCCTCCGTCACCGCACCACCCTTGCTCCAATCCTCACCTGTCCATACTTGATCTTTCTTCAAGGCTTCCGCCGCATTCTTATCGTCGAGTTCAGGTGCCTTGGTATCAGCAGGCAGGTCTCCAGTAACGAAATGATACAGCGGTAGGAGAGCATTCTCCTCTTTCGTACCAGAGCGGTCAGAGACATAAGCTTCCATGTTTTGCTTCCACTCTGGGTAGGTAACAAGAGGAACATTGTATCCAAAGTTCTCGAGGGCTCCCAAGAACTCGTTGAAGGTGATACGGGGGTGTGATGTGATTTGCGCGACTCCCAGGGGCGCGATGGGCGGATTGAACGAGGATGCCACGACAACGCGAGCAACATGAGTCACAGGAACCATGTTGATGGTGTTTGTGATGTCGGGTCGTGATTTAAGTTGGATGCAACCCTTGAGTATACGCACGAGGAAGTCGTCGGTGTTGGTGGTGCCGTACTCTGGGTCTCCTAAGACATAGCCGGGACGAATAACGCAGCCACTCAACCCTTTTTGACCAGCCTGTCGTGTGAGATACTCGGCTGCCCATTTAGACTGGCCGTAACCAGTGCCCAAGCCTTTGCGAGCACCTTCCAGATCGTCATCTTCAGGCACACCTGTCCCACCATTGGCCAGGCTCTTCTCGGACAGCTTGACAAAGTAGTCTGTGTCAAGTACTGATGTTGAGCTGACAAGACCGAAGTTCTTGGGCTTGCCCGCAGCACACATTGAGAGAGCGGTCATGGTGGAGATGACGTTGGGTCCGCGAAGACGTGAGTACGGCAATACCCAGTGTACCAATGCGCCATTGTGGATGACAACATCGACAGAGTCTACGAGCTTATTCCAAGTATTCGGTTCAAGGCCAAAGTTCTCCTTTTCTAGATCGCCCACGAGAGGCTCCAGGCGTGATTCCCAGCTATCTTCCCAAATGCCATATGCAGAGCAGGTTTGCCTGACACGGCCGAGTGCAGCATCAATGTCTTTTGCACGGACGAGTACTGTAACCTTTCCGGGCCTCGACAGGACGTCTCGTAGAATGTAAGCACCCAAGAAGCCTGTCGCGCCAGTGAGGAAAGTATGTACTTCGTCCTTGGGATTCAGCGGCTCTCTAGTCTTGAACTCGGTCAGTTGGTTAGCGAGTTCTCTGGCATCGGCAGAGTAGGCCTCGTCTTCTGGATCCTCATCGATGGCTTCTGCAGTGTCCAGACGCAGACCAATAGGGTCCATAGCCTGGTCAATGTTTGCCGAGAAGCCGCGCAACGTTGGGTACTGGAAGATTGTGGTCATTGGTACATCGATGTCTCTCCATTCTTGGCGGATCTTGAAGAGCAGTTGCTGAGCGATGATACTATGGCCTCCTAGGTCGAAGAAGGAGTCGCTTCCGCTGATACCGTCGGCTGTCACACCGCGATCACCCAGAAGCTCAGCCCAGATACCGGCCATGGTCTTTTCAGTTGGCGTCAAGGCTGCGCCCAACTGTGAAGGTCGCCTTGCACCTGCCGCTGCTAGATGCGCTGGTTCTGGGAAGGGCAGTGCCGGTCGATCAATCTTGCCGTTCGGGTTCAGCGGGAATCGAATTAGCGGGACGATGATTGACGGAACGGCATATGCGGGGAGCTTCTTCTTCAGATGCTCTCGCACGTCGTCTCGTAGGTACTTGAAGCGCTTCAATAAAGTGACCATGCTGGTGTCATCGGCGGAATCACTGTCTTTCGCACCGCGCTCCTCGAGCCAGTCGTACCAACGCTTCATCTCAGGAACGATGTAGCCTATGATGTTAGCAAACATTTGAGTTGGGATGAAGTTCAAACTTACTGACTAGTGTTGGCTCCTCATAGGCATCACGCTTCAACAGTGTGACGTTCTCACGCACCAAAGGATGGGCAGAGAGATGTGAGTCGATCTCACCAAGCTCGATACGGAAGCCGCGAATCTTGACTTGCGAGTCGACTCGGCCTGTGCAGTGTACGTTACCATCCTCAGAGTAATGGCCCAGATCTCCAGAGCGGTAGAGTCTGTCGCGTGGACCTTTGTAGAACTCTCGCCATGGCTCAGCGGCTCCTTGGCTTTCCACTCTTTTATTGTCTTCATCTACCCACTTCTGTTGGTCCACAAACCAGTTGTCAACGAATTTGGTGGCAGTCAAGTCAGGCAGACCCAGGTATTCCTCGGCCAGACCACCGGCTCGCACGTATATCTCACCACTCTCACAAGGCTTGCAAACCTTTGTCCTATCTTCGCGGTTGACTACCAAAAGCTGAACGTTGTTCATGCCACGACCAGCCGGGATGACTTCACCGATGGTATCGAGGAATTCGGGCGCTTCGGAGCAGCTCGGTAGCTCGTAGTAACTGACAGCTCTTTGTGTCTCTGTGGTTCCGTACATGTTGACGATGCGTACGTTGGGTGCCAAGTTCTGCAGCCTCCTGCAGTCGCGCTTGATTAGTAGGTCGCCTACGAAGAAGGAGTGATGCAGGCTTGGAAAGATGGCGGAAGCGCCTCCCACGAGAATCTGGCCCATGGCAGGTGTGAGATGTGTGACTGTCGCGCCATATTTGCGCATCCACTCGGCGAGCTTCTCATGCTGTATGTCCTCTTTGCTGGGTACCAGTAGTTGCGCACCGAGGAAAAGTGGTGTGAAGATGTCTCGCTGGATAGGATCGTGGGCGATGCCAGAGAGCATGGTGAATTTGTCGTTTTCAGACAGTCCAAAAGTCTCGGCCATCCATGGGAAGTAATGGGTCAGCGAAAAGTGCCGGCCCTTGACACCCTTGGGCTTTCCTTCTGATCCTGATGTGAAGGAGAGTGTGGGTGTTGAGTCTGGGCCGACCAGCACTCCTGGCAGCTCGGCCTTGAGCTTCTGTTGTTCCTCCAACACGTCATGTCCGTCCTTGGAGCCTCCCACGAGGGTTCCATCGTCCTTGAGCTCGAGCGCGGGGACTTCTGTCCGTAGTTGTAGATTGTCCTTGACGTAGTCTCTCACTTGCTCTGAGATGGGACCGGCCTCGCGGGTGGCCTTGTCGATGACTACGAGTGCGCGTGGCTGGGAGACTTCGAGGTAGATGCATTGGCGGTCTGGGGGGTATCTAGTCATGTCAGTAGGTCACTCTCTATTGGACAATCTAGACTCACAGTGGATCTAGGACTGAGAAGGTCGCTCCTGCCGCCAGAACAGCCATAATGGCGACCACTAGGTCCACGCCACGATGGGCAAAGATCATGACTACCTCGCCTCTCTGCACGCCATTTTGCACCAGATGATGGGCTAGTACCGAGGTAGCTTCGAATATGTGTTTGTATGTGAACTTGCGCTCGGGTGTCTTGCTGGTAGCCGTCTCTACCACGCATGGCCGCTCGGGATGCTTGCGAGCATTGCCTGCGAAGATCTCGTGGATGGGTCCCTTGAAATCAGACCAGTGAAGGTCTGCAGTCGGATCCGGGATGCTTCCTTTGGTAAGTGAAGCCATCGTCGCGCGTACCTGTTCCTGCATGTTCAAGGAAATATATGGCGGGGTCGCGTTGTAAGTGTGCGCATGCGCGTAGATAGTTCGCAGATGTCCAATTGGGATGTGAGCGAACAGAAGAAGGTATGAAATTCAGGCTTGGAGTGACGATCCTTCTCACGGCCTCTGAAATTGAAGAAAATAAGGAGAATGCAGAGTCATAGACACCAAAAGTAACAGAAGAGGTATGACGCATTCCGTCAAAATGCTCGACTCAGGCGACATCGGCCAGGGCGACCCCCACCACCGAAGGCTCGAAACGCGTGGGATGTCTGGGTCTGGGGCGCATCATCAGCCCTGCGCTAGCCTTGCACCTCGCCCTCGCCAAACTGGAAACGTTCCCTTAGCACGACGCGTCACCCGGCGTGTCAACTGGTGCACTATCTGCAACTTCTGCGTCCTTTTGTGCCTTTTTGTCGCTCGTTACGTTTGCTTCAAAGCTTGTTCGCACCGCCTATCGGAGCTGAGTTCGCGCCGCCTTGTCTTCAATCAGCAACATCAGGCCCACCACGGATACCGGCTCCAGTAGTCTGAAAGCGCCCATGTCGCCAGTGTTGCCATAGTGTGCCTTGTACTCACCTCACTTCTACACCCGATTGTGCCATGCCGACTCAGCATACCTTCATGGGCCGGCCCATTGCGCTGCAGATGCCCCCGAGGAGGTTCCAGGTCCTCATCATCGTTCTGCTCTTCGTCATAGTAAACTTTACCTTTTACGGAACTCCAACACGCGACAGTATCCCGACCTATGACGAAGTCGCCGATGCCGTAAAGCATCCGCAAGCTCACCTGCCTGACCTGGGCGAGTTGCCAGCTGTGCCCAAACCCTTCGGCCCCTCAGCACACAAGCCACCGGTCCAGGCAAACAGTACCACGGCCAGTGCTTACGGCGCTATAGAGTGGCTCAGTGATTTCAAATGGCGCAACCCTTTCTCTTCTCGCGTAACTCTCGATGAGAACACCGCCCTCCTACCACCGCTACGCGAACGACCGCCGATTTACACCTACTACGACGTACCGAAGAAGCAGGACAAGGACGTGTCTACGGCGGAACAACGGTTGATACTGGCATGGCGACGGGCATGGTGGGCGCAGGGCTTCAAGCCTGTCGTACTGTCGCGGGCTGAGGCTATGCACCACCCACAATACCAGCTGTTCCAGCGCATGAAGCTAGATCCGAAGATCGAGTTTGAGGTTATGCGCTGGCTGGCCTGGGGGCACATGGGTGGCGGCGTTCTTGTCAATTGGCTCGCACTGCCCATGGCCGAGTACGAGAACCCGATGCTCAGCTTTCTGCGACGAAACGAATACGCCAAGCTGTCGAGGGTCCAGACCTTGGATAACGCCATCTTCTTTGGAGATCGCATCATGGTCGACGACGCGATCAAGAAGGTCATGGGCAACGAGCTGCTGAAGAACGTCACTGCGAGCAAGGATAAGCTGTTGAAGCTTGCCAAAAAAGAGGGTGGCCCGGTGGTCAACCTCCTGGACACGAAGGACATGGACGTAGACAGCAAGGCCAACGGCATCGCATCCTACAACATGCCTACTATTTCCAGCAAGTACAAGACGGTCGCTGATAAGTTTACCAACACGACGCAAGCCGAGGCCCTCGACTTGCTCGCAAACCTCGTCAACTCGCACCTCCACCTAACCTGGCAAGAGCAACATCCGGAAGGTATGGTAATCGTCAAGCCTGCACCGGAGCACACGACTGCCCTTTTACGCGAAACAACGGACATTGCGCGTAACTTGACGCAATGTCCGACTACTCCAATGCCCAAGTCGTGCCCGCCGAATCGACCAAAGTGTAAACCGTGCGATGCCAACAAAGGAATGAAGCTTCAGCTGTTCCCAGAATTCGTAAACACGACCAAGTTCTTCACCATCGGAACCGTTCCCCACCCATACACGCTAACTTCGTTACACTACACGCGCGACATGATAGACAAGAACTTCCTCCGCAACAGCGCAGCACGCGACCTGTGGATTAAGAAGCTGACGGACAAATCTATTCCGGACGATCACACTGAAGAGTACCGCGTACTCAAGTTCAAGGAGCTTGTAGCAGCAGCCCCCGCTCATACTTTATGGCTCACAGCCGAGCGCATCACCCAAGACGACCTAGACTGGATCTTCGGTTTCGGTTTACCTCAGAACGCGTCTGCGAATGCCGAGCCCAGTTCACCCAGCAAGGAGTCCGAACTCATCGTCTTCCCCCGTCCCGACCCCCCCAAGCCCATCGAGGGTATAGATATCCCGGATGAAAAGTGGATCGAGAAAGAAGAAGAGCGGTTGAAGAAGGCACGCGAGGCTATCAAGAGCAAGGACAGGAACATGAAGCTAGTTGTCGAAGCCGTGGAGCAATGGAACTTGGCGGATACCGAGGCCTGGAGGTTCTCGCGCGCCTACTCAGCGAGACGGCGGCAGGAGCGCAAGAAGTGGGAAGAGGAAGAGGCCAAGTTCTCGGGTAGTGAAAAGAAGGCTGGAGTTAGACCTGGAGAGGGTGGTGGAAGATGGACCGATCGGAGTTGATTCAGTTAGCGATTTGGGTTGTTTATAGGAATATCTATTAGCGTTCTTGGGGTATGTTCAATACTAGCGTGTACAGCCTGGAGCTAGTATCGGGTCAGAACGTGAGACTGGCTGGACCATGTCCGACTCGACAGCAGACCCAGCTGGAGTCAACATCGACAGCGGCCGTAGGATGTTGCAAAAAGAGGTGGACGTTCGCCTGCATGCGCAAAAAAAAGAAGGACAAAAAGAACAAGAACATACAACAGCGGGGATTCGCTAGTGGTCACCCACCTAACTACTAATCCGCCGGTACACTGCTTGTATATGGCTGAGCGGACGGGAAGCCTAATTCTCAGTGTCCTATGGTCGTATGTGGAAGAACGGGCACATGTTGAAAAATATATCGCAAAGCAATCCGCTGCGCCGCCTTTGTCACAAAGGAAGTGACAAGTGTTGCAAGATGACAAAGAGTGTGATAGATGGACGATGTGAAATAACATTCCACGTCTTATGCTGTGTACCTAGAGATAGAGGAGCTACCGTTCCATGAAGCAACATCCATCAGGCGTATCAGGAGATGCCGTATATCGCATTGTATTCACTTTATCTGACGACATTGCTAGTCTTGCTCGGCTGACGCGGACTACAATATTTGAAGCCGATTAGGCAGCTTACTCAGAGCTAGGTGCACTGGGCAAAATCTCCACTGCCTTGGCCATCTGCGTTGTCTTGATGGTAGACAGTGAAGCAGTACGTGAACTGGTTATTATTCCTACGAGCGAAGATAACCTGCAGTATGGTAAGTCCAAAGAATGACTAGGTAGGACGAGCATTGGAGTACTTACTCGATCTGGCCCTGCATTGGAGTCATCCCCGAATGGAACTTTGCCGCGCAAGATGGGGAACTCCCTGAGATCTAAGAGATCGGGCACGTTGCAGTCATCTGGCACAGGGATCATCTGGTAGTTGCCGTAATACGCCGGGTATGCTTTGCGAACTCCTTCTCTGTCTACATATCTCCAGTCAGCTATTGTACCACATGTCATAGTGTATCCAGATACTTACTCGGTTTACCTGTGGCTAAGTGAGGTGGTGGCTGTAAGAGCCCCACGGCAATATTGTAGGCATCCGTGATCTCCTTCACTGTATACTTCGCTTCAGCAGCGTTGTTGACTGTAGGACACGTCACAGGAACAATTTCTGCTCGTACAACGAGCGTTTTGGTGGGGAGGGGATTTGCAGCAGCAAGCGTGGCGAGTGCAGCGAAAAGAACAGCGGTAATCTGCATGATTGCAATTGACAGTATTGATGTGTTGAGGGTGCTTAACTGTTCGTGCGGCTCAGCGCCTTAATAACTGAAGCTGTCCGGGGCTTACGGCAACTCAACATGTCCTTCGACGGTACCCACAGTCCTTCAATAGTACTCACCTTACTTCTCGCCTGTCTTAGTTTGTCTCTTATTTCGTGGATGTCCTTCGGCTTACCCGCGGAGCTTGGCGGATGTCCTTCAGTCGATCCTAAACCAACGATTTACAATCGCTGCACATTTGGAGTGTAAGATTTTCATTCTGTTTACCCTACCAAGCTGACAGGGCGTAGCCGATCAATACGTAGGAATAGCATTAGTCAAGCTGTCTTACCGTCATTCCTGCATTCGTCACTTCGCTTCTACTAGGACCTTGGGTGTCCATCCACCAGTCTTGGATTTTGGTGCACTTGGGCTTACTGGCCCTACTCGAGCCATTTGGTTCTCGCCGCGGAGAAGTTTCACATTCATTGGAAATTTCCGTTCTTCTGCTATCTGGGGTTCATCATAAATTCTGCCCATATGTTTTTGAGTGAACGAACCAGTGTATATGTACATATGTTTGGGAGACGTGGCAGAGGAACAGTGATGAAAGAGATGATCGACGATTTTCAAAGGTACAGAGTTCATTAACAGCATCATCCGAAGTGAACTAAGCAAGATATCCCGCGAACAGTCTAGGATGTGACTTGTTAACCTTGCGCGGCGATCAAGTCATCAAGAGCTGCCGTAGCCTCGATCGTAGCATCCACGGCCTTTTGGTCTAAAAGTCTCCCAGATTCCCTGAAGTGTTGAAACCGGCCTCTCCAAAATCGCAGTCGTTTGACATCCACGGCATCGGTGCCGCCTTCAGCCTCCCATAGACTACCAGAAATGCGACTGTTCTTGGTGGAGGGCGACCCTGCAGCCACCACTTGTCTGCCCGCAATCACCAACCAAGCACTCGCTGCGCGAATTGCATGATGTGCATCTCGGTCGTAGTTTGTCCCAGGACCGTGCTCCATGAACGCAAAGGTTGCAAAGGCAAAATCGACACAACTGGTCAGCTGAGATGCTTGTGGAAGATCTTGTCGTGCTATCAGAGCGGCAAATGTGTTGATGTTAGTGTACATGTCCTCGGATTTGCAAGATGATAGCTGATCACCATCATGTTCATTGCCAGAGATCTGGTGGAACTGAAGGGGCCCACTACGCAAATCGTTTCCGATACCAGAAGCAACATATGGCAGCCCAGACCATAGTTCACCTCTCGACTGAGAATGTAGCTTGATCTTCTCTCCTGGCTGAACCACGACGGTGCCTTCCTCAAATACTATCGGTTTGTCTGTATCGTTACAGACGTCGGGTAGATTCGCGAGTTCGACTGTGAGATCTGCCAGTATCTCAAGGTGTTTCCGGGACGAAAACTGGCGTGCGGCTCCGAATAGAACGTGGAGTACGTCGCCATAGGCACTGGCAATGTCGTAGCAGATATCGCGACTTGGTACGGAAAGTACCCAGTCGCTGATTCGCTTTGCTGTCGCTCTTGCAGTATCGTTCTCGTCTAATACGTCCGTGTAGATCTGTAATAATGCCAGCTGAGAGGGTGCAGGCTGTGGAAATTCCACGAATTCCGCAGAGGGGTCCACTTGTCGTTGGCGTAATTCGTGAATGATGGCAAGTTGCTGAAGTTCTTTCTCTTTCCATTCTTCGGTCATTGTTGTCGCGAGCGTTCACTCAAATTGTGGCTTGTGTTGGGTCAAAAACAGTTGAAAGGGTCGCAAAGGCAAGTACGCAGGTATTGATGGATAGTGGACTTGGGTCGACCGACTGTCCCCAACCTTACCTACCCTTGTAGACGACACTGAAGGCAACAATGTCATCCACAGGCATAAGCCTCCTCACCTGTCACTGGTTCGGAATAGACGAAAAGAACTTGCCGAACCTTGAGAGCTTACCAATCGTTGCCTCAAGCTTGGCGACTGCTCTAGGCTGCAACTTGAAGAACGATGGTAGGACAGTCGATCCTGACGGAGGCGAACTTACGCCCAACTATTTCGCGCTTATACGACCGAAAGCGGAACCTCAGACCATCACTTAGACCACAGGCCCATCCTAGCTTCACGTGGGCTGACAGCGATTGCTCTTTCGAGTGATTGTGACGGTGTTGTACAGACATCATGCCCCTGGCGTGCACACCACGCTGGAGGCCTTGCAGATAGCGGCAACGCCCGTAAGGAAGGCGTGGATCTTTCCGTGCCGATAGCCATAAGCACCGGGTAGCGGCACAACAGGAAGCTTCCGGTGTGGTGGGAATGGCGGTTCTTCTACATTGTGTTGCAGAAGCCTAGTGTACTGCTGATGGAGTGTAAGACCTAGTACGGGTTAGAGGAAAGCGGGGCAAGCCTTGAGAAAGAATGACGTAATAAGCGCATTGACCAGCATCATCAAGTAACACCTGCTTGTGAGACAGCAACTTACATGGGTTTTCAACGCCGAGAACAAGAGGGAAGGAAGCTAAAGCGAAGCATTGTCAAGGCTACTCCGTTTAATCCACCACCCGTTTAGACGTTCTGTGGGGCAGAAATGAGCGCTACTCGGGTAAGGACATTGTGTCAATATTTGACAAAAGACCTCGGGAGGCTTGGCGGGGAGCCTGAGAGCCAAAACGTCCTTTTTGGATGAAGACTACCCAGGTACACCGAGTTCGATGCACGCCAAGTGGAACAGGACGGAACGCTACCCGGGCGGTATTGCGTATCGCTGGAGCCGCAGAATCCTGGTGATGTAATCAGACTGATGGACGCCTTGCGGCAATGATCTCGCGACCAATACTACGTCGCTTTTGAGTCTCCGCGCAGTCATGTCTAGCAACGATCTACCTGGACATACCCACGTAGGCTGACCCTCCTACTATATAGCGAGATGGAAGTTCTGTACGTAGACTAAGACAAAAGCCATCGCCAAATCACTGGGTCGGATCGTCACATTCCAAGATATACCAGCATGGACCGGTTATGTATCTCTTGTGCTTGCAAGATCAGTCCGGCATTGAGTGCACTACTATCGGACGTACCAACTCTTGAGAATATAGCCGCGCTCGAAGCCTATCAGTCTGACGTACTCTTTTGGAATCTCGACACAGCAAACGGTGACTCACAGACGGCACAAATTCCATTGAACATGGAGGACTCTCAGTCGACCGGACTTTGGCAAGACTGCCCAACTTTGGCAAATCCTTGGCTCAAATCCCCACGATTCCCAGCGATCGGCCATGTGCCTCATGGCGAGAACCTTGGCCGCAAGGCAGACCACTTGGATAATCCAGCGTCTCACTCTCATATCATCACAGAGACCAGCGGGCCGGCATCGCTTAGTGTCACACAGCCTGCGACGAATCGCAGCGATGGTTACCGATGTTACAAACATGGATGCGGTGGGCGACGCTTCTCCTCTTCAGAAAACTACAGGCGTCATATGCGAGAGCGCAGCCGCTCCGATGCGACAACGTGCCCTTTCTGCTCCACACTCTTCACGCGCAAAAGCAACAAGGATAATCATGTGCGCAAAAGAAGATGTAAGGGCTGGAACAAATTGTCATCTGAGCGAGTCGACGCACTGTCAAATGCCCAGTTGACAAATGATCGCCTTAAAGACGCCACAAGGCTACCCACATAGAATAAGCACTGTTTTCGGCAATGCATACAGTCGGGTCATGTACAGATCTACATTGTTGAACAGTTGTGAGCGGTTGGAGTATCTGGTAAACATATCAAGGTATCTCATCGATAGAAGTGGGCTCTCACCCAGCTTCAGTCCAACAGAGATGTTTCCCGTACTTGATGCAGAAACAAGATGTTAATAAACTTTTAATTCACGTTAACACAAGTTCGCCTATTGTGGGCCCAGCCTGCAACCTGTCTGCGACTTCAGTATGATACGTCTCATGATCATCGAATACAATGAGACAGTGTGGGGATATGACTCTATGTGGAGTAATTGCTATGTTCGCTCTAGCAGATTCAGTTGCTCTCTCATGACCTGTCTTCGATCTTCTGCGCCCTGGTTCACTTTCGTCTTACATGATCGTCCTTCCTTGAGCAACAGGATACGCTCACCTGCTTTGTTCAGCATGTCCTTCGAGATTACCAATGATGTCACCCTGAACGCCCTGTCCTTCGTGCATGTCCTTTGGACGTCATAGTTCTTCGTAATCTATAGGCTTCCAAAGATGAGGTAGCCGATCGATCTAAGATGCTTCAGCAGTGGACACAGGTGTACGGCAAATCCACGTCATGGCGAACTATGTGACCTACTGGGGGTATATAACTTGAGGTTTCTGCACTCAATCTTGATGCATTATCGAGCATCCCAACTACAAAACTCATTTCGGCAACATCTAACACTTCGTACACATACAACACCATGAAGGTATCAAGCGTTCTCACAGCATTGGTCACTCTGCTGCCATTGGTCACTCTGCTGCCATTGGTCAACGCCTTGCCAACGAAATCCAGCTTGGCTGAGACCGCGGTAAGTGCTGCAACCCAACTACTTTCACGTTGCAATACACTGACCCTAGACCTTAACAGAACAACATCTTCGAGAGGCAGGCCTCATGCACTGACATCACCTGCATCCAAGACACTGATTGTTATGCAAACCGATGCGGGAACTGCAACGTGGATATTGGATACTGTACCTGTCCACCAGAGGCTGAGGGTGGACCTTGCTAGATTGATCCTGTCGGCTGGTATGAGCTGTACGGTTTTTGAGGTTAGCTAAGATTTTCCACTCCCGTGGTATTAGGCTAATGCTTACCTAGGTACTGATCTAAAGATCATTTGATGACTGGGACGAAGAATGGTAGTAACCGGAATAGCGTACGAAATGCAAAATGTTTAATGAATGTTCACTTCGCGAGTTCAATACCATCGCTTTTAGAAAGTTGGCAGTTAATACAAGCATCTCAATAGCTATTTCAGTGAAATGCGACATTCATCTGACATCTTACCATGTACAAAATTGAGTTATCGAACGGAAAAGTAAGCTCATAAGCGCTCGGCGAATTCTTGATGCGCTATCAGTGTACTGTTTGGGCTGAGCTTCGGTGATAAAGTGTTGATGTCAAAGCGTTGATGTTTAGAGGCCGCCCGCGCGTTTGACTAGGCCGACCTCGGCACGGTCAGTTACCCCGCCTTAGTTAGCCCTGCGCCCTAGATGCTTCAGGTTACAGCCTAGGAACAACACCAACATCGACTTCCTGCCTTCAAGCATGGACGAACTAAGCTTGGTTCCTGACGCTGATAACGTTCGTCGCATTAGTCTAGTACTATCAGATGACTCGACTCGCACGACACCTGGGACTAAGCTACAGCAATACCGGGCAAGCAGGAGTCAAGATGTCCAGCCTCAAAGCGCCACTGTCGGCGCTGCTGCAACGACGCTCTGTCATAAGTGCCGCAACATGCACTTCAAACCTTATGAAGACTGCTCACTCGAGTTGCAGGGAGCGGTCATCCAATCACTATACGCGTCACTATACTATCTGCATTCTCCGGGCCTTGACTCTCTCATACAGACCGCGGACTCAGGCTGCCCTTTCTGCAAGACAATTGCGCATCGTTTTTTCATGGATACGGAACTTTGGAATGATACGCGCGTTGCCGGGGAACAGATTGTCTTAAATTTTCCCCTCAACCACGACGATCAAGGAGTGGCAACTCCGTGCTTCGACAATCTCACAGTGTACAGTTGCGAACGCAATTGGTTTTTCCAATGCGAGAGTGATCTACCAGGTAAGAACCTCTATCCCCCGTTATGAAGTCTCATTGACAGACTGCTATCTGTAGTCGCATTTCAAAAGCCATTGGCGGCGTTAGCTTCGCCAAATCCTGCGACCGGCGACAGTAATGCTGAAGACCCGATGTATTCGTACTGGACAGACTCTTCGACACTATCAGAAGCAAACATGGAACTTGCGTCAACGTGGTTTCACTTATGCCTGAGCGAACACCCCGGCTGTAGTATCGACACAAAATACACCCTACCTACCCGCGTCATTCGCATCAAAGGGCCCCGAGATCTTGTCTTAGAAGACGGCCAGGAAAGATGTTTACCTTATCTTACACTAAGCTACAAATGGGGCGATACGAAGAGATACTGCACTTTGACTGAGAACATCGCCAATCATAAGCGGAAGATACCGCTTGAAAGCCTACCAAAGACCTTTCAGCACGCCCTGTTGGTTACAAAGCGTTTGGGGTTCGAGTATCTGTGGATTGATGCACTTTGTATCATACACGACTCACCCGAGGACCTGCAAAATGAGATCAGCCAGATGGGCAGCATTTACCAAGCGTCAACAATAACACTGTTTGCGGAAGCAGGAGATGATTCTGAAGCCGGATTGTCCATTCCACGAGATCCTCGCATGTCCAAACCCTGCAAATTGGATTTCAGGGCAACCTTCGATAGCCGTGTGTTGGAAGTGTCGAAATATGCTTGTTATAACCCGTTCAACCTCTTACATACTGAATCAAAGCAGTCGCCTCTCCAGAAAAGAGGATGGGTTCTACAGGAAGAGCTCCTGTCACCACGACTTTTGAAATTCGGGTCTCGCCAACTAAAGTGGGAATGCCGACATTCTACTCTTTGTGAGAGTCTACCTCATGATCATAAGCGCAACGCTACTATGCGCCCCAAAAATCATGAACTGCGTTCTTGGATGTACGACCGTAGAGCTGCACAAAATTTGGAAAGTCAAATACGAAAGGATATGTTCAGGTGCTGGTACGAACTTGTTGAGAACTACTGCGAGCGCTCGCTCACGTACGCAAACGATGCTCTACCAGCGATCGCGGGCATTGCGAATGTTTTTGCGAAGAACAACCAACTATCGTATATCAACGGGCTCTGGAAAGAGGACCTGCCTTTGGGACTACTTTGGGCCGTTCATAAAGGCGACAGTGCGCATACATCACATTCGTCTCATCAGCAAGCTATCGATAGACCAGACGCTCCCTCTTGGACCTGGTTATCGCAGTGGGGTAAATCTATTGAGTTCGAACAAAAGCAGTTGCGACATTGGGCTGAGTCCTACGATATAACGATCGATCAACTGGGCCACGCTGATGACGATCTCGAAGAGACAGCTTATGGTCGAGACGAATCGTCTTCAGATCAAACCATGGGTTTCCAACAAGTAGACACGAGACCGCTTCGATTTCGAGGTTATCTCATCAAAGCAGATGTAGAGCTAGGCAGTTGGTCACCTTGGTTTCCACAAGCGTGGGGACGGCGTGTGACCACGCGTCATACCCGGGAGAACATGGGACTTTTCTTCCCCGACTCAGATCCGTTCAAAGAGCCCATACTGGAGGTCACATGTTGCCTTTGTGTCGTGTGTGAGGATAGACATAGCGCTGCGTATATGTGGTTAGCCTTGGTGTCCACATCTCAGCCCGACGTCTACAAACGAGTCGGTGTGGGCCGGCTCACCATTGACGACAAGACTCAGCCTTTGCCATCATATTGGGAAGCTGAGGGCAGAGCGACGTTCACTTTGGTGTAAGAGGTGGTGAGCAATATATGATTACTTTTTCGAACGCGCGGGGCGCAGGTGGCGTGGCCTCGCCCTGCGCCCATCCCCGGCCTCCAACTCGCAGACCAATCCATCTCTTAACTGTGATGCACGGTGAAACAAGTAGAGGTTAATTCTTTCGCAAACTTGAATATACTCTGCAAGGGCTCATTCCTACGTCAGCGCTCTCAGAGCCGACAGGACCTGACCCCCGAGCCCTTCAGGCGTCCACGGGTTCCCGCAGTCCTGCGATCCTACATAGCCTGCGCGCGTCTCACGCTTATCCTTTGCCAACGATCGCTCGCGCAACACAGGACAAGCAAGCATGGCAACACAAGAAGAGAGCCAGGTGGAAGACTGTAAAGAATTCTTGCAGAAATTTGAAAGATGGGCAGATCCGACCTGGGGCTTCTTCGTTTACGGCACCTATACGCGCCCACAAGGCCAGGAAGTCTCAAACGAAGATACAGATAAGGAAAACAGAGCAGGTCAGTGGAAAAGAATGCAGCCTATCGAGTGCAAATATTGATGAACAATAGATGCGACCGATGATGATGCCCACTTCCAAGCAGTGATCCGCAAAGTCTACGCCCACGCAACAGATAACCTGCGTTACAGCAACCCCGCGCCATACAACCAAAAGATGATAGACATCTTACGTCTCGATCCTGCTGCTTATATGCCTGGCGCGTCGCTCGACGTCGTCTGCAGGCATTTCCGCCAGCATTATGCTCAAAAAGTCTTCCCGGAGACAATGGGTGAACCTGGGCCTCCTGCAATACAGGACGACATTCCCGATGAGGAGAAACTCGGTCCAAAGTGGGCCTGGTGTATAGTCATCGATGATGAGGCGCTTGAGAGTTTGAAGAACGGCCCCGAGCCCATAGGAGATGTGCCGCCAGAAGGCGTAAGTTCTCTTCAACTGGCATACAATGCTAAAGAAGCATTTGTAAAGTTACTATCTGGGATGAAGACGGCGATGGAGGGGCCTGAAGTGATCGCTGCAGCAGGCCGTCCGGGTAGTGGGGGACCTCAAACAGTGTGGAATGGATGGCTTAAGTTTTCGCCTGTGGATCTTATGGGTGTCTGGATTCAGGCGAAGAGCAACGGTATCATTGATCTGTTTGACGGGGAGGATAAACTTTTTGACTGGTAGTCATCGAGGGTGATGTGCCGCATATGCGATGACAGCTTGGGTATGTACACTTGGCACTCCAATCGATCAAATCAGATCCTCTAGGCAACCATCCTTCCTTCAAGGGTAGCCGATATATCCGAACTTGCCTACATCATTTCATAAAGCCTTATTAAAACTAACACAAAACTCACAATGGCGCACCAGATATCGCTGACTTCGGTAGGAGATAATCCAGTGCGCATGTAGCGGTGGCGATGTTGACTTTTCGAAGGGCCACAAATTACATTCAGATGTAACAACGCTGACACGCCCTTACACCTTCCTAGTAGCCGTCACACCAGAATCATCTACCATCATGAGCTACGAGCCGCCTTCAAGTCCCTTACGCCCCTTCATACAGCTGCATACACAGCTCACGCCTGCTCAAATCCAACTCATCCAGTCCCACGAAGATTTCGGCGAAGTACGCATCCCAATCAGCGAACTCAATCTCGCAAGTTTCCTCCGCAATCAGATCGATGTTGAGGCTCCATCAAAAGACGCGCAGACGGTATCGAAGCTCGTCGCCAGACTGCGAGATGCAAAGGCTGCCGATAATGACAGCAGTGACGGTGGCGATGGCGTTTTGATCCACATCCTAAGCTTTACGGTCCTTGGCGATCAGAGCGGGGAGCTGGTTCCAGAAGGTCGCATGTTACTGTGGAAGTGGGCTAAACCTCAAAGTCAGTACCGGAAGACCGGCTCCTGGAGCCATAGCTTGACACAGGTCCTGGTCGATGCCGAGTGGAACACTGGTAAACATATCACGATATACGTGAAGGCTGTTGAAGAGGAGGAGTATGAGAAGGTGTTGAAAGGCGAGAAGAAGAATTAAACGGAGTCACTTGCACTGAGAGCAGATTGCAAAACATGATAGCTCCTGTAGCTCATCAAAAATTCCCGTTCTGTGTCACGTTACTCTCGACCATTCGGGTCCAAAGCTGTACCTGAATCTTCTACTCTCTGACTTTCCGGGCTTTCTTGTCAGACGTAGACAGCTTGAACTTTGATGCAATTTCAGAATCCATCACGGCCTCGTATTTTCCACAACTTCTTCACTGTCATCCACACCAGTCTCCCTATTTCTGAGTCTAATGTGAGCCTCGCGGTCTTCCTCGTCGGTTATCGACAACACCCTTCTGTGAAACGGTAGCAAAAATTGCGCGATTCTGTCGCCTTTCCTTGCATTGATAATCACTCTCTCGTAGGCACGAAGATTTGATGCGCGCCGGCCACAAATGGCATTGGTGATATCTCCTTGTGCAACATCTTGCGAAAACTCTTCAACCGCTTTTACTATATCCCTTGACGCCTCTCGCAGACGCTTCCAAGTAGAATAGGGTACGTATCGCTTGAAATGCTTCGATACATGTCGGCCATATGGATCAAAGCTCCCAACGGAGTAGGGTCCGTAGAGATACAGTCTTCTGATAGCCATAGCATCGGATGTGTGCCCCAGGTCTGCAAGTACAGCAGGTATGTTGAGCCAGTGACGGCTTGAATGATTTGATAACTCTAAACATCAAGGATATACATCAGCTTACATATGACTGTGTTTTGTGCGTCAAGACCTACCGTGGCTTGGGGCCCTTAACAAGAATCCATCTGCTTGGGTACATGGCGATGGCCGCTCCCCGACTGTAGCCATGAGATCCCAATGCGCGATCTGAGCTCGTGTCCCGACGAAAACAGTGCCAGCACCCTTGGTCATTAGGACTCTTGCGGCAAGTGTCAAGGCAAATAAGTGGCAGTTCTTCTCTTGAATCGTGTATCCGCGGAATTGACTCAAAACGAAGTGGGCTAAACCTTCTATTTGAGTCAAATTGAACTGAGTCTGTCCAATTCCAAATGCAATCATGGGTACATGTCTGTTGCTGGCAGCGTGTGCATTCAAACGATGGACATTGTCACAGCGGATCTGCCAATCGATAGACTCAAGCTCGGATTTTGCTCGCTCCAGGGTAAAAGGGTCGACTTGCAAACGAATCCCATCTTTGGGCAGCACTAGGTGGAAAAAGCTACCTTGTGAGTAGAGGGACCAGTGCTTGAAAGAAGCTGGCCATTGCGGGTGCGGAACACTAACAAGATACACATCGTGTGTGGGGGATGCTGAAGTTCCATAATCGGCCAAGGCTGGGTGCCATTGGATTGCGGACGACAGCTGTACCAGGTAAACACTATGAGACCAGCCTGCGGGAAGAATTTGGATACTGTTAAGTAATCCTCGAAGTCCCTTTCTTTTCCTCTTTTTGCGGAGGATGTCGTGGAGCGTGTCCAAGTAGCTGGTGAGATCTGCTTGTAGAATTGTTTGGTTGGTTGGCCCGAGTCCGACCATATTGGATGCGCTCAGACTGACTGATGGTAGCTGTAAGGATGGGTCGGCCCCGTAATGTGATCAAAGACGATCCTGGCAGGAATGATCCAAGAGAAGCAGGCAGTGGGAAATGGGGAAAATGGTTGCTGAACCCCAGCTCGTTTCGCCATCTAAGCGATCGACACCCCGTCTCCATACCTAGGTAGATGAGATTCCTCCATATTTTTGACAGAGCGTGGTAAGACTAGTCGGCGGCTACGGGCTTATCCGGTTTTGCTATTCTTGGCTCTACCTATGACAGTTCTGTACAACCTCAACAGAGACTGTGATTCGACAGCCAGGATGCGGGGGAGGTGATGCTGCCTAAAATGATGTCGGTGGCCCTGAAGGTCAGACCAATGAGACAGATTCACTTGAGTAAATTGGTGGGGTATTGATTCCAGGTAAATTCCCCGTGTGATCGTCACACCTTCCCCCGCCTATTGCTGAGCAAGCCTCTGAACACAAACTACTTACACGACCTTGGAATCATGTTCAAGCGTAAAAGTCAGGCGCGCGCCCATCGCTCAACGTTCCCCGATTATTACTTTCCAATTTTCCAGCAATGTAGCTTGACTGACTACAACCCGAGCTCCTACAGATGCGAAACAGTCCTGCCCGACCCCCCCGATCCTTTGTCGTCCTCCCAACCTTCAGCGATCGAGACTAGAGGGAAGCGACGAGGCTACGATGCCGCCGACCACCGTTCCCCAGATACTACAAGATGGTGGCAAGCGACTGTGCCACATTCGCACACAACTTTCTCATCAGAACTCTCACTGTTCTTTACAACGAGGGCCAAATCGAGAAGCCTAAATTTGATGACATAGTGGAGAATCTCGTTGAACACAATCATATCAAGAATGGTCCCGTAGGAGAATCGGAAGCCGCTTCCCGTAGGGACAAGGCCTTAGCCGAATCGGGTGGAACTGTTGCTGGAAGTTCAGTCGCAACAGGATACTGAACCACATGGTCAGTAGCCAGAGTGCTGTTGGGCGAGAAGAAGACTTGGACCGGGTTCCCTTGGGTTGATCGTAGGTAGCGCAGTGTGTCTTGGTGTGAGACACCTCATGTTAAAACATGAGGAAGGAGTGACCGTGCTTTCTCGATATAGCTCACCATGGGAAGGCGCTATGCTTGATTGGCATTAGGCTCATTGAGCGCCGAAGGAACATTTTGTCCATCACT
This sequence comes from Alternaria incomplexa, assembly GCF_024043165.1. Classification (NCBI taxonomy): domain Eukaryota; kingdom Fungi; phylum Ascomycota; class Dothideomycetes; order Pleosporales; family Pleosporaceae; genus Alternaria; species Alternaria incomplexa. The sequence continues at coordinate 1,417,172 of NW_026249859.1, forward strand.
CATTTCCAATGCGCAAGTGAACGTTAACGTTATGTATGCAACACTTAGTACCAGCGTTATCTATAAGCCTATTTTTACTGAGGACCCCATCTATACATCCGGGACCATCTAACCGTGTTCAAATACGTGAGCAAAAGCACATCCCTCATCATCTCTCCAAACCAGACGCAACTACCCACCTCGCGAACCACTACTACGCTTCCGCAGCAGCGGCATCGACGGCATCTTCGTCAACCGCCTAACCTTCGCCAACGCTTTCGGACTCGGGGTCAGGCTCGCAGTCGGCGTCTTATCCTTCATCGCGTTCTTAGACTCCGCAAGGACCTCACCCCTACCAGACTTGTGTGGCACGAGGAAAGAGTCGAAAGTCGTCGCTGGGTCAGCTCGGAACAGCACTTCTTGGTTCAGAGGGCTGCGTACATGGTTCGAAGAGCTAGACGATGACGGGCATGATGGGCTTGCTAGAGGCGATATACGACGGGTGTTGTATGTGCTCGCGCGAGGGCTTGACGGCTGGTAGAAGTAGTCTCCGCTGCTGACTGCACGAGCATGTGAGTAGCGACGGTTGCGTGGCTCTTCGTACTCCTCAGGTTGTGCATTTGGTGTTGACCGGGGCAGCGGAGGTGGCAGCATAGAAGAGCGAAGGTCGTATGTCGACTGAGAAGACTGCCAAAACTGTGTGCGACTATGTTCCTCATCCTTCTCATCGTCAGTTGTTTTCCTAATCCGAGGTATGTGCACCATATTACGCACCTTCTCCTTCGTCTTGGCTTCAGCGCGCTGGCTTTGCTGCATTTCGTGCTCAATCTCCGCGAGCGCGATTATCTTCTCTTCCAAGGGCATGGCCTGGGGTATCAAGCCCCTGCGAACCCCATGGTGAGTGAAAAGGCGCTCGTCCGACCACTCTTGGAGGTTGTGGTTCTTCTCGCCTTGTGCGAGCGCTTTCAGGTCCTCTACAGACAGCGCCTGAGCGTAGTAGCGTGGTTTCGGCGCGGGTTGCTCCCATGAGTAGAGCGACATAGAGTCGCTTGAGTAACGATGCGCGGTCGAATCTGTAAGGCAGTATCGAGGTTGCGGGCTGGTGTTTGTAGAGCGATTAGTCGCGTTGCTAGTCACGAAAGGCGTCAAGAAGTCGGTGTGGAGTGGATCAAAGTGCTCTTGCAAGGAAGAAGTGAAAACAGGTACTGCCACTGGCTGCTCAGACGGCTCACTCAAATTTGCAGCGACATTGTACGAGGTAGAGTCCTCTGTGCACTCTGGGACTGTGTGGGTCAAAGGCTCCCGCGGGATCGCATCAAAAGAGAAATCCGAAGCTGCATCAGAGTTGTCCACTACGCGCGGCCAGTTTTCATCGCCAATTTCATCATCATATGCCTTCATCTTCCCTTTCGCAGATGCTGTAGGCTGTGCGTAGCCCATAAGCGCGGTTGACACTCGTTTTGAGACTTGCGAGGTGAAAAGAATATATTTGTATTTCGCAAAAGTCCCTCCAAATGGGTACGTGTGGTGGATAGGAGATGCGTGCAATATTGAGCTCGCAATGATGAAGACACCTTTCTTGGAGCAAAAGATACCTGCTTATATGCGCGCGGGCAAAAATCAGTGTGAAAACCCATCGTCTGTACAATGCACTTCTAGGGTAGAGGAGCCTCCGTCATTCACAATGAATGATACCTTGATAGGTGAACAGAGCAAGACGCCCAGAGAGCCTTGTGCGAGGCACCGGCCCATAATTCACTGCCATCTCCCTAGCTCCTCTAATCTCATGCTGGGCCTTCTGCCTTCGCTTCTTCTTCATGCATCTTTCTCTTCTCTTCCTCGGGTGTTCACTGCCTCCTCGCGGATGTGTAAATAGCTGCCATACAGCTCACTTCCGACACTTGCCTTCACTTCGTGCGATGCGTCAGCCGAGGAAGTATGGACATGGCTTCCGAATGACATCGTGTGTCAGATGTCTCAGTCTTGCGTCGCCGTTTGGCGTACGAATGTTTGTTATTTTGCGTCCTTTCATCCATCACATTGATCATATGTAAGCCCAGTAGAAAAAGCTGAAGAGTATGGTAGCGGCGCCAATGTACGCGGATGGAAGAGGTGTGTGCCGAGTTCCGAGAGAGGTGGGGTCGAATACGGGTCTACGGTCATCGTTAGCTCATGTTCCTGACTTGGCGTAACTTCTGAATAAGGCAAGAATATCATCGGTACGCAATCTGCCGGCATATGACAGGCCGCTTGGTTGGACAAGGTGTGGACTTACTGCTTCAGGTGCAGACCCATGTCGTCGATGGCATCGCACTTTTCCCACTCAGTCTCGGGAATAGCTTCCATGGCCACTTCATTTTTGTCGTTGAAGCTTAATCGCTGACCTTCGCTTGCGCCGAATGAGTGCCAGTCCGGGCTCTGTAGCTCTGAGCCTTTGGAGACTAGATACTCTGCGGCGTGGGTGTTTGGGTCATAGCTTCGTATGAATGATGCCCAGTACGCCTGGACAAAGACACCAGCCGCTGTTGTGGCATTGTTCCAGATTGGCAGGAGTTCGCCAACGTGTGATGCAGTTCCAACATTCCATCTGTACTGCCAAGTCGGGTTCGTGTTATTGAGAGCATATGTATCAGTAATGTTGAGACTCGGACAGTTATAGCGGATATAACCATAGACATCGGCGGTCAATGATCTCCAGCGAGCGTCGCCAGTGGTTCCAATGTTGCCATCCCAAAGCTTACGAATCGTGTCCCATTTTAGACCGGGGTATTGATCAACTAGGAAGTCTTGAGCTCGAGGTTGAGACATGATACTCTTAGCCACAAAGTTGATCCCGTCGTTTGTGGCGGTACCGAAAATAGTAGGCACGTTGACGAAGTGGCCGGCCTTCAATTCGTTGAAGGTGAAGTCTTTGATAAAATCGTAGTCCAATGTCGGGTTCCAGAAATAGAGCGGTGGGTTCTTGCCGCCTGGAAAAGGCTTCAGCAGAGTACGCACAGCATCCTGAAAGATGACCGCATCCAAGCTGGCCATGCAGTTGAGATCCGCGCATCCGGTTTGGTGTAGTAGCTCATCATACTGCCATTGGCTATTGTCTACGTCTCGCATGGACGGAAAGGCTGGAGATTCAGCAGCAGCAGCGTGGAAGAGGCCATCGTCTCGGCCACCGTATGCGGTAAGTTGGAAGACCACTGAACCCCCACCAGCACTTGCGCCTCCAATGGTAACGTGCCCCGGATCGCCTCCGAACTGCCGAATGTGCTTCTGAACCCATTCGAGTGCCTTCCTCTGATCTTTCAGTCCGTTGTTCAAGCTCAGGCTCTGGTTTGCAACAATCTCTTTGCTAGCCAGAAATCCATAAGGCCCTACTCGATAGTTGAAGTTCACCACAACCATGCCGTCGTCGCCGGCATCGATCAAGTCTGCACCGTTGTAATTCGCATTGCCGTTCATGTTGAAGCCGCCGCCTTGGATGAAGACATAAACCGGTAACATGCTTTTGTTGGTAGCTCTTTCTGGTGCAAAGACGTTAACGAACAGGCAGTCTTCCGAGTGTTTCCCCCCGAACTCGGCTGTCAGGCTGCTCTTGGTGCCGATACATAGGGGTCCAAACTAAACTGCTGTTAGCGTGACGTCAACAAACCGTGAACACGATCTGTACCTTTGTAGCGTCAACAACATTGCGCTCATCTTCGGGATCTTGAGGTGCAGCAAATCGAAGTCCATCTAAACGGGTTGGACTGCGGGCATATCGCATACCAGCCCATCGTATGACACCATTGCCGATATCTTTCCCACGATATTGCGCGTATCCAAGGTCGATGGTCTCCTTCAACGCGAGGGCTTGCTGAAAGAAAAGCGCTGCACAAAGCAGCAAACGAAACATTGTCGACAGCTGTGTGAGAAAGCGAGGAAAGAAAGGCAGCCGCAAAGTATCTTGACAATCTGTATCGTGTTCGGCCGCGCTGCCCCTGGTTGTCGCCGAAGGGTCGTTCCGATACGAGCTATGCTATAGTGCGGCAGGGCTATGGTAGATCGTTGTTCTAGGGGAACGAGATAGAAAAACAAAGGGAACTTGACAATTGCATCATAGTTTCATAGCGGGAACTGGCGTGAGTAGGCACTATTTCCGAGGCATTAGCATTCACGGGTGGCGTCTGTTGGCATTGTGTGAGTACATACCGTGGGAACGATCGGTGACATTAGCATCGTGCTGCTAGCAAACGTAAGCTCGAGGGCTGAGTCGGTGGTAGAACAACTCAGGTCCACGTCACAGAAGGGCGGACTCCGCGGGTATAAGAGAGCCCGGGCGACTTTGTTGTTGGTCTTACCTAGGTACCTCCCGCTGCATTGCTCAACACGTACCGCCGCCAGCCACAGCATCAAGCCAGGGTAATTCGAAATCCAGACCATTCGCATGCATGAGGATGCGACAGACACTGTGACTGGGTAGCCCTAGACCTATGGGAAGTGGATAGTGCTGACCAGGATGACTTACCGACAGGTCGTAGCGCGCGCTGACGGTGTAATTACACCGAGACCATTACTGCACGATTCCAGGGCTGTGTTTCGTTGGACACCTGAGGCCCGCGGAACTCAATCCGGGTTGAGGACGGCGATAGGGGCAGTTGGGGAGATGCAGTATGATGGCTAGCGCTGGACGGGACGGCAGATGAGGATTGACGACGACAATGAGATCAGATCTACGATGGAAGAGCGGCTGGCGGGCGGCCAGCGTTGATGATCAGAAAGCCATGTGGGACCTGCAGCTAAATCCATGATGCGAAAGCTTGATCACTCCAAGGATGATAAGCGACATCCTTGCCGGCTTCCCCCCAAAGGGCAGGATCGGCCCTGCCACGCCCGTCCAGCACGGCTGAAACCTGGGCACAGGAATGAAACCACCATGGCCTTGCACAACACACCCGCCCTCAAGAAATTTTGTGGAAACATTCATGTTTCTACAATCCAAGGTTTTCGCTCATTGCTTGGCCTCATCATCGCGAGTGGTGGTGCTGCGCAAGCTCATGTAGGCTACTTGGCTTCATCGCGATGCCCGAATGGCGTTCAACAGCCACGTCGAGACGTGCTTGGCTGATCCTGTTGCAACTCTTATGAACGCCTAGGTACGCCCCGGCTGCATTGTCGGCTGTCACCTCAAGTGTGCTGTGTGTTGTTTAAGCACTCGCCCGGCTGGAAACCTGCTTGTCCTAAACACATGGTGCTCCTCAGGGTCCAAGTGCGTCATTAAGGTTCACTCCAACGGTCGTGAATCAATAAATTTCATCCACGGTTCAGCCACAGAGAACCAAGCAGCAACTCTTCAATTTCGGAAACCGAAAGTCTACCGAGCACGGATAAACCCCGCATCCAAGCACCAGAGCGCTGTTAGATTCGGTGATCCGGGGGAGTGCACTGCCGCGGAACTCCAAGCTATCCGAACGCCATGCAAGCCACCAGACCAGAGTTGTAGAACTTCCACCACTCTTACACCTCACTATATATATTTGAGAATTGTTCTACAGCACATAAAGGGCGTTTGGTACATGTTCCGCAATTTCAAGATACCGAAGTCGGAGCTTACCTCAGGATGTCGTACGAGGCAACCGCAATCTATGCTGTTCTCTCGATAACGCTTCTTATGTGTACAAAGCGTAGACTATATGCACTATAGTTAATTTTGGATGCTTTGGAAAAGGTATCGCGGTCGTGATGACATTGCTACTGTTCAATGCGCGTATCCTAGGATAACACATAATCGAATCTTCTCGCGCTTCATCATGTCCCTCAAGATACCCAAATGCCTCTTTCGAAATGATGACAGAAGCATTGGCACCCTTCTAGTCATTTATGGCAAATACCTGTTCTTCGATTACCACCCTTTCTGATCCTTCTGGGTAGGCGCAGGTATGGTTTCTCACCTGTATGCGTTTCGAAAGCCATCAGATCTGGAAGGCAACTTATACGCATCGTAGAGTTGGTCTTTGAATGTCTTTCATCTCCATACAGCGATATGAACACAAACAAACGTCGCCTTCAACTTCCCTAGTATATACATATCCACATCGTCTGTACTGCTTCTCTCACGCCCCCTCAAAAATCAGTAACCCTCCCATTATAACTCCAATCCCCCGTCTTCCCCGTACTCCCCCACCTAAGCGGCTCATTCTTCGGTCCACCCACCTCTCCCGTTTTGGGATTAACATCGCCCTCAAACTCCGGCGGCGCCCCTCTCCTCATGTTAGGATGGAACTCCTCGCCCTTCTTGATCTGTTTGCCATTCTCGAATCTAATCTCCGGTCCTTCACTACTAGCACTATCAGGCGACTGGTTTATCTGGGGTCGAGACGCCGAGGCTGGAGACGCGGGTGTAGGAGCAGAATCGGGCGACTGGTTGATGCGCATGCGGATGTTGGGGGTGGAGGTGGGTGTTTCGATGTCTTTGGGGGTGCTGAAGGCGCCGGTGCTCTGCTTTTGTAGCTTTTCGAAGATTTCTTGGTCTTCTTTGGGGAGGCGTGGTGGTGCTGGGCCGGAGCCGAAAGGTGCTTGCGCGTGTCGGGTGGAGATGCTGAAGGTGCGGCGGGAGAGCTGGCGCGGGAGGCGGGTGATGGTGCGCATTGTGGCGGCCATTGTGGGAGTTGCACAGGTACAAGGTCTTTTGTGAGATACGTGGGTTGCACAAGGTATGTTGCGTGGGGAGTGGAAATTGTTTGTGAGTCGATGGCGAAGACGACTTTCTTAACTGTCGATCTGGGCCGCGGTTCGTACGAAGCCAATCGGAGCCTTGCAGTGGCAACGGAGGTCGCATTTTCGTAGATCGTGGACAGGCATCACAGCATTCTACATATCTGAATGTACAGTTCCGAATTATTATCGTGATATGGAATGACCCCAGTACATGTTGCGTGTAACTTTTCAGAAAGCTATCGTCCCTTCTGGGTGAAAACGCCCACCATCCTCTGCATCCAAACGCCAGGCTATCGTACAAACTGCAGCACAACCTCTACGAAATGTATCCATTCGTCTCGCCCAGTGCTCGCGCACTCCTTCCTGCGTCCAAGAACAGGCTTTGACATTCCTCCACATCGTCCACCTCGATTTGCTTGTTCTCCCGTCCATTGACCTCTGCCAGTACACTTGCGGGTGCGAGAAGTTGCAGCGCGTATCGCAGACTGATCTTCTCACCAAGAGCGCTGACTTTCTCCTTCGCAGGCGCAGAGATGTTGAGCTTCTCGGTTGTGACGCGCGTGGAAATAATCGACTTGATCTCTGCGGGTCCGTATGGGTGTGTCGGGATGATGAGCAGACGCGCGAGGAGATCGGTCGGGATACCGTGCGCTGAAGGAGGAAGGTTCTCTCCGCCACGAATATGTGTATTGCCGCGGTTCGATGCGAGGATGACAAGAGGTGACAGAGGGGATTCCAGAGCGCGGTTCAGGAATGTGAATGCCTCGAGATCGAGCATGTGAACCTGCGCATGTTAGCTGAGTCCATAGGCCAAAAAGTAGTGTCTTACCTCGTCAATGAAGAGCACACCGGGTACTAGGTCTGCGATGCCCTGGTCGATGTACCTGTTAACGACCTTGTTGATCTCCAACCGTAACTTCTCGGTGATCTCAGTCTTCTTCGGCTTCATCAACTGGCCCATCATGCTCATGATGTCCTGACCACCTTGCGGCCGCGCGTTGGCGACATCTAGGTCGTGCAGGGTGACGTCCTGAACGATCTCCTTCTTCTTGTGCACATCGCCCTTGGGTATCGGGACGTATTCCTCAGCCTCAAGGTCGAACTCAGTCGCGTAAGCGTCCGATCGTCCGACGCGCTTTACGGCTCCTGTGTTGGCTTCAATGTAGATGACATCGCCCAGACGGACGCGCTCCTTCTGTATAGCCTCGTATATGGATGGGTCGAGTCGCAGCTTCTTTGTGCCCTTCGCAGACTTGAGGTTGATAAGGAGGTGCGAGATGGTGCGGCCATAGCCTCCGAGCGGATTTTCGGCTTCTTCAGGCGTGAGCTCTGTCACTTCACCTTCGTAGACCTCCTTGGTTTCCTTCACGCGAAGACCTGTTCCAATGTATCAGTACAGTCCGTGCCCATAGATCAAGTGAATACGCACCTATCGCTCTTCTGAAGTTCTCCATGAGCGCTTCGGTCTTCTTGACCTCCGCAGAGTAGATCTCGCTGCCAACAATCGGACAGAATGGCACCTTGGTACCCAGCTCCTGGCTCACAGCCAACGCCAATGCGGTTTTGCCGGTTCCGGGGCCACCTGCGAGCAGCACGGCTCTGCCTGACATCTTCTTCGCTTTGACGAGGTCGACGACTAGACCACATGCCTGCGCCAGTTAGTACCTAGGCTGAACGAGAGTGTGTAGGGCTCAAGTACCTCTCGTGCTGCAGCTTGGCCGACGAAGCCGCCAGCTGAGGGAGTTGCGCGTCCATCGCTTGATAGACCTAGTCCTTTGATATGGGAATGCGCCGCGGTTCTGGATGAGCGATCGTGCGTGCTCTTGACTTCGCTGACTGGCACAGTCGTCATTTTGGTGTCGCAAGCGCTCAATTCTACGGAACGGCAAAGATTCGCAATCGGGGTGTCGATGGCAGTCGCGTGGGAAGGGTGGTGATGGTATGTACAGCTGGGCGCGCGTTGTTTGGGGTGTCTTGAGCTCGAAGTTTTGGGAGGGATGGCAGTTCGCGAAAGGCACAGCTTAGCGCGTCGACCGCAGCACCGGCGCTCTATGTCAGTCACCCGCTGGAATCCCCACCCTCCGCCTCCACTCACAGCAGCAGGGCATTCACACTCCCGGGCCTGTCTCAGGGTCGCCCGCCATACTGCCTACATTCTTGCTATCGCTCCAGCCTCTGCACTGCACACGACCGTTCACCAGCATTTTCGACCATCGCGCCTTCCTCATGGCGTCGCTGTCTATTCCCGTCACACGACGTCGCAGTCAGGGTCACTGCTTGAGCGAGGCGCCCAACACAGCGTACAGTATCTGATCTCCCTCTTACAGCGTCTGAGCCTGACAGTGCTACAGTCTATCGTCCTTGGGAGCATACCCAGCCATGTGCGCGCCCTGAGTACCGCCATCATCATGGTCACCCCTCGGAACTTCCTCCCCCGAACATCCAGTGGCCGCTCCTTCACCCTGGGGGAACACGGGCTACCTTGAAAACACACATGGATATGCGAAAGAACCATACAGGCGAAGCGACACACGATAGCGGTTATCCCTTTCGGCCAGCTCCACAACTGCGCCGCATCCACTGGCATCCACTGGCATCCACTGGCATCCACTGGCATCCACTCTCGAGGCCTGCCGAGCCAAGACCACAAGCACCGTGGAACATCACACGCCGAGGCACAACGCACATTTGGCAATATTATCTGGATTTTGTTCTGGGCTGCCTACCCGAGCAGCATACTCATACAGCAAAAGGATACTCGCATGTCCTCCATTTTCAGTCGAACCTCCACGCCAAGTGCCACTTGGGGCTTACAGCCCATGCCTTTGACCAAAGGGACCTAAAAAGACAAACCTCGTCACTCGTAATCCGTTGTCGGCATTGGTACCATGATCATGGCACCTCTAGGGTGTGGTCGGTGTGCAAGAGAGAATACTATACAATCGATGTGGGTTGTTGTGTATGGGTTTGGTGGTGAGTTGACGCCCTCCGACTTGAGCAAGCACTGACATTGCCTCAGTTCTCCCTGCCATCAGACGCCCACGTTCCATCATGTCAAGGAGAAGGAAGGAGATTGGACCAATCATCGAATCAGGACGTCACACGAGAATAGCAGGACTTATGGACGGAAGATCACTCCTCCTCGCTCTCGGAGCCGCTGTCGTCATCATCGCTCGAGGCATCATGCACTGCAGAGGTTAGTGGGTGATTGAAACGTGCACGTACTGACGACTCACCAGGCGGAGACTGGCTGGATCCCGACGCACCGCCCTGGAACGACTGCAGCTTCTCCTGAATCTTGCGCATGTTGTCCTCTTGCTCGCTCTTGCCCATGGGCTTGTTCTTCTTCGGTCGGGCCGCTGCCTGCTTCGAGACCTGCCTCGGCGGTTCAAAGTCATCATCGACCACGGCACCTCCCTTAGAGCTACGCAGAGACTTGATAAACCTCAACAACTCGCGGAGAGTATCATCGTTGATCTCGTCCATATCGAGCTCCATCTCATCATCATTCACGGTAGCAAGGTGCGGGCAGCCGTTTCTGATGATCTGGACCGCCTTACGCATATCAAGATCGCCGAGCGTACTGATACCCTCTGAAATCTCCTGCTTCTGGGCGAAACTCAGAGGCGCAGGAGCCTTTGCCTTCTTGACTGGAGCAGTCTTGATGGGCTTGGCAGGAGGCGGCACCGCAAGGGGTAGAGTCTTCCTCTTTGCTGGTGGCGCCACAGCCTTCTTCTTCTTGCCAGGCAACTTGGGAGAAGCACGCTTGCCACCCGTCTGTTGTTGCAGAAGTTGTTGCGCTGTGGCGTTCAGTTGAGCAATCTGTTGTTGGATTGCAAGGAACTGCGCCTGAGCAGGGTCTATCTCCTCCTCCTCTTCGTCTTCCTCATCTTCCTCATCGGAATAGAGGTCGCTTGGCGAGTGCTCAGGAGCAGGCGCATGCTGAGCAAGCCAGTCCGCCTTCTCCTTCCACAAGCTCTCGAAGAGATCTTCCATCTTGTGTCCCATCTGGTTGACAGCATCACCTTCAGGATTAAACTTGTAGCAGTTGTGGAAAACCAATTGCGCATCCGCGTAGAAGTCCTTGGCACTCTGGTAGACACCGTTCTTCAGATTCTTCTCGATCGTTCCAAAGTCCATCGGCTTCTTGATGATCTTGAGATAGGACGGGATGTTGAGTGCCACGGGATCTACGGGAGCGATGAATGGGTAAGTGACCGCACTGTACTTTGGCTTCATGAGCTCGGTAAGGACAGACTCGCAGAACTTGAGTTCTTGTTGGAACTTCTTCCGTCTCGGCTTTGCGTTGGTGTACGGCAAATCCTTCGACGGCCTGTGAATCTCTCGCTTTGGCCTACCGTCAGTGGTGGACGAATCACGTCGAATCAGTGGAGTGCCGTCTTGCTGAAGAGGCCAGGCAGCCTGAGGCGACGTCGCAGCCGGAGTAGCGACAGCAGGAGACTTGACGTTGGGCGGCGCAACGCGAGACTCACGTCGAGCCTTTTGCGAAGTGCTCACTGACGGCTTCTTGGCCTTTGCTGGCTTTGGAGGCTCTTCCGCAGCAGCGCCTCGGGGCATCTTACCCATGCCTTTCAAGAAGTAGGCGCGAAGGTTGTAACCTGCTTGCGTTACAGGGTGCTCCTTGTTGTTGAAAAGCTCGCTGTTCGTGATCATCTGATCGAGATCTGCCATGAAATCCCTTACGTAAGTGTACTTTTTGTCCTTCAGCTTGTGCTCCATAGTCGTCAAGTCCATTGGGTTCTTGACAATGTCGGGATAAGTCGGGATGTTGAGGGCTACAGGGTCAACAGGATCCTTGAACGCTAATGAAACCTTGATCTTCTTCGTGTTCCTTATCCGCTCAAGAAGAAACCTGTTCTGTGCATCCGTCATCGGAGTGGTGGGCCACTCCTCCCAATCAACAGCCTTGTGAACGCCTGATGCTTCTTGCGCAGAGTCAGATGTCGGACCCGGGGTACCTCCATTTACGCTGGCCTGTTCTGCCTGATTCGGCAACTCCGGCAGCTTGAAGTCGGCTTGGGCCTCCTCTTCCGTCTTGGTGCGCTTCGCGTCAGGAATGTCGTCATCGTCATCCTCGCGGGGGCGCACCTTGCCAGAGGAAGGGGCATCCTCCATTTCCCGGTCCACGATCGCCGGTGATTGAGCGGCAGCGGATTGGGGTGCAGTGGCTGCATCGCCATCGGTCTTGATCGTGAGGTCGTGCATTGGCTTGGTAGGCGCTCCGGAGGACTCTGAGGGTTTCGACTCTTCAGGCGCATCGGCGGTGGTGTCCATACTATCTTCAGTCGGGCCTTCCTCTTTGTCGGCTAACTGGGTTTCGGGCACTTCCTGAGTGCTAGCGCCTGTTGCCTGGGTGGCTGAAGAGAGCTCCTCTGCAGTCGCTGGCTCATCGCGTACGTCTGAAGTCGGCGCCTCGACAGCGTTCGCTACCGTAGCACCAACATCCGAGTCGCCGAACAGCGAATTATTGTCCTGGTTTTCGGGTAGGTATTGTGCGACACCATCGATTCCGGCGGATACGTTGGTAGTGGGCTCAACTGCAGGCGCTGACTCGTCCATGTCCACGTGATTTCCGTTGGTAGTGGGTTTTGATTGCGCGGTGGTATCGTCGATGGTGGTGGTCTTGGAGTCGGGTTCGTCAAAGAGTACATCGTGAACACTACTAGGTATTAGTAGGTTGCGCGAGGTGAGAGGAGGGGCGGGTGAAGGTGGAGGGAAGAGCGACTTACCCGTTTGCCTCGGTATCGACTGCCATTGCGTCTGCCGGCGCAAAAGCGCTCGCCTTAAGGTCCAGGGAGGATTTGTCGACAGTAGGTGATGTCATTACTGCCATGGGGCCATGAAAGTCAAAGACGGGTTTGCGCGCGGCTGACAGAGTATATGGTGTGTTTGATGTTGTTGCTAATCTTGGTTCGTTAGCGACTTCCGCTTTAGGCACACGCGACTGCGCAAATATACGCGTGTTAATGACGGACACGGCAATGAGGGAGGGATGGGCGCGTTTGCGGTAAAGGTGGGGTCGCAAAGTGAGGCTAGCGTCGGTGCAGTGACGCGAGGGATGAGGAGGGGCAGCTGCGGACTATATGTTGCAGAGGCTGAAACGCACGTGACTACGTACCAGATGGTGGCGGCGGCGAGGTAGCAGGGCGGCGACGGCAGTCGGTGATGAGTCGGACTTTATAGCGCCGACGCGTTTGTTGTGGTGGGCCAAGCGCGTAGAGGAAGAGGCAATAACGGCGTGGTGCAGCTGTGCGCCCTCTCAAGATGTGCGACAACAACACAAACGTTGGTGATGTGGTGCACGGATGGTGACGGCGGCTTGGGAGCGCAGACGGCGGGCGGTGAGGGCTAGTGTGCAGCGGATGCGGATGCAGACAGACGGGGATGGATGCGCGTATTAATTATGTCGGGTGTAGTGGGTGCAGCCGCCTAGACTTGGGACGCGATATACTGAGCCTTGGGCGGGTGATGAGGTGTGGCGGGGGAGTGCGAGTAAGGTTGGGTGATCGGGAGCAGGCGCGTATTGATTGGAGGCAGATCAGGAAAATGGACTCAAGAACGTCGAAGACAGACGCGAGAGGAGAGGCATTGGGGTTAAGTAGCCCGGCCCTTCCATCTCCGAGCCAAGCCTCAGAGCAGCCCCTGAAGTGCACTAGCCTCGAAGGGAACGTGTCCTTGCCGACTTCTTGACTATGCGCGTCCGCAACGCCGCGTCTGGACATTGTTTACTGCTATTGTAGCATTCTTGAGATGCAGTTGGACTATCACGCTTCCTTGCCGATGAATCTGCTGTTGCAACGGGCGCCGTGAACGCGTCGCAACGAGCTTCACAGCTCTACGCCATGATCCCTGTCCGCGAGGCCCGTGCGTGCAGAGGTGGGTAATTCGCTCTTCCCAAATTTTTTGCGACCACTCGCATCTTGCGCATTGCTTCAGGCTGCAACATTACAGCCTTGTACAAACTTCCGGTGAAGCCTTCGACACGCGCCGCCTGCGATATATCAACACACACGGTGCCCACGAAAATGCCTGCCGCCGTAGCAGCCCCGAAGAATCGCGACCGCCGGCCTGCGAAAAAACCCAAGTTGGCGCTATCGCCTGCGACAGTCCGCCAAAATGGTCTCAAAGCTTTAGTAAATGGAAATGCGGCCAAGCCCACAGCGAAGATAAACGGTGTCAAGAATGCGCAGGCAGACCGAGTCGACGACGCCACTGCTGTTGTGGAAGGACCGGCCGATGCGCACATGGTGGACGCGGACGTCATAGAGATCAGCAGCGCCGAGGAAGAGAGCGATGACGACTCAGACAGCGCGCAAGAAGATCCCACACAGACCAATGCTGAGAACGACGCTGCTGCAGATGACGAGAATGGCGCGGAACCGGAGGAGCTCACATTCGGGGACCGATTACGCGCAGAAGGCCCTGAGCCTGTCCAAGAGTCGCGAATCATAAGCGTCGAAGACGCCTTCGACCCCAACCCGGAGCGCGCAGTAACTGCGACAAAGAACCGCACACTTGCACCACCGAATGCAAACTCTCTCGGCACCGTCCTCACTCAAGCCCTGCGCACCAACGACAAGGAGCTCCTCGATTCATGTCTTCAGGTGGTCGATGTAGAGTCGGTCTACGCTACCGTCGAACGGTTGCCATCGCCGTTGGTTGGAACACTACTGCAGAGATTGGCTGAGAGGCTACACCGAAGTCCCGGTCGAGCAGGCATGTTGATGGCCTGGGTACAATGGAGTCTTGCCGTAAGCAGTCCGGCTCTGAATGGAGAAAGCATCGACTAACACTTACCTGATAGGCCCACGGAGGATACCTCGCTTCCCAGCCCCAAATCGTCAAGCAACTCACCGCACTGAACAAAGTTTTGAAAGAGCGATCGAGCGGGCTGATGCCGCTCATGTCATTGAAGGGTCGCCTGGATATGCTACAAGCTCAACTTGATCTCAGGAAACGGAACCAAGCCGCCAACGACGATGCGGACGAAGCACTGGTATACGTCGAGGGACAGGACGATTACGTCTCTGAGGACGAGTCGGTTGAGGGAGCCACTGCAACCCCGAAGCGATCGCGCCCGGAGATGGAGGAAGACGATGAAAGCTCGTCAGACGATATGGGCCTGAACATGGAGATGGATGACGTCTCCGACGAGGGTAGTGAAGGTTCTGACGAAGACCTCATCGACGATGAAGCAGAAGAGACGGATGATGACGAGGGCGAGGACATGTCAGAGCCTTTGAGCGATGATTTGGATGACGGTGAATCCGAGAGCGGAGACGAATCGAAACCGGAGCGACGATCAACAGCTGCTCGGGCTGGACTCAAAAGCCGGCGCTGAGTGTTGAAGAGGAAGTTCGTAATTCTTGTACAGTCTACGACGGCCCGCGAACCACACTACTTGGCGCGTCCGATCATCCAAAATTGGGATTCACGCATAGGCGTTCATCTATGGTGGCGTTGATACCTTACTTACGGCAATCTACACGAAGTTTAGATTTCTTCTACATACCGCATCCCGGGAGTATCCCACACATGACCAATGGAAGATTATTGCAGCTAATCCGGCTGTTTGTCGGTCTGAGACATGTCTTTCCCCTGTGGTTAGTTGGAGATCTCTAATCTCATCTAGTCTGCACAACGTATTGCCATCTCGCCATACAATGTTTTCATCGCCGATTACATGACAGCACTCTTGTTTATTCACAATCCAAATGCCGATCCTATATACCAAGAACACGCGTGTACACGCCAAAGTCTTCAGATCCAACGACGAATTGTCTGAACCAGGACCACATCAACACCTCACACGCAGGCCGACCGAAGAACCCTACACTCCTTTCCATTCTACCAATCCACAGTCTAAACCGCGGTCGAAGAAGGTCTATGCTACCATTAGATCGTGACGGCAATTTTTTAAAGCGCAACAGCCCTTATCCTATCCTACGCCGCACAGCTTCAGGTCATCTCTTCCAGCTTGGTACTCCGACAGTTCACGGACTTTAGTTACACAATTTGAGCTCCTCCCCAACGAATCCTGTGAACAGGTACTACACACCGACGCGTGTATTGCTAAGGCGTACGAATTAGCCGGACTATATCGCAACATTAGCATAGAGAAGAGAAGCGGACTATGGATCGCATTGCGGAATCTCAGCGCCGATACGAAATCTACAAGAAGGAAGCATGCGACGTCCGCCACGTGACTTCTTGTCACAATCTCAATGCCCATTATAAGCGCGATGGAGGCGAGGGCGGAGGGCATTACTGTAAGATAGACGAGTCTAAGCGCTACGATTTGAATGACTATCGTCGGACTGACCGTCTAGTACTCAGCGGCCTGACACACACGAAATTAAGGAAGGATCCTGATCTGCGAGAGTGGCTTGTTCCAGCTACTTCCTCGAGCAGCTCATCGGAGGGGACGGATGAGGACAACATGACTGACAATGAGGATATATGGTCGCAGGCCGGAAAGGATGAAGGAGAGGGAGGCTCTAAATGAGGACATTCTCAAAAAATTCGCTGACGCCCAGAGAGGTTTTGTTCTCCTGGTTTTTCTTTGCTCTCCATCTTCTCTACACATTCGGCGATACATTTTATCTTCTTTATCACGGTTCCATTTCGCCATGTTCATCATGATGATCTTGATTGCTCATCAATCCTCCTTCGACCAGCATCTAGCATGCATTCGATATTTCACCATTCTTCCTCCGTCAAACATGTACCTTTACAGTGTTGTTGCCCAAACACGTCGGCCCTGCCTTTTCTCCACACTTTGAGAGGAAGTTTCCGGTGAGCTGCTCTCAACCGGATTGAGACATATCGCCTGCGACTAACATGCCATCTCACCCTTGGGGCTCGATGAGTGCCAGACAACGCAAGTATGAAATTGAGAGGATGGAAGCTTGCGACGTTCCACACAAATCGCGTGACGGAGATCTTCGGGCTACTTTTCGAGCAGACCAAAGTGAGAACGCCGCTGAGCCGGCGGTGAGTTCTGCTACATCTCCTGGGTCTGGCATTTCAAATGCACGATCATCATCTCCTGCAACAATCCCTTCCGCGGCAGTCGATCGGTCGTCTCGTCGTCACGGAATAGTCGGCATTGAGCAATTGTACGATAGAGAACATCTTCACCCAGCGCCTTTCCCGTCTCCAAGGTATACCAAGCCAGCACCAACAAACAGGTTTTCCAGGCACATCGTCGCCTGCCCACCATTCTCGAGCAAAGAAGAATGGGAAGAAATCCGCGCAGAAATTCCGATGAGATTCGCAAATGCGGAAACGCTACCGCCAGCTCGAACGTCTGTCCCTCCAACAGCCCTCGTACAACAAGAGACACTTACCGTCTCACACGAATCTCTGATAGATGACACTTCTGAAGTCAATCGCAGCAATCGAAATTCCTATAGCTCACACGTTCGATCAATACATATGCGTTGCAGCCAGGTTTACCAACACGAGTATAGGCAAGGTTCCGCTCGAACTGACTCTGTTACTGACTCCGACAACGGCGAAGCGCCCAAGAGACGAGAGCGCAAGTACACCGTAGTCAATCAAACCACCAACACACGCTCTGTTTTAGGCAAATGCGACACAGATACAGAAAGCCATACCACAGAATTGCCCGATGAACCAGCACCTGAATACATTGCTCTTGAACAAAACGATGGACCACGCTCTGTTCTAAGCGACTGCAACACAGACACAGATAGCAATGCCACAGAAAAGCGGAACAGGCGAGGAGCTGTCTACGTCGATCTTGGACAGTATGACAGACAACGGATTGCTTTAAGCGATTGCGACACCGAAAGTAAAGCAGGTAGCGATATCACGGAAGTGCCTGACAGGCGGGGACCAGAACGTACCGCTCCGGGGGAAATCAACACACCACGATTTGCTCTAAGCAACCATGAGACTGAAGCTACCGCACAAGCGCTTAAAACAGGAAACAGCCGTCTACTTCTCAAGAAAAGTTCTAAAGATCTCAGAAAGAGCACCCATCACTTGTCGACATGGAATGAGATCAAAGTCCTACCTGAAATCGCAGCATCGGGCCGGCATGGACTGCGCAAAGCCAAGTCGTGGTTTGCAGAGAAAATACAGGGTCGTAACGAGCCGCCTCTTAGTGCTGAAGAAGCTGCCAAGAAGAAGGATGAAGCCGAGAAAGCGGCTGCAGCAAAAAAATGGGCTAAAGAACGGATGGTTTTTGACAAAGCTCAGGCTGCTATTGCACGAGCAACATTTGCACTTGAAGAAGCTGCTACCGATGCAGCCTTGAATCAGATGGGCCCTGGAGCGATGCCCGGGTGCTGCGACCCGGAGTGTAAGCTTGCTTGCTGTAGAAGGGGGAGATGATGGTGAAGAAGGGGTATATTAGTGTTGGGATGGCTATCTACGTACGTCTGAAGCGGATTTGGTCTTCCTGAAAGCTCGATAGAATGAGTATTTAGTCGAAGTGTTTATCTACACTGTTCGATCATCACTTCTTTGTCTCCATACCAGATCTCATCACCGCTATTATGTCTTTGTTCCGTCCACTCCCACACAGTCACAATGTCCTTGTTCACTAACCAGTGCATCTCCAACGCTCAACCCTTTACTTATGTGATAAGCCTACTATGAAAGCCTTTCAACGAGAATGCAGGCCTTACTGTCCTGTTACGCAGCACTCTTTGTCTACTGCTTCGCACATCCCCGTTGGCAACCGATCACTCGAAGATCCAAGACTGTATACATCAACCACCGTTTCCCTGCCCTCAAACCGGCGCGAAAAACGCGGATAATGCCACGACGCAACCCCAATATGACGATTACCACGAATGCAGTCGTCAAGCAAACGTTTCTGCTTAGTCCAACACCTACAACAACAACCTTTCACGCCAACGTTAACACTCTCCCTGTCTTTCCCGGCGCCCAAACATTCCTTCTCAGCCCCACGGTAACCATCAGTCCAACATCTTTCCGTACTGACTCGCCCGTTCTGCCGCCATCTCCGCCATCTCCTGCACTCACTCTTTTTCACGCTAACCACGTTCTCCGTACTTCAAGGTCTACAGAGGATCTGCCTGCGTATCCAATACCTCGCACTTGCTACAATGGTAGTATCAGCTCTCTTGATTTGTCTGATAGTTCATCTGGTGATCTGATCTCATCTGGCGTACGGGCAGCTGGAGAGGAAGGCTGGGGATCACAGACTACGCGGATGAGCGATATTCTGCCTGATGACTTGGACCTTTATGGTGAAGATGAAGAAGAAGGGAACAATGATGAAGACAGCTTAGATACGAGGCCGTGGAGTATCGCGCTTACCGATGCGGCGCAAGATGCTGTCCGTGAACAAGATGAGAAGATTCAGCACGTGGATATAACGGAGCAGACAGGACGGTCAGCGACTGAAGTAGGGCGGGAGACGAAAGCCTTGGAATTGGGACCAGAGGTTCAGGGTTCGTTGCCGGTCATTAGGGAGGGCGATTACCCTTACTATCCGCTGCCCTCGCATCGCCCACAGCCAAGGGTAAAGAGAGATGTCCAGTGGGTGGTTCCACTGAAGGGCGGAGG
The DNA here is from genome assembly GCF_024043165.1 of Alternaria incomplexa. Classification (NCBI taxonomy): domain Eukaryota; kingdom Fungi; phylum Ascomycota; class Dothideomycetes; order Pleosporales; family Pleosporaceae; genus Alternaria; species Alternaria incomplexa. Next base: position 1,436,423 of record NW_026249859.1, read on the forward strand.
TGTAGCGAAGAGGAGTAGCAGTGACGGCGCTGGTTGCGGTAACCCTGTTAGAAATCTTCTGAGAAGACTCTGTCGGAGAAGGGGGTAAAGTAGTGATTTCTAGTCAGTCAATAATTCTGCCAGACATAAACTCCATGAGAGCGTTTCCTCCATTGCAGTCTCCTTACTGTCAACGAGAACTCTTCACTCCGTCACTGCAGATATCCATCACCTAACACCAGAACAGCATCACCAAAAGCAGAGCCATATTCATAAAAAGCCACAACCGGGCTCAAACATCAATTCAAAAAGGTACTAAACAAAGAACGCAACCCTTTGGGTATCGCAACATCCGCAACCTCTCTTCCATCCCCTTCTCCATCCATCTCAAACCACCACTCCTATTACTCAATCTACAAGAAGAAAGCAGCAACGGCACCAACACCGGCGAGCGCGCCACCGACCTTGAGACCAGAAGCGGCACCAGTGAACTCAGAGGGAGGAGGACCGGTCATGCTGCCAGTGGGGGCGGCAGTGCCGGTGGGCATGGCGTATCCGGTGCCGACGGAGGACGCATCGGGGATCATGGGGACGCCGGTGCCGCCCATGACTGGGGCGGAGGAGGGGGCCATGGGGGCGGTGGTGGGGTAGTAAGCGGAGCTCATGGAGGGAGCGACGGGGGTGTGCTGCATAGTCCTGGGTATGGTTGTGAGCATGAGATTGTATGATGAATAATGTGAGGAAGAAACGTACTCGGTGACAGTGACAGTGACGGCAGCAGAGCAGGACTCCTCAGCAGCGGGAGCACCGTACTGAGCAGCAACAGCTGCGACGAGCGAAGCGGCAATGATGGTGAAACGCATCTTGAATGTTGATAGAAGTTGGGAGAAGGTAAATTGGGTATAAGGCGTTAGGAGACGTAAAGTCGAGTCGTTGAGTGATTGGTGGTAGTAAAGACTGTGAGTTTGACTTGGCTTGCAAGAAAAAAATGAGTGGCTAATAGAACACTAGGTACTATAGATTATGTTTGGATCATAGGATGATGAGAGAAGAAGAGTAGTAGGAGGGATATGAGGCGGTCCAATGGGTCTTATACAGCCCTCTTATTAGTAGTCATATGACAGGTGATGGGGTGGGTGGAGGACGCGCCAGCCTTGCCCATCGATCGACTGAGTTGGTTCATTTCCTCGCGGGCGATGGTCTAGATTGGTTGGGTCATCCTTGCATGTCAGGTGTGGCGAGCATGCTGGATTGCTCACAGGTTGGGGTGGGCGATAGCGGAAATTGTGTTTGTTGATCGACGGTTGGTAGGTGCGCATCATGAGGTTTGCAAAAGCCTTGCAATTGCCGCGGTGAATGTGGGGGAGTGTTGCGCGTCATGCTGGGCTTTTTGTGTTTCGCGCGCCTCGTTACGATTGTTCAGACTGCTTTTGCTGTTACAAAGGCGTTGAGTTCTATTTCCATCGCAGCACGCGACATCTCGAGGACGAGTTGTTTCGAAACATCCCTAATCACAGCTTCCAACCAAAAATGCGGCCTGCATATTAAGGCCATTTTGATAGGAACGGCTCAATATTAGCACGCGGCGTCTTCCACCGTTCTGAGACGCCGGTGGGCGGACCCCTGACGCTAGCCGTGATGGGGCTAGGCTATCACCTCGATCATGAATGTTTCCGTCGACGAGGAAATGTACCTGTCGATCTTGCTGCTCATCCTCGCCCATCGCTGCTTTTGCGTTTGATGAGAGCGCGCGCGGATAGGGGTCTGCAGACGTCATACCCCGAGAAAGTCAGCAGTACGATGCGATTGTACACATTTCGCTCAGTGAACATGATGTGAGAAAGTTCGTATTCGCTAATCTAGTGACGAGTAGAAATCCGGGGTATATCGTGTTGCTCTAGAGTCGTTAGTGATGCCGCGTTGCCGGCGATTGCAACACTGACCCCATATTACACACCTCCAACGCCAGACATGCCTTCAAGTCAACCAAGAAAAATCTAAACAGACCTGCAGCCTACATTAATATGAAAACGTACCAGATAGGTGACCTGGCGTCGATGTAGGCACTATACCTGTTCAGTTTTTTTCTTGTATGAGGTGCCTTCTCCGAAATTGATATGTGCCAAATCGAGCCTTACTTCACCCTGCCCATGATTGGATCAGGAGGCGCATCGTCTGCTATAGGTTCTGCGGCCTTTGCTTTAACCGCGTTCAACATGCCCCGGTCAAAGTCATCCCTTGTTCTCAAAACAGCTTCCACCCATGTAATACTAACATCCCGATAAGCATTCTTGAACTCCACATACGCAAACTGCACCTGCGACTTGTCGCATTCCAGCAGCTTGAGGAACTGTTGCACAGCGCGCCATCGGTCCTTGATATCGCGACCTTGCTCACCAAACGACACAAACCACTCGAACGCTGTGTAAAGGTCGTCTTTCATCTTGTCTGCAAACTGATCCGTCCTCTTGAACTTGGCACCCTTGTTGCGCACAGCCCCGAGATATTGAACCAGCAGCTCGTCAGCGAGAGAATCGATGATAAGATCCTGTAGCGAGCGGTGGATCCTAGGGAGAAACTCATCCACGTAGTCTTTAAACGTTGTGATGATCGATGCCATATCCTGCCTCGAGTACCACTCGACGGTGAAGAATTTGGAAAGCACAGGCTTAAGATCGACCATGAAGATGAGCTCGCTAAAGACTTGTATGCAGTGCGATGAAATGTCAATATAGCCGTTCTTGGCCTCGTCCACATTCTTGGCCAGCTTGTCGATCATGTAATCCTGGGAGACGATAGGCGTGACTTCACGCTCAAAGACGCTTAGGAAGGAGGCTTGACCACTGCCGTCAATGTCATCGTCAATGCAGATGATCTGGTCGTTTGCAAGAGCGATGAGCCACTCCTGCAAGACATATATATCATCTTCATCTTGCGCGGGAGTAGGTCCGAGGTATTTGGCCTTTTCTTCGTCGATCAGTTGCGTCCATATACGCTGGCGAGACAATAGGGCACGGAACATGGAGTCGACTACACCATCAGCAACGTCGGGACGCTGACTACTGGCAGCGACACCGATGTTCTGGCTGAAAAGCGTCCAGACGTCTCCAAGAGCCTTCGTTTGGAGGATACCGTCAAAGTTGGTCTCATATGCAGTTTTGTCTTGCTGCACGAACCTCTGCCTATCCTGTGTATTGATGCGTTCCATGTATTGATCCACAGCCTGGATGATAACGGAGCGGTAGGTACGTATCAGCTCGGGACTGCGGTTGTCGATGACATGTGGCTGTAGTTGCTCTTCCGAGTACCCAAGCTTCTGCATCTTGATGTAGTACTTGTCCACCCAGTTGATGACAGCCAGCAGGTATTGCGGCCCAAGAGCTTCGTCATCGGCAAACTCCATGAGGAAGTCGTGCATCTGCTTGTGGTAGATATTGGTGTATGTGTCAAAGATCTTCCACTTCTTCGGCATGAGCTCGACCATACCCAGCTTGACTGTGTTCAGGTTGTTGAAATACCACTTGAAGTACTTTTCGACCTTCTCGGGGTCTTCTTGGAATTGTTCTCTCACTCCGTCCATCTCTGCCTTGCAAACATATTCGATGGAGGTAATGAACTTCTCCTTGTAGCCGCGAAGCTCCTTGGGCCCTTGTGTGATGGACTTGAAGCGAGAAGCGAGATCTCCGAACTCTCTCTGCGCATCTTGCAGCGCTTTGATCTTCTTGTCCGTCTTCTCTTCTTCCTCAATCACGACGGCCAAGCGGACCACCATGCCTACGTTGTCGGTCTGCACCAACTGTATGAGGTTTATGCACGCCTCGCCGATATGCCTGTCAAACCACTCTACGACATCGTCCAAGCGCGCGAAGAGGTCCTGCACCGTGATACCACTCTCTAGTGTGAGGTTATCGATGAGTTCGGTGGAAGAGTCGCTGTTCTTGATCTGGCCCATGGCTTCGTCGCGGATGTCTCGTAGTTGGGTCAGACCGTAGTGTACTTGTAGCAGGTTCGGCTGGTTCGCGGGGTCTTCGTCGTCCTGTGCCAGCAGGATCTCGAGGTTCTCCAGGCGCTCCTCAAAGGCCTCGATGTCATTGCGCATCTTCTCCACCGATTCAAAGTTCTTGTGTGTTTGCGCAACCAGGTTGATGTGCGGGAAGTCCTGAATCATATTCTGGGCCTCGGCGCATAGCTTGTCTATCTTCATCATCTCCTCTTTGATCAGGTTGACGGTGCGCTGGCCCTCGGTGATGCTGCTCATGCCCGACTGGGTCAACTCGAGCTGCTCTTTCAGCCCATGTCGGAGTTGGCCATCTATCAAGCTGTTAGCACGAATAATAAGATGTCTTAGAACCGCGCTGGCAAAGCATAGCAAGGGAGCTACATACTAGTAATAAGTTAGCAAGATATCTTGAAAGCTGTTCGTGGCGGCTACTTTACCCTACAGCAGCCTTCTTGCGCATAAACTCGGCTTTCAGCGCCGGTATCTTGTCGAGGTCCTCTGGGTGTCGCAGCAGCTCTGCGAGCTTCACCGTGGCGGACTCGACGTCGCCCATGGTTCTAGACGTGCTGAACACCCTAGAGCCTACGTTGACGTTAGATCACCCACTTTGAAGGTTTTTGTCTTGATGTAGTCTGCAAACCTGTTCAGTTTTTTTCGTGTATCAGGTGCGCGCCCATGGTAGGGTGCAGATGGAAGTCGCGGACGGGGTAGGCGGGCGGCCTCGACGTTACGGTACGTGTTCGGAGCTTCTGGTGATGTGAATGGACGGGCGGATCAATGCAGGTCCATGGCTAGCGTGCCGGCCAAAGGTTCCCACCCCGCCACTTCCTCGCGCTGTCGCCGACAAACTCAATCGCTCTTTCCACGCGCACACCTACCCAACATGGCCGACGAAGAACTCAACCTCTACGACGAGATCGAAATCGAAGACTGCTTCTATGACGAGACGCTGCAAATCTACCACCACCCGTGCCCATGCGGCGACCGTTTTGAGATCTCCATCTACGACATGCGCGACGGAGAGGACATAGCGCGTTGTCCCAGTTGTAGTCTGATGATACGCATTATCTTCGACCCGGTATGTCCTCTACTCAGTACATGGCGAGACTTGAGCACTGACATGTTGCAGTCCGATCTCCCACCAGAGAACGACGATGCACCCAAGAGCGTCGCGATTACCGCCTAGGTTCCTCGACTATCATTTCATACCACCTTACGAGGTTCCATACCATGTCTCCCAGTATCTACGGCGTTAAAATGCATATATCGGCGTTTGGGGGAAGTTGGCTATACAACGTGGTCGCAGTCTGGCAAAGACCAGAGATATACCACATGGGATGTTTGGGGAAGCAGAGTTGGGAATGCGCAATCATAAATTGTTGTCGCTTTTCGCTGTTTGCTACCGTATCATCGTGTATACTCTCCTGGCCAGAAGAGACTATCTGTCCAAATGTGCTCTGCGACGGGACGACGTACTAGAGCATGTGCTACAGACCATAGCCCACTCCATTAACGCGGGACCTGGTCATCTACACTGACGTCAACGCCCAGCTCTTTCCTGAGAATCTCAGTGAGCGAGCTGCCGTCCCTCATGTATACCCAGTCGCCGATGCCACCGCCCTCCTTGAAGTCCATGCCCTCTTGTGCGACGACCCAGTCGAATCGCTTCGGTCCGGAGATTGGGGAACTGAGCCAGATCTGCTTGTTCGGGGGTTGTTTGTTCAGTACGAATGTGTTCTCTTGGAAAGTGACTTCGAGCACGCCAGCCTGCAACCGAATTAGTATCCAATCTGAGTTCTGCTGCGTAATCGTGACTTACGGAGTAGTCTACTTCGATGGCTGGGTCATTCTCCTGAGCCTCCTCTAACCTCTGTACCAGCTCGCCCAGGTAGTAGTCTGCGCGCTCGTGGAATTCTTCTATTGAGAGCTCCGTGGGTTTGCCAGGTTCGTCGTGGGCTTCACTCTCCTTGGGCTTCGGGTCCTCCTCACCAGGCATAATACCCACCCTCATGCCCATTGACACGTGGAAGCTGCGAACGGGGGTAGCATGGCTGATGGCAGGAGCTCGGCTGGCGATGATGCAATTGGCGGGCGACTGGACGCGGAGGGAAGATCGGGCGGCGCGACGAACGGCGGTGCTGACGAATCGAGTAGCTGGCTTCATTGTGACTGGATTGGATGGGTTGGTGCACTTGAGAGGATTGTTGGTGGTGGAAGTTGCGGAGCAGCGGGAGAGTCTTCTGTTCCTGGGCTGGACGCAAGCTGGAGGAGCATGGACCCTCGCGCGCCTCCCCGCATCCTTCGGTGGGACATGTCCAACGCCAGTGTGCGCCTCACCACCACCTATCCACACCATGATCAACGCCGTCCTCGTCTTCAACAATGCCGGCCAGCCGCGACTGACCAAGTTCTACACACAGCTGGTACATTACACGTGACCTGACATTGCGCTCCAGGGCTCCCGCACTCACCACCGTCCAGGAAACCAGCGTCCAGCAGCGCCTCATCTCCGAGATCTTCACCCTCGTCGCCAACCGCCCAAACTCAGCATGTAACTTCCTACCGTATGTCTTGTCATAGTCTCACTCCATGCTGTTCCTAATGCACGTCTAGCCTTCCACCGCTCCTTGCCAGCAGCTCCAAATCCAGCACGCCCACGACTCCCCACAACGACACACCTTCCCTCGTCACCTACCGCCACTACGCGACCCTCTACTTCATCGTCATATCTACATCCACCGAATCACCTCTCGCGCTTCTCGATCTCATCCAGGTCTTCGTCCAAGCGCTCGATGGTCTTTTCGAAAACGTTTGCGAGCTGGATCTGATCTTCAACTTCGAGACATTACATGCGACACTGGGTGAGATGATAGTGGGCGGAGTCGTGGTAGAGACGCAGTTGGACAAAGTCATTCAAGGCGTCAAGGCACAGGGAAGAGTCGCCAAGAGACCTGTCAACGAAGGCAAGAACATTGGCGGCGGTGGCGGCGGCGGTGTTATGGGCGGACTGACCTTCGGCGGTCTAGGAAGGGGCGATGGCATGTGGGCTGGAAGATGAAGAAGAGAGTTCGAGGTCAAGATCCGCGAAGCCAGAAGCGTCGCGCTCGAAGCGTTGGGCGCCCCGAACAGCCCAACCGCTTACATACACAGCCTCGATAGTTCAAGAGCAACGACCCAACGGCGAAACCAGAGCTCACCAAGCGCACCGGCCGCCTCAACGTCTAGATCTGGACCCGGCGCATCAGCATGGCACCCACAGTCAGTATCGTGTCAGACTCCTCGGCACTACTCAACCCCCCTCATACTGTCCGCACAGGCTCGGCGGACTCGCAAACAATTCTTCCATGTCGCATGCGACCTCTATACATATAGCGCGCCTGCTTGCCTGTCCTGTGGGGTTACTGTTGTAAATTTCCCCGGACCGGGTAAACACATGGTAAAGGTCAAGGGTCGGTATATGTTCGAAACGTCGCGCCTGGAACCAATGCCGAGCTAGGATTAATGGAAACAAGCTTTTAATTTACCGCTCACTAGTTCGTTCCAAGTCCCACTAGAGGGCGAATGACAACTGTCAGCCCTTCATCTACGTTGTGGCGCCGAAGATGTGGGGAGAAACACTTTAGTCGAGAACTGCGTGACCTCATCTCCGCTACTGCTGATTGCTGGATAGTTTCGGGGAGATCGTTTCAATGCAGACCGCATCCCTTGAACCGCACGCACGCTCCGGCTGAAGACAAGCTTTATAAGAAGGTCTGTATCCCAAGACTCTTGGATTCCCCACCGCGTTCATTCATTCCAAGTCAACACCATGCGCTTCCTCACTGCTGTCACCAGCTTCCTATCCGTAGCTGCGGCTGCAACCACTGACATCGCCAAGCGTGCCGTGACACCTGGCGCTCTCTCCCAGGTCACCTCCTTTGGTGCTGCGCCCACCAAGGCTGGCTTCTACATCTACGTGCCTAAGAAGCTTGCGGCGTCGCCAGGAGTTATTGTCGCTATCCACTACTGCACTGGTACCGCACAGGCATACTACACCGGTAGCCCTTACGCCAAGTTGTCTGAGCAGTATGGCTTCATTGTCATCTACCCAGAGTCCCCTCACGAGGGCAAGTGCTGGGATGTCAGCAGCAAGGCCACTCTGAGCCACGAGGGAGGAGGAGACAGCAACACCATTGCCAACATGGTCAAGTGGACAGTCAAGCAGTACAAGGCCGACTCGTCCAAGGTCTTCGTTACCGGTTCCAGCAGTGGCGCCATGATGACCGTACGTTTGATGGAGTCCTGATCATGTCATAATTGCTAACCCCCTTCAGAACGTCATGGCCGCTACCTACCCTGACATCTTCAAGGCCGCCATCCCCTACTCCGGTGTCGCTGCCGGTTGCTTCGCCTCCGCCGCCAACGGAGTCGACGCCTGGAACAGCACCTGCGCCCAGGGTAACTCCATCGCCACTCCCCAAGCCTGGGCCACCGTGGTCAAGAACATGTACCCCAGCTACACTGGTGCCCGCCCCAAGATGCAGGTCTACCACGGCAGCGCCGACACCACTCTGCGCCCCCAGAACTACCAGGAGACCATGAAGGAATGGGTAAGTCTCACGATCTAAGTTCTCGAGTGATCACGTGCTAACGGTGTATAGGCTGGCGTTTTCGGCTACAACTACGACAAGCCCCAGAGCACCAAGGCCAACGACCCCCAGAGCGGATACACCAGGACCGTCTACGGTCCCAACGTCGAGGGTATCTACGCTGCTGGTGTCGGCCACACCGTTCCCATTCGGGGTGCCGACGACATGAAGTTCTTCGGCTTTGCTTAGACGCATCGAAAATGAAGAGCTACCATACACTACAGCCAAGCCTCATGGCAGTCACCAACAAGTCAATGTACATATTCGTGACTACACACATCACACTGCATTCTCACCGTGTTTACTTTTACATTTTTTTCATTGCTGACCTACCATGTTCTACGTTTTTTCTTCTTTTCAGGCACTTGGGTAGCTTCTACGCTCTTGCTCCGGCGATGGCGAGACCAGAAACTCCTTCGCTTCGGGGACTTGTCATCGGCATCGTCAAGATTGTCCCAGCTGAACTTACTTTGAAGTTGTGGTTTCGGCTCACATACAGTCTTTTCCTCGAAACCGCTGTCACGTCGCTCAAGAGGCGGTAGCGAAGGCTTGTAAGGTGGCAGGGGTTTAGTATCAGTATACGTACCTGGATGCTTATGTCGCGATGTGTGGATGTCAGAAGGATGCTGATCTTCATCATACATCCTTTCAAACTTCCGCATCTCCTCATTGAACTCGGCGATATACCTCGCTGGAATGGCTTCTTCATCTGAATCCTCATCTTCGCCCAGCCTGGTCCAAGACTCCTGTGGATTATCAAGTGCCCGCATCCTATCAAACCCTTCATCAGTGAAATCAAAGCCCGCACCTAGAGCCGCACGCGTAGCAAACTTCGCGGCAGATATCTCCGCCCGGCGCTCACGGCTCAAGTTACCTTGCTTTTGATACGCCGTCTTTGGTATCATGTTTCGGGTCGAGGAGAGAGAGGGTTGCGCGAAATGCGCTTCTAGGCGATAGCGATGTTGTTGCTTGACTAGGTAGCGGTATTCGTCATTTGGGAGGTAGTCTGGAGGTATGGACGGCCGGTAGTGGAGTGCGGGGTGGTATGTTGGGGATGATGTGGATGTGGGGTAGTATGCTGGTGGGGTGAAGGTGTAGGAAAGTGGAGACGCCATTCTTAGGTAATCCTTTTGTAGTTGGGAGATTGGTTGTGGTGATGAAGGCGTTTGGTTCTGTTGTTAGTTTTGTCTGGGATGTGCGGTTCAAATTGAGAGACATGTCTATGGGCGGGCATGGGACGTGTTATGTGTGTATATTGCTGTTGTGGCATGACTCGAGTCTCGTTGAGAAAGTACTATGTGGGGTTTGGGTGAATGTTCGGGGAGGGTGGTGGAAGATGGAATGATACTGTACACACTCACGGGAGTGTTCTCTGGGGTGGCGGAAGATGGAATGATACTGTACACACTCACGGGAGTGTTCTCTGGGGTGGCTTATTTGTTTGATGATCGAAAGCCGCATTTCTACGTCAATGGGTCACAAACAATATCGAGTTCCCAGTTTGCTTCTATCGAAGTCTCACGAGTTGCGTCTCTGTGGACGACTAGTACCTATGAATAAACCAGCCCCATTGTGGTGTACCCGGCTTTCGAACTTTCGGTATCTGTAGAGATGATGATCTGTGTCTTCCCTCATGATTTGGTTGTTATTCGATTTTGTACGCAATGCGCATGAGGCTAGCGAAGCACAAGGAAGTCGTGGAGCTTGACAGCAATGACGTCATCGCCCTTTCCCAACCTCCCGAGGTCATCGATCAAAGCGGCGCCAAATTTCAGCTTTCAGGTTATTTCCTGCACTTCATACTGCGAACTCGAATCGCTCAGCATTAGATATACGCAAAGATGGCTGCCCGCGTCCATGAAGGTTCTCGCATCTTGTTATGGGTATGCAATATTCCACGGTGGCGATGAGGGCTAAATTTCGGCTGTATCGGCGATCTGTTGCTTGACAACATCACCTGTGACAAGGTGCGCAATGCTTGTTTAAGCATCGTTACTTATCCAGCGGTTCTCACTGCACTAGAGTATTTCGACCAAAGCACAACAAGATTGAGCATGGCATCCTCAGCAATCAATGGAGATCGAGCGCTAGATCTCACAGAGGCCGTTGTCACACTTCAGCAAACGACAAGGAAATTTATCGCAGACACCAGAGCAGGGCGTGAGGGGTTCGTTTTAAGACCCTTCTCTTCCGCTGATGATGAGAACGTCACGGGAAATATGCTTATCATAACCTCGCCTGACAAAGAGATCAAGACTCACCTGGAAGCTCTGGAAATGCAACTACGGGTGTTGGAACAACGATTGCGATCACGAGGAGACTGGCATTCATCAGATCAATTACTCAATATATCACTACCAACTATCCTCGACATCATCGACCTCTCAAACGCGATCACGCTGCTCGACCAATTGATCACCTCTACAAGCCCCGGTGAACAGACTACCCCACAGCAGACCTTGTCAGCGTATTCTTGGACTTGGGATCCTGCCTGGCATGAGTTCTACACATACATACCCTCTCAGCAAACATACCTTTATCTTTCGCGCTGGAAGTTGAATGAGATCAGGAACGTTTGGGAGCATGTGAGCATGGCTGGTGTAAATCTGATGCCGGATGTCGCGGTAGAAATGCTAGGTGCGTGGGAAGACTGGACCTGGGATTCAACGTGGAAACAGTGGTACCTGGACGTCGCCGAAAACGACACCGAGGAAAAGAGTCAAATTTTCGCAAGCCCATGGCGTGTACAAGGAGATGGTGAATGGGTCTATGTTGGCAGGATAGGCGGCGTCCACTAAGAAGAGTTGACGATTTGGTATCAAAACGACACCCTGAACGATACCGAAGTATCCTCAACGATGTACAGGCTGTTAAACACCCAGTCACTTCGGCAGTGTGCGTGAAAGGCGCATGTGAGACCTCAGAATCAGACATCATGTGCCAGACAAAGCGCGCATGTTCTACCCGCACAATGTGGTATCAGTACTATATCCCAGCGTTCACCCGCCTATTCACCATTCTCAGACGGCGTGAATACATGTTCCAAGAACGGGGATAAAGGACGATGAACGGTCGAGCAAACACACGCGTGGTTACACGGACCGAAACATATGCGACACTCCAACCCACAGCGCAAGAGGACTACTTCTCTTATCACCCGAAGACCAATCCTCGTAGCAAACCGGTCCTTCAGCGTCCGCATATTCCGACTCCACTGCATGTAAGCTACACGAACTGTTCGCCGCTCGCTGCAGGCCCGGCAGGATGGAAGTATACGCCGTTATCTGCGCGCACTCCTGGACTTGAGTCGTTTCGTCACGATCACGGGGTAAAATTCAGGACACGTCTTTCATTTCGAGCTGTTGTGCTGAATTGCCGTTGGGATTTGTTGTGGGACGAGGATGAGATGCCGGCCAGGGTGATCGGTCGCTGTCAAATGTACATCGACGAAAAGTACGAGTCTGTTGAATGGAGACTGGCGAAATGCGGACGAGTTTTGTGTGGGTTCTTAGGTTGGCCTTGGCGGAAGCTATCCTATCGGCGGCTGACATTGGAGGAGGTAGATGAGCTTCTTCCAAGTTTCTATCGCGACGATCTTGAGTCTGGGCTTTCGCATGATATAGAAGATGTTCAGGCTTTCGTTAACCATGCAGTTTAGCATGCACTGCAAGTGGACGTGCGCGATGTATTGTCTCTTTACCATTAGCAGGTGCATGCAAGGTACATCTTACACGATTGCTCAATCAAATATAAAGGACGCTGTCAATCCTCAAAATGTTGTTTGATACTCAACGCGCAGTGGCTGGTTCTAATTTTCGAAAGCTTGTTGCGAGAGGGACGGAAAGGGGAAGGTGCTTCTCGCGGCTATGACGTAAGCTCTCACTAGCGCCTAACAGGACAGCCCCGATGCACGCGTCCCAGCCTCCTTCTATGACCCTCATCTCAGCATCAATATACCATCCTCCTGACCACGTATTTCATCGTCGTCGCGCACGAATCCTCTGCGATCAGGGCGCAATACCGGTAATGAAGATCTCCGACTTATCAGACAGTGACTCATCCTCAATATCCATCCCTACTTCCGGGCGTCCGCGAGACGCGTCTGGTCGACAGGAGCAATTTCCAGAGAGTCAGCCATGTCACCATACCCATGATCATGTGTCAAGCATCAATAACTATCAGATGCCTTCGCGCGTGATCAGCAGGCGCCACTGATTTTGGGCAATATTGAATCGAGGCAACTACCGGCATGGTTAATCACCAGAGATTCGCCCTCGATATTGGAAGCCCTCTCACCAGCTGCACCCCACAATGCGCTTTCACGGAAATGTGTCATGCAGGGGCTGGCTCACATGCTGATAAACTGCGAGACGATAGAACCATATCCTTACACTCACATTGGTCTGGCTCGCAACTCATCATACGGCGCCATGTTAACTCTCCTTGCAATCGTACTATTTGTACCGTCTATGAACGCGCTACTGCACCATCTCGCAGTTGGCACTACGAATGGGCAGGCGTTGTACTCGCTGGAGACGGACGATGAATCCAGGAGAGTGTATACGATTACGGCAAGAGACGCAGGTGGAGCATCGCCGTCTTTGGCGCTCGACGTACGTGAATTAATCCTCAGTAAAGATCATTCCCGTTGACATATTCGGTAGCGCTCGAAGCAGCACCTGTTCAGCAGTCGTCCGCAGGATGGAACCCTGACCCGCCACTCGATTGCGCCTACATACGAACTCATCAGCGAAGGCACTATGGAGATACCCTCATCATGTTGGTTTTCATTATGGCATCCGCATGCTCCTTCTGACGAATTTAGGCAATACTACGAACTTCCTGTCCCTAAAGCTAGGATCTTCCGTGCACAACACTGCTATATGGGGCAGTGCTAGCACAGGAACTTGCAGTATCGTCTTTGGAGTGTCGCCAGACGGTTATGATACTATTAACTCCCAAGAGATCGCCGGAGACGTACACTCTATTGCATGGGCTCCCAATGGGCGTAACTTGCACGCATTGGACTCACACTCTTCCGGAAGTCTCTTGACGTCAATTACGAACTTCCGTATGTCCGAAGACCCGAATTTGCAGGACGTGGTGGGTATTAATTTCCTTGGTAATGTCACAAGCGCTTCACAAATCGTCGCCCATCCCAGCGAAACCTTAATGTACATCGTCACTAAGGACTCAAACGAGCTGATTGTCGTTTCTTTGGCAGGTGACACCCTCGTGAGCAATTCTACTCCTGTCCTGCGATATAGAATGCTTCCTACTTCTTTGGATGCGACACAGTTTCAATCGTCATCTCTAGCTATTTCTGCGTCTCGAAACACATTGTGGACACTTTCGCAGTCTTCGCTTCAAGCAGTCATTACGGCCTTTACCCTCAATGTCACAACCGGCGAGGTGGTAGATGTCGCTGCCCGAGCGAGCTGGCAGGGAACTGGCGAAGGCCAGCTTACGGCAGCGCCTTTTGATGGTGGCGATGTAGTCGCTATCACAGACTCTCCGACGGGATACATCACTATACTCGGTCTCGACCATTCCACATTGCCAAGCGCCCGCATAGCCGAGGATTTTGGCCTTCACGACTATTTGTATGCCATGCAAGTTGATGAGAGGAAACGCAAAGACATACGAATGGCTGCACCGAAGATCAAGAGCTATGGCCGGGTTCTGGTTGACGATCACATCAACTTAGGCGACTGTGCGTGGATCGATTGAGAATATCCAAGTTCCCTACGTTTCAGTACAGGCAATGTCTTGTTCTCAAACAATGAGCCTTTGATAGCCCCGTCTCCACAAAGCCACTACCGGTCATCAGTTTTACACTCGCATCCTTTGTTTGTTACTCGAATTACATCAAGCTCTTCTGAAGTAGCGGTGCGATGCGATTTCCCAGTCTGAACGGACATTACATATCTATACAACCCGTATTCAAGCACTTGAAGACTTTTTTATATGCCGTATGTTCACATAATAGCGTCATAACATCACTAATGCTTGCAGTCCTAAGCGCCGCCGCGAAGCCGAGACTGCGGCTACTCGCCGAGTACGCGCCAGAAGAGCAGCGGCTGCCGCAGCAGCTACCGTAGTGAACGCCACCAATCCGCTTCTCAGATTTCCGGGAGGTTAGTGAGACGTCTTCTGCAACACGCACGAGTGCTAAAATCATGCAGAAATTAGGAACAGAATCTATCAACTCGTCTTCGATCACTTTATAGCAACTCATCGACCATATATGATCACTCGCAGGGGAGTAGATCCTCACGGCCCTCCCACCGCTCGAATACGTAGATGTCGATATCCGCTGGTTATGAGCGCGCCGAACGGCTTCAATGTCATTCCATGGGCAGACACTGATCCATTGCGGCGTGTCAACGCAGCCACTCAAGCTGCGATACATGATGGGTACTGTGCCATGAAGACAGATTTACTGGTCATTGGGCAAGTATCACGTCAGTTTATGCGTGGTAGGTGTGATGTTCATTACAGTGTGCGAATAAACACTGATCTTACATCGCAACATTTACAGAGTACCGATCCTTCCAGCGCGCTCGCCTCCAACCTTTCGTCACTCTCGATGAGTTTTGGAACTTCGTTCAAATTTTCTACCCGAGCGAAGACCCAGCAGTCGCTAGGAACTATCGTGGTCAGCCCATCACGCTTGCACTACCACGCCATTCCCACCAGATGTATGACATAATGCCACTCTTACGATTCTTCAACCGCGCGCCGTATTTGGAATGCAACATATGGGTTGCTGGCAATGGGGACCAATACAAAATGATCGCACAATCTCTGCGCCAGTACATCTTTCCACCGCGGGGAGACGCCCTAACCATTTCGAAGTTCATGTTCCGTACGTACGGAAGACGAAGGGTTTATGAGGGTAACCTTGATAATTACCATGATATATGGTATTGTGCAGCTTTCAAGGTGATGTTTGATCCTATGTCGCGTCGAGACTGGATGGACGGAAACTTGATAAGCTTCCCCGCTAACCCGCAACGAGCTCTCGCGCGCATGAACAAAGAAAGAACAAGAAGGCAAGATGTTCTGGAATTCCTCGAGGCCGCTGGATTGGACAGTATTAAGGCAAGATGGGAAATGCGTTTCGCCGTATTGGGATAGCGCCGACCATGAAGCTGGTGGCAACGCCCGTGGACATCTTCACTTGCGGACATTCAATCTTATCACAGCCACTCCGATCCGAATCCGCCCAAGCCCTGTTGTCTCCATAGGACGACCGGAGAATCACGCAATGAATCTCATGCAGCTACGAGCGTGAGAGTCCGCATCTGGGCAAATAATTCACTACCTAGGGATATGCTCCAACAAAACCCCTGCCCGCTTTCTCGAAAGGTAGTCACATTCATTATGATCATTCTAGCTCTCTACTATAATTGGCGTGACCACCCGAGCTTCAGATCCCTCTCGTTTCCGCACGTCGATTATAGCCAACACCACCCGCGGTACTCAATTCCACTATCGACTTTCAGAGGAACGCGCTCTGTTTGCTTCACTATGCCGTAAGTACAATACACCCAAGACCACGTTAACCAAGAAAAGCTAAACAGGTCTGCGGCCTACATTAACATAGAAGCATGCAAAGTAGGTAACTTAACGTTGATGTAGGCTCTACACCTGTTTAGCTTTTTTTGTATGAGGTGAGACTACTGTAACAGTAGTTAATAGTGGCCAGGGGCAAGCGTAAGGCTACCAAAGCGCTCGTCAATCCCCACATCAAGCGATGTCGTGCAGCAGACCGCAAAAAATCTCCCAGGACGGTCGATGTATCCCAAGTAGGGGCGAGTTCGCAAGCGCCTAATACGAGCAGTCAAGCTGAAGCAGCTAAAGCGAACAAGGGCAACAGACTGCTGTCTCTACCAGCAGGTAGGTCATATGGTTCAAGAGCGTCACAGCCTACATGGATCTAATCAGTATACAGAACTACGGAACAATATCTACCGATGTGCTGTTGAAGAATGGAAGGCAGAGTGGGGATCGTACAAGCAGGATGAGCTCGCTCCACTATTCGGAGAAAATACGGATGACGCACCTGAAATGGCTCCCCTCAGCCTCTATCCGCCTCTTCCAAATGAAGCCGCACGCGCGCAGTTCCGCTGCATGAAGGAGGACTGCAATGCTCTTGGCCAAGTCTGCCACCTCCTACGCTCGGAATGTCCTTCGCTGCGAAACAGTCTCACTCATGCCTACGTTTCGGTACAATATCTCAGACGGTATCTTGAAACATTCCTCGACCGCTCAGATGGAAGCAGCACGATCGAACCCGTCAATCACCCCGCCAAGATTACGGTCTTCTTCGACAAGAAGCAAACACGTACATTCGATGTTTTGCCACTCATGAGGCTGATGCATCGTGCCCCAACGCTTTCATGCTATGTCTTGACGCTTGACTCCGGGCGTCAAGGCCGATCGCCTCAGCCGCCCTCTTGTGAAGGCCGGAGTATCCATGATGCCGTCTTTGCAGCTCAAGATTCGCTTCGAGCGCATCCTGACCCGGGATTTCTTTGGAGCCTAAATCGCATATCCTTTTCGCCCCGCGGCGTATTGGTCATTGGGGTCAATAAAAACCATGTCAAACACTGGATGAAGGACAACGATGAACAAAAATGGGTTGGTGCTGACTGGAATCGCAAGCGTGGGAAGGGGATAGACAAGAACGGTACGTGGGTGAAGGAAAGGCAGCGGCACACACGGGAGTACCTTGAAGCATCTGGGATGGATATTGAGCTGTTGGAGAAGTGGAAAGTGACTGTGGGTGAAGGGGCAGGTTAGATGTGTAAAGTGTATTCAGCCGTTGAAGCTGCTATAGGGAAGGATAATCTGTCTTCGAGTACAGCTTAGGATCAATATATTTGTCAATTTTGCAACACGACACAAGTTGCAATGGTTCGTGGGCATGTAAATGTGTTCGCGCAATCATGATATTATTGTTCTCTCATATTAAGCAGATCTCTCAAGATCTCAATCCCAGATCCAAAAACGCCTAGCTACCGAGCCAAATCCCAGTGGTATATGCGCATCCCATAAAGTCACTTTTGTTTTCCCTTTTCCGTTTCCCAAGTATTACATCCCCACATCTTCCCCGTGTTTAGCAAGCGAGGCGTCTAGTGGATGCCGTAGGTCTGCTCGTAAGCGTTGCTAACGCTCTTGTGGTGCTCAACAACCTTGTTCTTGAGGGCCCTCCACGCCTTCTGGTAGTTCCTTGGGCCAAGCTCAGCGGCCATCTCCTGCTCGCCAGTAGCAGCGCCCTTGCGAGGTGCCTCGCCGCTCTGCCTGGGGCTGGAAGCGAGGGATGAGCTGCGGGATGCGGAGGGAGAATTGCCGGGGCTGTAGTAGACGGCGAATGCAGAGTTCATTTCGCGGTGGTGCTGCTTGATGGCCTTCCATGCCTTGGCGGCGTTGGTGGGGTTGCGCTGAGTGGAGGAAGGGCCCGCCATGGAGGAGTTGCGGGAGGTTTGTGTGGAGGCTGATGGGGTAGTTGCGGAGGAGCCGGTGTAGTAGGTGTTGTAGGCAGCGTTGACGCTCTCGTGGTGAGCCTTTGCGTGTGCCGCAACGGAGGAGAGGAAGTTGGTCATTTTGATGGTGGTTGTTTGTGTTGTGGTGATGATCGATGTGAGGTAAATGCTCGAGGGTCGATCGATGAATTGATAGTAGTAGTTGCTTTGCTTGGAGGCTGTGGTATGCTTTGCTGTGTGATGCCTTCATCCTCACGTACCCACCCATCCCTTTATACTCCCCCAGCCCATCCCCAGAAACTTCTCTATGACACCCGCCAAGCATCACCGGCCACGCCCTGGGACCAAACCTTTGCCAAAATTTTACTCAGCACACTCTGCGCACGCCCTGCACATGTCGACGAAACGATCGTGAGATTTGAGGCCATGCGGCCGTCTGATTGGCTGCGGGCTGACAAACCCACAGAAGTCTTGTCAACGAACACCTTCACAGGGCGTGAGAGGGTCCGTGCCACCATCATCATGACAATGAGGTGCCCACGCCCTACCCTGGTGCGTCTTTTCCGAAGGCGCGCCGGAGCATTTCCCGTCGGCGGCTAATTTTGGCAGGGCGCATGTGTGTGTAAAGGCGCGGTGACGAGTTTTCGGTCGTGTCCGTTAGCTGCTAGAAGACTGCCTTTGGAGGTATGGCGGGGAAAATCTCTGTTATTGGCTGCCACGCTCCGTCGCACCACGGCGTGTACCTGATCCACGCAGGCCCTTTCCCGCCCCCGAGTTGCCCGTCGGATGCCAAGTTTGCTTCGGTCCTTTTAGTCTAGACGCTGCTGTTGCACTGGGAGTGGATGTTTGTACGTAAAGACCGTGTTTTACCTTGGGCGTATGTCCGTTAACTGTTAGAGAAATGCCTTTGGAGGTTTGGCGACGAGAATTTTTTGTTCGGTGAGCGCTGGGGCGCGTGACGACGGTGTGGATAGGGGGTGTGGTGTGACAGCAAGTGAGTGATTTTTCCGCAAGCTCACGATCGTGTTGCCAGATCTTTCTCGATGCCACGAAGGCGTCATCTGACGACTATCGTGACTCCGAGTCTCGCGGTGTGCCACCAACGATGATTGCGATCAACCCTACAGCGCCGCCCGCCAGCGTCTACCACTCAGCTCTTTCGCGATCAGCATGGAGCCATCGCAATCGCCAGCCTGAAGTACAGACACATTTATTCACGAGAATGGCCAACGGATCGATCAGCGCGCGATGGTGATCTAGGTCAACATCCCAAGTCAAACGCCGCTGAATGCATTGAGAGATCTATCGCGCGAACATCTACAGGTTCAATCTATGCGAATACACCAACCCTTTCATAGTCGGACTGCAAGATACCCCGTACCCCACCATATCAGCAACAGGAAGCCTCCCAACCAATTTTCTGGTATCGCACTACTAGTTCGCGTCGCTCCCGCGATGATCGGTTCTCCTGTGGGGTAAGCATAGCCGTTGCCAGTCGACTGCCCGTGGACATTCCCGCCATCTCCACCCGACCCTGTCCCGAGCGCATCTGGCCCCTTGGTCAATGTGACGACTGTCGTGACCGGTTGAAGACTCATTGTAGTGCCCTGGACGACTACAGCAGTTCCGCTATGCTCGAGGCTCAACGTTGTGCCGTCAACTGTAACGGGGGCGCCTCCAGGGACCAAAGTCGTGCCAGGACTTATCACAATGTAGCCAGCGCGATTCGGCGTATACACATGATCTTTGAAGGTCAAGGCAGCCGCGACTGTGGACGTATACACGTCACCAAACATTGGAGTGATACTGGATGTTTCGCCGTTGATGATGAGTGCCGTAGCGGAAGGTGCGAGAATGAGTGTTGTCTCGGATATAGTCAGGGGCTCGCCGCCAGGAGAAAGAGTTTGGTCTGCAATAATGTATTCTGTCTGCGCATTGGGCGCAATGACTTCGGTACCAATGGTGAGTATTGGTGGGAGTAGGACCGGTGGTTGCGACATGGGCGCGTCTGTGATAGCAGGTTGAAAAGGTTGCAGCGAGATGACGGTAGTCCCCACGACAATCTTGGTCTTGCCTTCTGAGGTCTCTACCACAATAGGTGTGTCCCCAACGGTAACGATCTGACCAGGTGTAAGAGTAAAAGAACTTCCTATCACGAAGTCACCATGACTTGGAGCTTGGCCAATAACAATGTCAGATACCCCAGCTGATATCGTTACCTGCGGAGGGTCTGCTGTTGCCGCTTGTGTCTGTTCTTCTTGTATAGTGGAGCCATGTTGCTCTCCGACTGGGTTATCCAACCACCCTGTAGCAGGTATCTCAAACACTGGCGAGCATCCTCGACACTGCCGCGTAGAACTGAAGTTTGGCTCGCTGATCTCGTGATGCCCATTCGGGTCTCCAATCTGTGTTGCGGCTGGCGGAATCGGTTTCAGCCCTTCAACTGTTGACAGCATTGGCGGCGTCCCTGTGGCATTTCCTTGAGACGTGGTCAACACAGTCGTCACATCCGTCGGTGGTCCGTCGGTGGGAATGAGCAACGGATTTGAGATTGGCAATGGAGCAGTCGGTATGGCTCTAGACGGGGCTAGCGTTGAGGGAATGAGATTTGGCTCCGAGAGCGAAACAGTTTGAATGAGTCCGGGTGGCTGCGAAGGTATCGCGTTGGGGGGAGGTGTTGGGTCTACTGGAGGCGCAAGATCTGTGGGTGCACCAATATTGGAGTCTATTAAACACGACAGGTCAGATCAGCCATCGAACTTTGGGCTAGTCAGCGCCACTCACTTGGTTCCGCTGTCACAGAGTACTGGACTCCCGAGGTGAATTCTGACCCATAGTCGGCTAGCTCTGTATGAAAGTCAGCGCGAATGATTCTAGTGTCCTATGATGGCCAACACCTAATGCATACCCGCCTGTGCTAGCGCGGATGTAACGCCCAGCCAAGTCGCACATAGGCACAAGACATGACACAACCGAAGGTCAGCACCGGAGTACATGATGAAGATGGCTTCAGATACAGAGTATTGTCAAAGAGCCATGATGTGGAAGTGGTGACTGCGAAGAACAGAGGATACAGTCTTACATTACACCCTGGTGACAACCCTTCTCAAAACGCCTAATGCAGGATCTCAGCAAGCAATCAAAGGTAATGAATCGAAAATCTCCGCGTCCTACATATACCGAGGAGATGGCCGGTGACTGAGATAAAGGCTAGGACTGTGGTACACAACATCTACTTAGATTGCTATTGATTAGACTTTCTTGGATTCTGGGGTTACGATTGTGCCGATTGGAAACGCCCGAATGCGGAGATGGCTTTACCCGGAGCGGGAACGCAACCTTATACGTCGGCTGGATGTTTACCAGAGACTGATTCCTTCCAGGTACCTTAGCGAGCCGCACCCCCTGTACCATACCCGTGCTGTCTGCGAAAGTGACGAGGTTATTGTGAACGGACGAATCACGATCGCGCAGATTTCTGATAGAAGTCTTTAACCAGGTCGAAGAAGTTCTAGGACAGGGTTGGAGGAGAAATGCCATGTGCCCGAGCAGCACAATAATGCGCATGATGTGTTGGTCATTTCTAGCGTTTTCGTCAGCTCATCGCAACTTTACGTGACATTGGCTGAGCTTGATCGTCGTAGTTCTGTCACACAGCCGTAGTACAAGCCTGAGATCTCAATACAAACTTGGAATACATGCATTTTCGGTGACGCAAGAGAATTCAGCTGTTGAACACTCAAGCGTTATCGATGACATCCCAAATGTAAAGGTGACTTGTCGACCCAACATGCAGGTTGCGGAAGACCCGTCCGAAGCGCTCGTCGCGGGTGGCGTATGTGACATTCAGCCGGGCCCATTCAGGCGATACACCTTCGATGCAAGGTTGAACGCACGTGGTGAGGACATGTAAGGTGTTCCTAGGTGCTCGCTAGAAACGTCCCTCGATATCCCACCAGGGTCATTCGACACGCGTTCACTGTCCTGCTGATCGCATCTTTCTGGGCACGGAAGAGTCTTTGTAGTGTTGACAACCTGATCAAGTAGCTGCTTTCACGGATGATAGCGGGAGGTTCATGCGTGTAGCCGGTGCGTGCTTCGCTCGCTCCGAGCTACACAAGGGACCGGATCTTTGTGTGTTGGACAAGGGAAGATCTTTGAGCTGCTTTCGGCGTTAAACATCTAATAGAACTCAGAGACCAACGCCAAAAGCCGGCTGAAGAGGATCAAACGATAGATGTTGTTACCACAAGCACTTGTGGCGGCGAGATCGTCATCATAGCATACTGTTGCTGTCAACTCGCGTTCTCGCAAAAAGGCTGGCATGTCCTGGGGCTATTGATTTCCGTACTGCCGATCCGATACAATGGCAGGATCAGCGGCATCTGTGGACGTTGAAGAAGATACAATCTTGGCGAACCATATGTAGCTAGCAGCTGCAGAGATGGCGGAGGAGCATGTTGCAGCGCCCGAAGAAGGAGGAACATCGACTTCGTGACAAATAAGCGGCTTTTCAAAAGTTAGCCAGACGACAAAACTTCTAATAACCATATGTGGCTGACGTTCTCATGCTGTCCACAGGTGTGGTGATTGATGGCTTTGCGTGGTGATCCGTTTCTGGTCGTCTTGTCTCTCGGTCGGGGGATAAGCGCGTCGGCGTTGATCGAGCTCCCAACAGCGCAGACTGTACTTGTAACCATCACGCATAAGTGATGTGTACTGCTAACCTTGGAACATTCGTTGAGATGCTCTGGTGATAGCAGGAGCGATGGGGCGGCGGAGGACTCGCTTACTGCTAGCGTATCTTGGCACCAACGCAGCTGCGAAAATGAGTTTCGTGAATTTCCTCTTCGACTTCTGACAAGCGCCAACTAACCCCAACGACAACACAGATTGCACCAGGAGACCCGACATCAGGTACGCTATACAGAACGTTCTCTACTCGATTATACGGAGCCGTTCGGCATTGCGACATCGACGCTGCCCCGCGAATGTTCCGCCGCCGTCAGCCTCCGCCAATGGATTGTATAGTCGCACGCGAGTCGCCCGATATCTACACTCCCACAGCAGGCAGTACAAGGCGGAGGACGTTTCGGGCAGTTGGAACAATGCTGCGGCTTCGTCGACTTGCAACTGAGAGCAAAGGCTAATTTGATTGTGGACACAGCGTCTTCTGAACAACCGCAATCATGGGGTATCTATCCTTCCCTCACCCCCCACTCCGCTGCAGCCACTAACACTCGCCAGTATCTCACGAGACTCTCGCCACAAGCGTTCCGCGTCCGGTGCGAAGCGCGCATACTACCGCAAGAAGAGGTATGCATAACCCGATCGCTTCTCTAGTCATGTCTAACATGGCTTCAGGGCTTTCGAGAAGGGCCGCCAGCCTGCCAATACCCGTATTGGCACAAAGCGTGTCCATCTTGTCCGCACTCGTGGCGGCAACCGCAAGTTCCGTGCTCTTCGTCTCGAAGCCGGTAACTTCTCCTGGGGCTCCGAGGGCATTGCCAAGAAGACCCGTGTCATCGGTGTCGTCTACCACCCCTCCAACAACGAGCTCGTCCGTACCAACACCCTGACCCGCTCCGCTATCGTCCAGATCGATGCCGCTCCCTTCCGACAATGGTACGAGGCCCACTACGGCTCTTCCCTCGGCCGCAGGAGGCAGGCCAAGGCCGGTGAGAAGGAGGAGGACAAGAAGAAGTCCAACTCGGTCTCCAAGAAGCAGGCCGACCGCTTGAAGAACGGAGGAAAGATCGAGAACGCTGTTGAGAAGCAGTTCGAGGCCGGTCGTCTGTACGCCGCTGTCTCTTCCCGTCCCGGCCAGAGCGGTCGCTGCGACGGCTACGTCCTCGAGGGCGAGGAGCTTGCTTTCTACCAGCGTCTGCTCAGGAAGTAAGGGTGATATTTGGGGCTTCTTCGGTGCATTGGTCAGGTCAAAATGGGTGTTTAGTCATGTATCTGGTCTGCATAGTCGCGGGACACTGAATGCACTCGGCATGATAACGCCACTTCTCTAGATACCACGAGACTACGAATCATGGGTTTCAAATGTTCATGTGAACGTTCTTTTCTTTCAAGCTCTTGTCCGCAGACCTTGTTTCCATTGCGCCTCATCGTCGATCCAACATGACCAAGACTCTTCCCCGCTACGAAATGATCAGACGTCGTTGCTTCATTCAAGGCACATTGCTATCGCAGTATTACCGTGTATACCACAAGTAAAAAATCCGATGATGTGGCTGGGACCGACTGTGCGTGTGTTCATCATGTACTATTCGAGCAATGGCCTTTCACATGTCACCCCCTCTTCCGCTCTAGACTAATCGCACTTCTTCCCAAGCGCATCTCTACCGTCCATACACTGTACATCCGAGCGCCTGGATCATACCTCGGCACACGCCCGCCTACAGTTTCGAGGCCGCAACTGGGGAACCGACCTGTGGTAGCCGCGTTAGCTTACGTTCACATGCTTGAGTGATATTGGGTGGAAGCAGGGTAGTGGTAGTGAGATTTATTAACTTTATTCGTTTTGGCTACAGACTCTCAGGGTCTGGACATTGGTATAAGGTTACAGGATATAGCAATAGATGTAAGGAAAGTGCAAGGTATCGCAAAGTGTAGACTACAACTTGGCGGCTCCCTTGGGCGCACCTACGTTTGTGATCTCGTTGTAGAGTAGTCTGAGACGTTGTTAGCATGTGTCGTCAACAAAAAGATGGGGTTGGACTTACGATGTCAAGAACTCTGCATAGTCCTCGCCTGTGACCTGTCCCTCAAAGTACTTGGCCGCAAGATGGAACTTGTTGCCCTTTGGTGCCTTGTCGCTGAGTGCCTTAGCCTGCTCGTGCAGAAGCTTGAGCGCGTAGTCCTTGGTCACCTTCTTGCCCTCGGCAGTCTCGACATTGTGCCTGGTCCATTGCCACAGTTGGCTTCTTGAGACCTCGGCTGTAGCAGCGTCCTCCATGAGGTAGTTGATGGGTACACAGCCGACACCACGGACCCAGGCCTCCATGTAGCTGAGACCGATGTCAAGGTTCTTGCGAATGCCGTCCTCGGTGACCTTGCCGGGCACGTTCATGTTGAGGAGGTCGTTGGCGGTGATGTGGACGTCTTCGCGGCGGACGTGCATCTGGTTGGGCGTAGGCATGTGCTCGTTGAAGACTTCGCTCGCGATAGCCGCAAGGGCTGGGTGAGCTACCCATGTACCGTCGTGGCCGGCGCGTGCCTCGCGGAGCTTGTCGGCGCGCACCTTGGCCATGGCAGCATCGTTCGCTTTCGGGTCCGTCTTGATGGGGATCTGAGCAGCCATGCCGCCCATGGCGTGAACGCCACGCCTGTGGCAAGTCTTGATGAGAAGCTTGACGTAGGCGTCCATGAAGGGCGAGGTCATGGTGACGGAGTCGCGGTCGGGGAGGACGAAGTTGGGGTTCTGGCGGAAGCGCTTGATGGTGCTGAAGATGTAATCCCAGCGACCGCAGTTGAGACCTGAGGAGTGGTCGCGGAGCTCGTAGATGATCTATGTAGCAGTCAGTACAATCCATATGTGTTGATGGCATGCTCAACGTACCTCATCCATCTCGAAAGCGGCGGTGATGGTCTCGATCAAGACGGTGCCACGAATGGTTCCGCGCCTCATGCCAATGTAGTCCTGCGCCAGGTTGAATGCATCGTTCCACAGCCTAGCCTCAAGATGCGACTCCATCTTGGGCAGGTAGAAGTATGGTCCCGCTCCGCGCTTAACGAGCTCGTGTGCGTTGTGGAAGAAATACAGTCCAAAGTCGAACAGCCCACCAGAGATGGGCTCTCCATCAACGGTGAAGTGCTTCTCCTCGAGATGCCATCCTCTCGCGCGAGCAATAAGTGTGGGGAGTGTTCGGTCGGTGCGGAGCTTGTACTCTTTCTCGCCTTGCTTGAAGTCGACTTGCTTGCGGATGGCGTCGTAGAGGTTGAGTTGACCGTTGATCATGTTGTCCCATGTTGGTGCAGATGAGTCTGGTGGAGGTTAGCTATCATCCCTTCCACATCCAGGATTGAATACATACCCTCAAAGTCGGCCATGTATGTCCAGACGTTCGAATTCAGGGCGTTGACAACCATCTTGCGATCTGTCGGGCCCGTGATCTCGACGCGCCTGTCAACGAGACCTGGCGCGGGAGGTGCGCCCTTCCAAGCATCGTTCTCACGGATGTGCTTGGTTTCTGGGAGGAAGTCGAGAAGATTTCCCTTGTCGAGCTCAGCTTGTCGGATTACTCGTCGCTGAAGCAGCGCCTTCCGGCGCTCATTGAATGTGCGGTGGAGAAGCGCAAGGAAGACACAGGCGTCCTTGCTGAGGATGTGACGGTTCTGGTCGTTGAGGTCGCCGAGGATGTTGACCTCCCGCAGGATACTATCGGCGCTAGCTGCCATTGTGAAAGGTGTAAATGTCTGATACAATTGATGGATATGTTCAAGTATTCAAGGTACGAAGGGAGGAATGCAATGGGGTATGCAGCGTGCGGAGAGGGCTGGGCGGTCGGCAGATAATATATTCATGATACAGACGTCACCCATCTTGACGTCTGGGCCGAGGATCTTCTGGGTCGGCAGACTGATGCAGGCTAGTCGGCTGGCCGTGAATGGTAAACGCCAGGCCCACGTTCGGGGGAGGGGAGCTCCAAGCTTGTGACGGTGCCAAGTCCGGAGCTGAGATGCGGGGATAACCCAGCCCGTTAGCACTAACTCGCCCGATCAGCACGGCAAACCCTGAGCAACAGTGGGCTAGAAGACGAGTAGACGCGAAATATCTCTGCGCAGTATCGCCGTAGTAATGATTTTCAGAGGGATTCGTGGATATCTGGGGCTGCTGACGGAGTGCGCCGGCAACTGACGGAAGTCGCGATGCTGATGCGTGATAGCAAGCGCGTCCCCGATAGCTTCGCCGGCCACTTCCGATGGCGCGTACAACTAAGAGTGCGCATTCTGACCACGGCACTTACACCAAATCCTGGAGTCGCGCAACGTTCTTATGATTCTCAGTCATGTCCAGCAGCAATGGGCGATGTCGATCACCGAGCGAAGACGTCAATGGATCGTCATCCTTCCACGGCGAGCAGCACGGGAATAAGATCACCATGATGCATCGTAAGGCCATGCAAAGCACAAACTGTAGCTGTGTCGCGTGAAAACATGCGATGATATCTTACCACGCTATCCCGCATCTACGAGTGAAGAGGTTACCATACCCTTACACGCATGACTTGGGGGCGAAGTTGAGGTTTGTTGGAAGCATGTTGAGGTTTGGATTGGCATTTCACCTCGCGGACGGCTCTTTAGCATACCTTGACTAATCCATTGCACAGGCATACTAGCTACGGGAATCCTGTCACCTCTATCATCCCTTCCAAGCTCTCATCTCCCAACCTCTATAGCTTCTTTGGGGTAATCGCAAAAGGTTTCGCCTCGCCCTTCAAGCCAAAGCTGCAGACTCCACTTCCACCACATGAACCAGCGAGGTTCTGGCCGCCCGTGAAGTAACCTTCCGCTTCATACGTCGCCGTATATTGCGCACCCTGGTACTTGACGTCGGCTACGTGGGTAAACTTCAGGGTGAAGTCGCGAGTTCCGAAACCATCGCTTCCCTCCAGGACGTTCATGACCCAATAGCCATCGGATGTGCCATCGCACGGCCAAGTCCGGTCTAGGGGGTTTTCGCCCTTAGTGTACCATTGCGCTTTGCAGTTCTAGGGACGCATCAGCAAACGTACTGGAGTAAGAGAGGAAATTTTAGACGTACAAGTCCTTGACTTCCAGCTGGCGCGGTGACGTTGGTAGCATCGAATCTTGCGGGACCGAGATCGATCACATTGGGATCCGTCACGTCGGCTGTGATGGAAGCCCATGGATAGCTACCAGGGCGTCCCGACGGCGTGTAGACATTCACCCTGGTGACTTGCCAGTCTTGAAGCGCACTCTGACGGGCCGCCAGGGGTGATGCAGCGGCTGAAGACGTAATTGCCAGAACGGCAGCAAAAGCGGTTTGTGTGAAGTGCATGGTGAAGATTGGTTCAAAGTACTTGTTGGTAACTAAGAGATGGGATCTTCTTTCACCGACATCCCTTCCACTCTTATATATGACTCTAGGCGTCCAATACGAACATCGTCATCATCGTACATCCGCCTTCCCGAACAGGTACCCACGATCCTGCCTTGATGAAGAGCTTCACACGGCACGTTGCATTAGTCACCCCACAGTCAGGCACCCCGGGCCTAATTATAGCAGGATCGACGTCAGCGTACTTGAACACTTCCCACTTTACAGTGCTGCGTTGTTGATTCTCGTACGATACTGCCCGAGAGATTCGAATATATATACACTGGGTGACGAGCTCGACCTGAACCTTCGAAAAAAACATTTTCGATCCGCGCATTTCATTACCATGGCCACAGCTACTATATTGCGAAGAATTGGTCGCACAGTATCGGCCTCAAGTAGCGGCAGTCGATACACAACACCATCCTGCCGTTCTCGCCTCGGCTTACATATGGCGCATCCAAATCTCGAACAAGGAATGTCGGCATGGCTATTTCCCCAAACCTGAGCTGCGTGTACAAAGGCGGAGGCCCCTCACCCATTAGAGGAGAATTCTTTGGGAAGACATTATTGTATGCAGAATTGACAATAACTTCCAGAATTATAACACGAGTCCATCTCGTACCAAGTGTAAGTCTTGGTCTCGAATCGATCTAGCTGCATCTCAAAAAAGCAAGAATAGTTCCTGCCAAATCAACTATGCAGCCTCTTGGGAATTGCACCCCCGTAACGGCCAAATGTCTCCTCTCCGCCTTTTCTATCACCCTCTTGTACTATCCCATCAATTCCAAGAACTCGCGAAACCTAACATAATCCTCGTATCGCTCCTGCAGCCGTCGTCTAGCTTCATCCTGTCGGCGTACCCTTCTGCGTCGTAAATGAATCGCACAGTCTTGTGAAAAGAGAAGCATTAGCCTGGACAAAGCATATTATACTGAGAACAGTTCCAACTTACTGTGGAAAGGCCTGTACAACCACTCACGCAATGTTGGAGAGGCGACAAGAACAGCAATGAAGATGCCAACTACCGCTACGCAAACACTGACTAGGGTGAAGATGTCTTGTCGTGACCATCCCGCTTGAGCTCGAGCGGAAGTTGCGGGAAATTGCTGATTGACGATGTCTTCATGACGAGCGTTCGGAATGAGGGAGGCTTTGGTGATGGCTATCTGGAAAAATATAATGTTTGCTATGATAAGTGCCTCCATGATTAGCATTCATCCTGTCACGCATATGAATATGCTATTCACGCGGGCTGATAGAAAAGTGAGGAGAACATATCTCATAGCCCCCAGCGTATTAATGTTCTCGAGGCTTCAGGGTCTCAGTGTATGCACAACGCTTGGACCAACTTTTATGCAGGCACTCCGGCAGGCGGGCTGAGTCGAGCGATGTCATGGGAATGAAAACTCTGCGGGGGTTAGCGTCGAGCGATTTCATAGGCAGGCGGTCGGGCTGGCGTTTTGCGTTGAGCGATGCCATAGGGTGGAGGACTCAGGCGGCTTCAAGTACGCGCCGCATATACTGACGGGCGCACTCGCACATACACGGGCATGCACTTGGCAGGTGAGCCTCAATAAGTGCTATGTTTGCATGCATAATTATCTCACCGTGAATTTCACCACGCGTGGTCGGTCGGGTGCCTGCGGGCGGGCATTAACACGCTACCTTGTTCTTCAGGTGGTTCCGAGGTTGGCTACCTAGGTATTGAGGTTTCTTTCCCCCCAACAATGAAGAACCACCATGTCAGCAGCGACAAGACCACGCGACATGGCTGAAGTTAGACAGTTGACCTGGTGGAATGCCGTCTCATGCTTCAATATCATGACAGAGCTCGCGACCTGGTTGCGCTGCATCCATCGCCCCCCTGTCACTCTTTTACAGTCCCATGAGGCTAACAGGCGCGGCTGACGAGGCCTTTGTATACATGCGCCACACATACATCTCACGTATGGAAGGAACCGAAACAAGTGCCTGCAGCCTACGTAAGTTCGAAACAACAGTTCGCTTGAACTTAAAGGCAATTTAGACTTCTTGATCATTGTATTCAGCGGGGCTGGGCGTCAATCTATACAGAATGAAGGCAGCTTCGACTCATAGTCCAGCATGTTCCATGCAGGCTTCTCGAGTTCCTCCTCCAGGCATCTCAAACACAAAGGCTCAGGTCCAAGAACGCCAAAGTTATAACCTCCAGTCTGACCACGTGACAAAATGCTCACTGCAGCCAGCCGTGCGGCCCAATTTCCATGCGCTCTAAAAACGCCAACGCCATTAGGCTCATCCAGCAACTCTTCCCAGCTGTCGATGGATGTGTAGTCGACGTCGCAATCTTGGCCATGCTTTCCTTCGCAAGACGCCATTGGTTTAAACCGAAGCATATCCTGAAAATCGACGTCGAGAATGTTGATGTCGCCGACCCAAACACCGCGGTCGTGGATAGATATAACGGCTTCTACTGCGTGCGCATCATGGTCTATCATGCGCGTGTCTTCGGTTGCGAGGGGAACTGTCCAGTCGGTGAAGGATAGGTGTAATGAGGTTGCACCAAAGTTGTCTTCTCGTTTGAAGTCGTATGGCTCGTGTGATACCAACTCATAGTTGTTGCTGAGTTCGCGAATTCGGGGTTCGACAGGTGAAACCAGTATCGAAATGCCTTGGCGGCCAATGTTACCCGTGATACTTCTCATTTCGTGGTCTGCTACTGAGATGAAAGGGTCGGATAGTACAACCGCTGGCACGTAAATTGTATCTTCTGAGCATAGAGCAAATGCATGGCTGAAGTCTTCGGGAACGAGATCGACCACTCCCGAGTCAAGCAGAGCTATACAGCCGAACGACTCGTTTCGATCGGGTAGCGGAGCTCGTAACGAAGTGAGAAGTGGCAGTCCATCAACCCGGAGATCTGAGTTGTTGCTCCGAATCTTCCATCTGTCAAACAAACATTTGAACCACGCAGCATCCGATAGATGCAGGGTTATCAGTTTCAGCGAGATTGTAGCATGGACGAGGTCGGTGTACACGTATGAAGCTGACTCCAGAGCATACAGCGATTTGCTGAAGCCAAGATCAAACTTGTGGAAGCCCGAGAACAATGACACCCCGGGGGCTCGGAGAGAGCTGTAAATCGATTCTTCTTCATTGAGGTGTATCAAAGAACACATGTAATCTCTCAATCGGGACGATTGTATTTTCGCTTCTTTGAACTTTTCTACTGAAGTCGAGAGAGTGTCTGTTTTCATGGTCTCGAGTCTCGCCTCTTCTTGATAAGACCGTAATGGATCGCGTCCTCTACGCGTTACACTACGCGCCTCGCTTTGGAGAAACAGGCCTAGACGCGAATCACCAAGAATAGCGTCGAAGCCGATCTCTACTTTAACTTTCTTGGATTGGCGACTCTCATCTTCATGGTGACGCGTGATGGTCGAATAGTTTGGTTGGTAGGGCAGTGGCGGATCCGCCCATCTGAAGTGAGTAGTATTCCCATCGAAGTCTGGCCGTGTTGCATAACGGATGCACAGCTCACCTCGACCGGCGATGGAATTTATTCTGTCTTCTAGAAACTTCGAGTTGGCGCCATTCGGGCAAATCCATGTCGTATGACTGTCCGAGTTGGCTTTCTGTACTGTGGCAAGCTCGTAGTAGTCGATTGCTGCAGCAGTGTGTACATTTGAAGCGCTGTGAGCGTAGCAGATGATTGCATCGCTTCCGTCAAGTTTCAGCTTCTCCGCTACGGCACGAAGGTAACGAATGCCAGAGTCGATGTCGAGCTTTTCTTGAAGTCCACACACTACGAGTGTATTGAGTAGACCAAAGAATGGCGAAGGGGTAGGCTCTTGATTAGACAAGAGCCACTTTGCTCTCCTGGTCCCGTGTTTTAACAATGTCTCGTTACGTTTGCGATCTTGATCGTTCGTAGTTAGAAGCTGATTTGCCGCAAGTACAAAAGGTAGGAGCCATCCGAATTCAGAGGATTTGCCTTCTTTGACGTCTTCTTCAGACATTCCCAGTCGAGACCACAGGAGAACAAACCATTCCGCTACTCTTTTATAGTCCCGTGAACTGACCCTCCATCTACCAAGCAGGCCACCCAACGCGACGATCTGTAGTTGACGAAAGGTCACTCTCGAACTTTCTTGGTTGCTGCTGACTACGACTGGAGCGCCATAATACTGTAGGTGTGATAGTGCTAGTGACCATTGCACACCTTCTCCTTCCGAAGATCTCCGGTTATTCTCTACACCAACAGTGCCTACTCCGGAGGAAGGGATGAGTTTATCTCTGAACTCAACTTTCTTGGGTTCAGGTGTGAACACAATCAGGTCTGGGTAGAGGTGCCACGCAGAAAACGCTACGAATACCGATCCATCGATGATGTCCTGTGGTTTGCCGGACAGGAATTGCTCGACAGCCAGCAATGATCGCTTCCACACGTTCATGACTTGCTCGTAGGTTGAAGGACCCCTGGGGATTGGAGTATTGATGTTTTTAACAATGAGCGACAGTTGACGTTGCGCAAACTGTTTCGATTTGTCCGCTCTGCGAAGCCAGGCTCTTGCACTACTGTCCCATAAAGCAAGATCTTTTCTGGTGATGTCTTGGCATGCACCAAGGAGCGAAGTGGCAGACACGTTGCCGTTGCTTTTGATTCCTTCTTCGATCTCGATCTTTCTTGCTGCAACTATCTCTACCCATATTGCTGTAGCTACTTTTGCGTCCCAAGCGCGAGCCAATAGGCAACTGAGGAGATACACTCCCAGAGCCGGTATCCCAGATGTTGCCGCAGCCCAGAGAGTCGTACCATCCGCTCCAACATATGGCTCGAACGGTCCATGTTGACCAGCGCCGATGTCATTGACTCCAGAGGCATTCATGATCTCCGACATTCGCCGCCCGTATGCAGATATCAGCTTTGGCGTGGATGGCACAACATCTTCGAACAAAGCCCCTAGCCGACGTGCTGTCTTGTGGGAAGGGCCTTCTTCAGCCTCAACTCGTCTTCTGGTAGAGAGCCCAGAAGCAATACCACTAAACTCGATTGGCGCTTCCATTTTGACGAGGGAGAAATCGAACTTGATATTTGCTAGCGCAGCATAGTTCTCGTTGGTCGCAGAGAAGACGGACATTAGTTTGGAGGGGAGGCCCGACATCACGAGCACATGTCCGGGCCCCAAGTTGTAGTGGAGGACTCTGGAAGAAGCTCAGGTGGAAAATCAAGCGGAAGTAATCTCAAAAGGTTGACATAAGTGCGCCTCGCTAGCTGGGACGATAGGACTGATAAGAGGCACAGCCTACAGTATGGGGCTGAGTGCTGGCATGGCGTTAAATTGCAGGACGTCTGTCACTGGCTGTGGTAGGAAGCTGAATGAGGGGTAAATCCACAAGCCACATCAAACCAGGGCAAGATTACACAGCCCTAGCCACCCACAGCAGGTACAAGAAATAAGCATCCAAGAAGTCTACATTGCTTTAAGATTTTATCAAAGTCTATTTTGATATTGATGTAGACTGCAGGGTGTTTTTAGCTTTCTTTGAATGTGGTGAGGCCATCTAGGCAGGTAGCGGACTTTGCACGTCGCAGGTTTCGAGAACATCATAAGCTGTCGCTTTGCGGCATATGCGATCACCAGGCAGATAATGATAACGCTTCGAGAGAAAGCGACACGCATATATGTGCAAGCTTGCATTAACAAAAGACGAGGTAGAGCTAGTGGACGGTGTGGAAGTGTGGTGGTATTGGTGAACGGAAATGTAAGTATTTCACTGTAGCTGCTCCATCTGGTCGATGCAAATGTCCAGTCTACAAGTTTGCGCGGTCGATACGCTTGCCGCTTTCGTCAAATCGAATCTGCTTCCCGCTGACGAGTGCCTCCTGCAACCAAGCTCCGATCTGTACAGCCTTGACAGCGTTCTGGAACTCCA
This sequence comes from Alternaria incomplexa, assembly GCF_024043165.1. NCBI lineage: Eukaryota > Fungi > Ascomycota > Dothideomycetes > Pleosporales > Pleosporaceae > Alternaria > Alternaria incomplexa. The sequence continues at coordinate 1,470,512 of NW_026249859.1, forward strand.
ATGGTACCGGGGTGTTATCCAAGCACGCCGCGGTGAACTCATTTGCCTCCTTGACGAAGCCAGGCTCGAATCGACCCCAGTAGTCGCTGGGTACCTCTCGGGTGATACCAGCCTTGGAGTAGTAGTTGACCAGGTTCTTCTGGGGATTGAGGTTGACGGTCAGCTTTCCCTCGGTACCGATAATCTCGGTAACATCCTCTTGACCGTGCGTCATCATGCGAGAGGCATAGTAGTGTGCGATTCTGCCGTCCCAGAACTCAACGATACCAACGGCGTTGTCGTAGTCCTTGTGTTGCTTGAGGCCTGGCAGGATGGCGACAACACCGTTCGCGGAGATGGACTTGGGCACCACGTTGGAGCCGAAGTACCATAGAGTTAGATCGATGTCGTGCACGGACATGTCGACGAATACACCGCCAGACCATGCAGCGTACTGAACGAAAAAGTCTAGGCGAGACAGTCAGTAAGCAGCTCATCAAGATATGAGTTATCTCATTTCGTACCTGGGTCAGGGTGTTGCCTGTCGCAGGTTTGTGACCGGACAACAGTCGGTCTGCCGATTGCGCCTTCCTCAATCTTCTTCGCAACATCTTGGTAGCTGTCATCGAAGCGCCGTGAGAAACCGCACATGACCTTGAGATGAGGCTTCTTCGCAGCTGCGTCAACGACGTCTTGGCAAATCTGAACACTGGTGGAGAGAGGCTTCTCGCAAAGGACGTGTAAGTCCTTCTCGATAGCTTGGAGAGTCTCCTCAGCATGTACCGAGGTTGCAGTGCCGATCACTACAGCTTCGAGACCCTTGTGCGCGAGCATCTTCTTGTAGTCGTCGTAGAGTGTCACGCCGTATGGCTCGAGGTGTTCTTTGCCCCATTTGAGCTCTTGTTTATCTGGAGAGAATGCGGCGACAAGCTCAGCGCGGGGGGTCTTGTTCAAGATGTTCAAAGCGTGTCGGGCGCCCATGCGGCCGAGACCGGCAACAGCGACTTGCAGTCTGTGAGGAGCCATCTTGAAGCGATTAGGAAACGAGTAAAGTTCTGGATAGTTTGAGATAGCAAGAAAGAGAGAGGTAGTCGAATGGAGTGAGCGCGGAGTGAGGGCTGTGAGGAAGACATTTTATACGAATTGTGGGCAGATCACTAATTCTCGTGCCTTTCGGAGGAGGTTTTCGTCGATGTTTTGTCCATCTTCGGCTCGGCCTCTAATTGGCTAGACAGCGTTCGTATGAAGTTCGGAGGAGGTTTTCGCAATGCAATGCACGCCAGTGTGGGGAACATGCGGGCGGCGTGCTTCAAATGGGTGCCAGCAAGACTGTGCGGGGCTCGGAGGAGGTTTTGGAGCGTAAAATACGCCAGCGTCAAGGCGAAGATCCGGCAACAAGACCGTGCACGAAGAAGGTGCAGCGATGGCAAATAACCCCGCGACGGCAATTTCTTCCGCCCAGCACCTTCTCATCACCAAAGGCCGCACTTGCTTCGGCACGAGACTCCAGGCTCATGTCTCCACGTCGCGACCCCGGATAAACCGTGTTTGACGTTCGCCGCCCGCTGTTAGCTTACTGCGTAGATACCTTCGGCTTCTCATAGTCGCTTCAAACTTGGCAATGGAGAGAGAGGCCACGAATGGGAATGATAGAATATTCTAGTAATACAGTGGGTAGACTTCTGAAAATGCAACACTGCTCTCGACTGTGAACCAACCTTGGAACACTCAAGACCGTGCTGCCTCGAGCCTCTCGACACCCGTCATCTTAGCGAGCCTCGTACCGTCAATCGCTCATAGTGTACATGATAATACTGTTCATGTAAGGGTGTCTGTTCGCCATCGCTAGCCGTGCGCGCCCAGGTACTGGCGCATTGCAATGGTGTAAACGCCTGGTCATACACCGGAAAGTTGGGACGTATTAATTCTGCGTACAGGCTTCCATGTTAGCTTGGTCGATACTGGATTTAGTAACATTGCGGCATGAATGCGCACCATCTGAGGTTGGACTGCGACGAGGTCCGCTGCGTGACTTCCTCCGCTTCGACCACGCTAGCGTGGACGCGATCCCTAAAACGGCAACAACCACGCCAATAACACCTATGATCGCTTCTGTGGACAACTGCTTATCTCCAGGTTTACTATCCATGCTTGCTGCATCTTCTTGGTAGAGGCTTGTATGTGATTGACTTGGGGCAGCCTGGACAGTAGCGACAAGGGCGAAAGTGCTTGCAAGAATGAGACAAGTCATTTGTACCTGATGTTGCAAAGAGTAAAAATGGGTTTGGGTCATCAAGCAATATGATTGCAAACTCAGATAGCAGAAGCATAAGGGCACAAGAGCCTCCAGCCTGGCATTGCATTCTTGTTGTGCCTTCGAATTGTCCAAGACTTGCACTGCCCCACTGCCAACCCTACGCACTAAGCCGCTTTTGGTTGAGGCGGCCCTGGAGCGGGACAACGGTTAGCGCCGCCCCGCCCTAATCCCGATACGGTGTAGCTTAGGTACTGTTGATGTTTTGTAGATGTTCCTGCCCAGGTGCAAGGAAGACCGATAAAATCTCCGGCAAAAAGGTTCCCACCGCCAACTCCCACCAACAACAACAAAATGAACGAAACTCTTAGAGAACTCCATCGCGATCTTGCCAACAAGTACCGACAGCATGGCCCCCGGATCGAGGAGAGATGGCGTTCGCTCAGCCAAGAACAGCGCAAGAAGATCATGCAGGCTGGCTCTCGTGATGGCGCTGTCCTGAAGCATGCTGAAGATACGAGCTTAGAGAATGTCTACAAGTTCATTCCCGAATGGAATATACGCGACATCACTGCCCCTTCATCAAACTTCTTCCTCGATATGCTAAAGCACCGGGCAACCCTACCACTCAAAGACCAATACGCGACAGGGTTCAATGGACGTCCAGGCGATCACGCGCATATAGTTGATATGATGCAGAGGAAGAACCTACGGCTCCAAGACGCCGCCCAATACAAGAATTGTTACACGCTCTTCTTGACGGAAGATGGCTACGGCGAATCAGTCCAGATCCTCGCAGAAAAGCGGGAAGAGGTTTTGGCAAACATGAAGCCGGCCATACAAGCTCAAGTCATAGTACCCCAAGCTACTGGCGAGCTAATTCTCATGCGACAAGTGAACCTGATGCAGCTACTCAACATCAGCATCGAAGACATTCTCGATACCGCGTCTACCACGCGAACCCAGACGAAGCGCCCGAAGAAGCCAGCCGACGAGGCGACTGCAGCTCTAGCAAAGTTATCCGTACACTCGGCTCCGAAGAAGGCCGAACTCTCAGACCTCGCTGACATGGCTCGCGATCAGGTGTCGTTGCGTGAAGATCTTATTAGTCTCATCTCCACTGAGCCCACGGTCCTAGCCCATGAAGTCAACTTTTGCTTCTTCAGTAGGCCGGAACTTGTCGCCGACGAGAAGGGTCGTATGTTGCCTGTACATACAGATAAATACATCAGCGGTGCTGTATTCGATGCCGTCCAGAACGCGGTAAAGATCGCTGCCACATGGAACTACATTGGCCGTCTCATGGATTTGCTGAAGGAGTCATCAGACAAACAGTTTCGAGCGACTATCCTCAAGGAGCTGTCGAACACTTGCCAGCTGGAGTATCTGCGCGCTCAGAATGGATTCAAACGTAGTGTGGCCGTCGGCATGGGAGGCGGCAAGTGGTTCAAGCGCATGTCGACCGTACAGAAGGATGACGTTCCGCGCATCTTGCTGAAGCGAAGCCCCGAGTCTTTAACAGTAGAGAACCCGCAGTTACACTACATGCTTCGACTCTGCCAGGAGGATACAAATTGGTCCGGGGCTGCGCAGTGGCTTCAGAAGCTAGAAGATCTCCATCGAGCCCATCCGCTAGAGCGAGACAATCTCTCGGAACGAGAATACGACTGTCTCGGAGACCTGGCCATCATCGTCACCTTCATCCAATCTCTTTCGTTAGTCGCGCAATTACCCGCACCGAACCACAAGAAAAGCCAGCCATTCGTACCGAGCTACACAACTTTGGACAAGGAGCTGAGGTCGTTGAAAGACGGTATAGACCTCGGCGAGTACGCCATTCCGATCGACAACTTGCTGGAGCCGGGCATGGCTGAAGGCGCTCTTGCAGCACTAGATCAGTATGTCGTTGAGAAGGCTGGTACCAAGCTCGGCTTTCTCTACCAGGATCTGGTTGCGGACTGCGTTTTGAGCATTCAGCAACAGTACGAGCAACAAAAGTTGAAAGCTAGTCAAAGCCAAGCTGAATACAAAGCACCATCAGCTCCCGAGACCCCAGCGTCGAGCATCGAGCAGCGCAGGCAGAAGGAGAAGACAAGGCCAGCGCAACCTTTCATCTACGACATAACGCCACAAGCCACCACAGATGACCAGCCCGTTTCATCAAAGGAGACCTTTTACGTCAAACCCTCCACTGCCGCCGTCTTCTCATCGCTATTCTCGAGGTCATCGGCAGCTCGGAGCCCAGTACGATGGGACGCGTTCGTGGCTGCCATGACTGACTTTGGTTTTACCATCGATCCCAAAGTCGGCTCAATCTACACATTTGTTCCTCCTGAGAAGGTATCGGTGCGGAGGGATGTAACTCTCCATCGGCCGCATCAGGCAAGTATTGAAGGGCGACTCCTTCTGATCTACTCCCGGCGTTTGAAGAAGGTGTATGGCTGGGATAGCTCCACGTTCGTTGCAGAGTAGGCGTAGTTGATGTTGTGTAGATAGGTATGTAGGCGCTGAGCTTTGCTCATAAGACGATATGATCGCGACCTGGGAGCGCGATTTCATAAAAACGTTTCAGCATGCAAGATTCCGGTGTGTGATTGGGGTTGCGCACCCTTCGAAAGCTCATTGCGCAAATGACATGCTATTCTGGATGTGATCCAAGTTCACCTCAGATACGTACAAACCTAACAGGTCTGCAGAGTACATTGTGATGAGACCAGCAGATTAGAAAACATACCTTGATGTAGGCCTCAGGGTGTTCAGTTTCTGCCTTGATTGACGTGAACCCATGGCAATGCTTTGGCGCGCCGACTGTCTTGTTGTCGCGTCAGACGAGGGCGCCAAATTTGGGGGGCTGGAACGGCGAATTTCAAGGATCAGCAGGGCTCCTGCCGCCGGCCCGCACCCGCACCTGCTTCTCTCCTCCAACACCACCACATTGTGATCGCGATGGACTCATGTGACGCGACACACCAGCGAGAGCATTATCCGCACGCCTAAGACCATAGCCATTCACGAGCCCCCCATTCAGGCAGACATTGCTATGTACTGAGCCTCACTTTGTGCGGCAATGTGATCCGTGTTCGGCTTTCTACGCCAGGAAGCCACGTCGGAAAGCAAGCCACGCCTGAGGCTCGCAGTCTAGCCCTCAGGCATGGCGTCAACCCGGATCAATCATTCGCTGGACGAGACATCCAGGCGCGGGGTACATTTCCAGCTGAGTGAATGTTCATGCGCAAGCTCCTCAAGGCAACATTGAGGCGCAGCGGTTGAGGCGCCTTTACATATAGCTGGACACAAAGGCTGAAAACGCGATGTACAATTCCACTGGTTTTCGACACTCTGTACCTGCAAGCCTACCATATAAACCATGGCCACTCCCCCACTCATTGAGAAGCAAGTATATCTGGCGCTCAAGGACATTTTCAGCGATGGTCCAACACCGCCTAGCACCGAGAAAAAGATTCGCAAGAAGATCAGGAAGCATAAGGGCGAAGCCAAGATTGCTACTCTGATTCAAAGATATGGAGTGGATAGGATCAACGCGGTAGCCTTCGCTCTGTCAGGAGACCAGATCTTTGCTTCAACCGAGAAAGCGAGAACACGCTTTCCTGATGTCTTTGGAGGTCTCTCTAATCAGCCCAGTCCACCAATTTCCCCCGTATCTCAGACTGGAACGAACAGCGCAGCGGCTGTGCAGCCTGCAGTTACCGAGTCCAGCACTGCAGCAAGTAGTGTAGCAGCTGCACAACGTGTTGCAGGTACATGCAGTCCCGAAGAACTCATGGGCATCGGCAACAGGCTTAAAGCTAGGAAAGAGAGAGAGAAGATCAATAATGGTACGTTGAATCAACGTATTCACAAGCCGTGCTGATAAGAATTCAAGCAACCTCGCACACGCAGTTGTTCGATTCCGTAGCCTTGCCACTCTGGGATCAGCACCGCATCCTCGTCAGGGTTCAATACACTCTCGAAAAGGCCTGCTTCGATTTTGCGCAGGAGAGGCTAGTTGGGATTTTGCAGCGAGAAGGCTGGGACTGCGCAGAGGCAGTCGAACTCAACCAATGGGCCAGAACATTACTGATCTACCGAGAAGAACTCAAATTGGACGACATGAAAGACGGTGTAGAGCCTCTGCCCGGTCTCATGGAATCGATTATCCAGCTCCGACATAACGCCGTTCACCGCGTTCGCCTGTCTTCCAGTGGGCTCTTACAGCACCTTACCGATGCTGTACTTCTTGCGCAGCTCTTACATGACGACAAATGCTGCAAATTTCTCTCAAATATACGACAGAGAACTCACAATGCTATCGAAGAGCTGGTACGCAACAAGCAGTTACTAGATGGGAGATTAGCCGATATCAAGAGAGAGTTTGCTGCAAAGAGAGCTGAGCTCGAGCGCCAAGAAGCTGCGCTACTGGAGGCTGCGGTGAACGAACACAAAATACCTATGGTCTCTGTCAGTGGAAGTTTGCACCGGCTGTCGGACGATCATGGTGGTAATACTGAACAAGTACATGCGCCATGGCTACGTGTGTACGATACCGATCTACCCGATGATGGGTCTTCTGGACCTGAGGATACTACCAGCCAAAGCCCGGAGAGCGAGGCCACCAAAGTGATCGATGACGATGCAGACGTTGTCAGCTCACCGTCCATGCATCCTGTACCTACAACACCAGTCGACGATGTCTTGCTGGAACCAGTCATTCATCCCGAGCATCAAGAAGTCGAGAAAGATGAGGACAATGATCTACCAATAGTGGAGATGATTCCTATAGAGGAGTCAAAGCTCGAATATCACGAGAGCGACCAGGAGCACCCCTTAGACCCTCCACCACTCGACCAAGATGATACAACCACAGACACTGAAGAAGCGATGGAAGGACATGGAAAGAGTTTGGAGAAAGCGGACGCATCCGATTGGGAAGACTCCGGGTTCCAGGATAATGATGAAGAGATCTTCTATGAGCCAAGTACCAATCTTGCGTTTGGTTGCGGGGACGGAGCTGTAAGCGACGCATTAGAAGCACATTACGAATCACCTATCGACGACCAAATCAGAATCACACCCTGGATCGAGGATGGCAGCGAACTAAAGGGTTCTTAGAGGATCACGGACACCGTCCCACCTCATAGCTACGATTCAATAGTCAAACAAACTTCATTTCACGTCATTACATATCCTCATACAAGACTCTCCTCCTCTTCCACCAACTGAATCAATCCACTACGGAATCGATCCTTGTCTTCTTCCCCTCCTCCTTCTCCGCCTTCTTGGCTTCTTTTTTCGCCTTGCCCTCCGCCAATTTCTCCTTGGTCTTGGCCAAAGCGGACTTTGCGGTACTCCCCACCTTGGATTTGACCTTGTAGGAAAACTTGTCCTTCTTTTTGGCGTCCAAGTCTTCCATTGTCGTCATTCTGTCTGGTGGGAGAATGGCATCGAAGGTGTGGGCTGTGTTGACACTATTCAGGCGCGGCCTGTTCGAACACAGATAAGTGGTGGTGTTTTTGGCGGAGGACATCGCTGTGAGGTGCGTGTGATATAGTGTTTGTGATGGTCTGCGGGTATATAGGACTCGAGAGTCGAACATTATATAGGTATGTCAGAATGCTCTGTCGGTCTGCCTCGAGCAGTCCACTGTGAGCGAACATGTTGATTTGAGTATATACGAATGAGATTGAAGTGCATTGTGAGTGATAGCGGTCGAAAGCATGCGCTAAATAGTCATAGTTGACGATATAAGACACTACGTTGCATTGTTTGGAACAGCCCATACTGTCTGACTCGGGAAAGACATGTTTAAGACGACACTGCAGTCGTGGACAGTCTTGTCTCATAGACTAGGTGCTTGACCAGCTGAACTAGTCCATTGTATTCCAGCTTCTAGTCGCAGTCGGTATGAGATGACAAGTTTCGAGCTGCACAGAGCTGTGACTTCGCGCAGAACTGGCACCCCAATATTCTGCCATGCCGCTTCTCGAACGTCTAGTGCGTGATTGCAAACTACCGCAGCTTGTATACATCCAATTCGCTAGTTCCTCGCCCATTCGTTCTCGACACTAGGCTGCTGGTCGCGCTCAATATGTCCTGGCAGCGCGCCATCGAGGCGGCGATTGCCCTCCTCAATAGCACGGACTGAGTCCTGGCTGTCTTCTTCCGTCTCTTCCTCGATGCGGTCGGAGTAACGGCTGCTGTTGTATCCGCCGGGCATGTAATCAATGGCTCGTCGAGGCTCGGTGTCGCCGTTGCGCTCGTCGGCGATCATGCGGGAGATGCGGTCCGGCGCAATACGATGCAGCCAGGACTCCTTCTGTGTGGGAATAGCGATGATGAGAATCTAGGGAGTCAAATTAGCATTGGCGTCTCGGAGCGCTGTAACCCCCACTACGTACCTGCCAGATGAAAACCATGCCCACGACGGACATGAGCATGCCGGCAACTACTTGCTCCTCAGCCTTCCAAAACCTAAGGCAGCCATCAGCTCTGCCAGCATACGTGATCTGGCATGCGTCGGCCTTGTGTGTTTTGTCTGGAAACGGCCATGCCATGTCGCGCGCGTTGGCTAGGCCACAGCACTCAAAGGCATCCTGGATCTGGCGGATGGCACTCGCATCCTTGTGCTTGAACAACGTCTGCCAGCGCTCGCGCAATCCGCAGTCTAATCCAGAGGGCGGCGCGGCATGAGTGCCGACGAGGGTAATGACGACCGACGAGTAGATGAAGATGAGCGTGTTCGCGATGAGTACGAGAGGCGGGCGCTGGATCTCGCCGCGCGCCAGATGCTTGCGACGCTCTTGCCGGCGCGTGAAGTCATAACCGCACTCGAGCAGGAGGCCTGAGACGATGGGTAGAGCCGTAGTGAAGCCGGTCAATGTGTCGGAGATGGGCACAGAACGAGCGTTCGCGCGGGAGGCAGCCCACCTAGACGTGTTAGCGCGGTCCTAGCATCGTCGGTTACGACGTGAGTTTACCCTGCGAGCGCGGTTGCGATGACGAGATACTGGATATTGTTAGAACGAGCACGTGAAAGCTCGCACCGTATGAGACCCTACTAGCACGCTGATGCAAGTCACGACCTGCTTCCTGGTGTACGTCATTCTGCCGATGGTGACTCGGAGTCAAGCAGCCTAGTTGATGCTAGAGGCGGCTAAGCAGAGTAGTAGCAAAAGCGAAAGAATTCGTCGTAAGCGATGTCGCGGAGGCAATGGCAGACTGGCAGACCTGCAGCGGGAGATGGGAGGAACTTTGGTGCTGTATAGCTTTGGCTTCTCCGCATCCCAAGCAGGCGGTAGGTTACCGCCGTACAAGGGTGCCGAGGACCTTCTGCATCTATCTCAGCGCAGAAGATGATTACTGCTCACCTTGGTGCCTATCTTTGCTGGGCGTCACCGTGAAACGTGCAAAGCCTGAGCATGCCCTCATCGGTGAGACGCAGGCCACGGCAAGGGCAGTCCGCGGAGGACAAGCCAGCTGAAAGCGACATGGCAGGGCTCTGACTACCCGGTGACGCATCAAAAGACACGCACGCTTGCATCTGCGATGCGCTGCATCAGGCGGCTGCACACAGACGGCGTATCACCCTGGCCATGTGGTAGAGGCAGTCAATGGTGGTGTGAAGGAGTTGGGGACAGGAAGGGGTGTCTCACGTGTGATTGGGCTAGAGGCTAGCGTTACCGTTGGCGGCTTCTGCGCCGGTTGATGTGAGTTCTCGATCTCTCGATCCAAACTTTTTCCATAGCGACGTCATGCCTCATCTACAATCGCACAGTGCCTAAGCGGGGTAATATTCACCTCCTCGCAAAGCACCCAGGAGTGTGAGGCAGCAGCGACGCGTCTTCTCGTCAAAGGTCAGCGTGCTCCCAGCTCGTGTGACCACGGGAAGTGGCTTGCCAGTGTGTTGTCTGCAAAACAAACGCGTTTGCCCACACGATCACCGTCGCCCGTATGCTAACATCATTGGGCCCCAGTGCCTAGTGCCCTTCCCGTCCTACAAAAGCGGGGATTAACTGTTTATACACACGACTAACAATGGGTGAAAGTCAGCCTTAATCCGCGGTGCCGCCAGCGCTTTGCTTTCCTTCGTTTTCCCAATCTCGTCCTCACCTCAGCCTCGTCGTGCAACACATTCACTGTCCGACATGCTGCTGTTTTCACCGCAACGATGCGACGCTCTCCTCAATCAGTCAGCAAAACAAACGGGCTCCATGTTTAGGCGCTTCTCCGTTCCGCTCTGGCCAGCCAGCCAACCCTCCATCCAACTCTCACCACGCGCACCCAAGCAGCAACACCAACCTGCCCGTCCCTCACCACCAAGAAGAGGACAGTCACCACCAAAAGAAAACACTACCACTCAAATGTCACACCAACCCGGCACTCCCCGCTCAGCGGCCTTCTCTCCCACGCTTGGAAGCATTCCAGAAGTCTTCGAGTATGAACCTCTCGACGCCCAATTTGGTCCTGCTTCACTGAACGACGCGCCCGAGACCCCAGCGCCTTTCTTACCCGAGGTTTCCGACCTGAGTCCGCCGACGCTGACCCGAGCGACGTCGTGGCCCGCCATCATCCAGTCACCCTCCCGGAGGGTCGCCTCACCTTTTGCTGTCTCCAAGGCACTGCGCAAAATCCTGGAAGCCGATCGAGTCCGACGGAGGCGCATTATGAAAGTCTACCTGAAAGCTATCGTTTTCCTAAAGTACCTCTGGCGCGCTAACGAGCGTTATGGCAATGTCATGGTCACCACCGGCATGTACATGCAACGATGACCGACGCAAGCAAAAGTTGGGATCTTCAGGCGTTTTAGCATGGGAATGGCGCAAAATGACACGACACGATTGTATTATGATTTTATGGGTTGCGACATAGCGATTGCATTGCCTGGAGGGATGCATAGCCGCTGGCGTTTGGCATTGGAAAGGCGTTTTTATTCCCAGGTGAACATTGCTACTTCTGTGAGCTTGACTGGTATTAGCCAGCTTCTGGATCTTTTGATCGAGCACTGTGGATTCAGTACTATACCAAATGAGACTGTGTCAAAAGAGCTCGCTCGTGCTTTTCGTTTCTTCACGCTGTCTGACACTATTCACTTACTCTGCAGCAATAACGTCCATTCACGATACAGTGGTTGCATCACATACTCCAAAGCGCCATAATGTTCCGCCAAACCCACGCAGACTCGACCGGCTCGCCAGATCGGTTGTACGAATGAAGGCGCAGGCACCTGGCTCAACGACGCTCTGTTTCACCCCGAGCGACCACCTACGACGCACCTTAGTCCCCGTGAGACTTTTGGCAATTCCTACGACATCTGAAGGCAAGCAAATAGCAATCGACTGGTCACACCCCCTCCCTGAGTTCAACTTATAGACACACAAGATGTCTTACTTATGCCTCTTTGGCACTTCGCCCGCAACGTCTGGATGCACGGCCGACCAGAGATTGCCATCATCACCATCAACTCGTTCACTATCCCCTTCTAGCGACCGAACGCGTGCAAGCTCTTTCTCGACAACCACGACTTCCAGCACTTCCCCGAAGAAACGCACGAAGACCATCGTGCACCCTCCATGTATACCTGTATGCAATAATGGCGCTCCAATCGAATTGCCTGTCACCCAAAAACATTTATCAAAACTTAGACGATCGACAATAGAAACAGCGCGTTCTGCCTCATCGTCGGATGAGAGGCCATCAGTATCGGCGTCGGCATCGACGTCGGCATCAGCCATACCTGTGCTAAGACCTTTGCGTCCCGGGGAACAATACGCAGGGAACATTGGCCGATTAGATGGAAGCACGGTAACGGTCGAGGTAGAAGTCTCCAGCGAAGCTGCTAGGAAAGCCGAGAGCTCGATCTGGTATATACCAAGACATTAGGGTAGGCGAACGAGGATAGATTGGCGTGGATGTAGTCCAGTTATCAGTATAGCGGGAAACAAGCTGATACTTATACACGTTACCTTAGCAAAACGCTAAACAGGTCTGCAGGCTACATTAATATGAAAACATGCTAGGTAAGTGATCTAACGGCGATGTAGGCTCCGGGCCTGTTCAAGTGGTTCCTTTGTATGAGTTCCATAGCTGGGTAACAGTATCTAACATCGGCTCGTTCTTACCAATAATGACTCAATACCCCAATGTCCTCATCCTCTCCCTCCAAAACTGCAACCTTGCTACGTCGCAAACATCACTTCCCCCTCTCTCCACCCAAAGGTCACCCCCAGGTATCGACTCCATACCCTCCATACACATCTTCTCTATCTCTTCCCCCGCGATCAAAAGCCACTGTGCAGCCGCCGGTACATGCATGGCTGTATTTTTGCCCAGCCTCGTACCAGGCGAGTATTCCAGTGCCATGGCTAAAGTCACACGAGACAGTCTAGTGTAGTCTGTGAGAGCTGGTGTGATTTGGGCGTCAGGATCATGTGCGGTAAGTGCGAGGAGAGTGTTGAAGTCTTTCCATTTGGTGGCCGCGACTTCTGGGGTTGCTGGATTCCGGATACTGTGAGTCCATAGCTCGGGACCTGTTATGACAACGTCAGCCCTGAAATGTATAGAGTCACAGACGTCAGGATAAAGATCTGATAAACGTACCCTGAAACTTCTCCGTAAGATGCATACTAAACCCCGGTAACTGACTCCACAACCTCTTCCCTTCTATTACAATGACCTCCCCAACCTCAATTTTGGGTGGTGGCTCTAGGCCAGGTACATCCCAGCTCCTGGCCTCTGGCCCGCGGTTCACAGCATCGGGTAGTCTTGCTAATTCAACGAGATATGCTACGAGTAGTTCCAGTTCTTTCAAACTAGTACATGATTCAGCAGCCGAATGGTAGAGACCAACAAGATCGGCTAGGGCGAAGCTGATTTCGTCTTGCGCCTCGACGAGGCAGGCTGTTGCGGAGGCAGAGCTTTCGGGCGATTTCTTGGAGGAGAGGAGCTCGTCGATGATGGTAACTTGTTGGTTAGATGCTGGAGTGGACGAGGGCTCGGAAAGCCATTTCTTTGCCCATTCGGTCGTCATGTTAGGAGGTTTTGGCGAAGTCCGTTATGCGCATGGAAGAGTTATGTTTCATGGCCTGTATAGCTTTTCTAAGAGCACACCGAGGAAGAAAAGATGTTTTCCGACTGACAATACACCCGTGTTATCCGCATCAGCCCTTTCTACGCCCTTTGCTCCTCGACGCACAGTGGTTGGACACGCCAGGTCCGCCATATCGCCACTCGTCGTGTGACGTCATAGGAGAGTGTGCATCGGGATGCCAGCAGAAACGACCGCGAAGGGTGAACACTTGGTAAGAAATGCTAGGCGCGACAATGAAGACAAAGTGATGTCTTGGACTAGTGCAATGTTGTATAGCCGACGGAGGGCTGATCGGTCTCTCGCCTTGCGTAATGCATTGTGACCGATTGGTTGATGCTGTCATCTCCGGGGTAGCGCACGTACGAGTCATGTTGTTCTTGCCCAGATCTTCGCCACATCGCGTCTCCAGCTTCCACTCTCGTCTACCCCGCAAACCTCTCACGCCATCAGACGACGCGTCTCGACAGGTCAACAACGTCGCGAATGATGGCCTCCCTCTCTCTGACTCTTAGAACACCGCTGTCGAAAAGTATTCGGCTCTATGAAGTATAGGGGTCCTTCTCCGCGTTATCAACCTCCACCAACCCTGGGTCGTTATACAGCCGAGGGAAGCTTAGAGGGGCATGCCGAACGCCTACATGCTAGCGCCACTGGTACTAACTACCGCGTGTACTATTCTGATGTCTCGAGGTGCTTCTCTCGATCTAGCTAATACCCAATGTATCTCTTCTTCGCCCATCGCTCTTCATGATGCGTGCCTTTGCGCGAGCCATCTCGCGCCGCCAGTACGGTGCTCACCAGCAATTACTTAACCCAAGACATCACAGGAAGTTCGCCTCCGTCAATGGGTCAGATGTCAAAGGTCTCACAGTCATTGACCACCACTATGAGTAATCGACATTCAATCTATGGGGATGCACGTAGCTAACTTAAGTCCAGTGCAATCGTGGTGGGAGCCGGGGGCGCTGGCCTTCGGGCTGCCGTAGGACTTACGGAAGCCGGACTCAAGACCGCATGCGTGTCGAAGCTCTTCCCTACCCGTTCACACACCGTCGCCGCGCAAGGTGGAATTAACGCTGCGCTTGGGAACATGACTGAAGACGATTGGCGTTGGCACATGTATGGTGAGCAAGTGCGCTATCCAAGATAGCTTTGGCTAACATGCGAGTAGATACCATCAAGGGGTCAGATTGGCTCGGTGACCAAGACGCGATACACTACATGACGCGCGAGGCCGTCCCAGCAGTCGTCGAACTCGAGAACTACGGCATGCCATTCAGTCGGACGAACGAAGGCACCATCTACCAACGAGCATTGGGCGGGCAATCGCTCAAATACGGGAAAGGCGGGCAGGCCTACAGAACGGCATGTGCAGCAGATCGTACCGGGCATGCAATGCTTCACACGCTATACGGACAGAGTCTCAAGGAAGGAGTGCAGTTCTTCATTGAGTGGTTTGCGCTCGACTTGATGATGAGCGAGGGCAAGTGCGTGGGCATAACAGCGCTGAATATGGAAGATGGCACAACTCACAGAATCTTTGCCCGGAACACGGTGCTGGCTACTGGCGGATACGGAAGAGCATACTTCAGTGCAACGAGCGCGCATACAAGCACGGGTGATGGTAGTGCAATGGTGTCAAGAGCAGGACTGCCGCTCCAGGACATGGAATTTGTGCAGTTCCATCCTTCTGGCATATATGGCGCAGGCGTATGTTCACGGAAGCAACCTACCACAAAGCCTCTAAACTGACGACTACACTAGGTCTTGATCACAGAAGGCGCTCGCGGCGAAGGCGGCTATCTCCTCAACAGCGAAGGCGAACGGTTCATGGAACGCTATGCTCCTACTGCCAAAGACCTAGCATCTCGCGACGTCGTCTCTCGCTCTATGAATCTCGAGATCTTAGAAGGCCGCGGCTGTGGGCCGAACAGGGACCACATACATCTCCAGCTCTCCCATTTACCAAAGGACGTAATCATGGAACGCCTGCCTGGAATCGCGGAAACAGCAGGAATCTTCGCTGGCATCGATATCACGAGAGAACCAATACCGGTGTTGCCAACAGTGCATTACTGTATGGGCGGCATACCGACGAATTATCATGGACAGGTGCTGGATGTAGACGCCCAGACTGGAAAAGAAGCCGTTGTAGATGGCCTCTATGCAGCAGGTGAGGCCGCATGTGTCAGTGTCCATGGTGCGAACCGTTTGGGTGCAAATTCGTTGCTCGACATTGTAGTGTTCGTGAGTATTTGCATTCTTCTCGTAATCTTGCTGCACATGCTGACTATGTTCAGGGCCGCGCAACAGCACTGCACATCTCTGCGAATCACTCTCCATCTGCGCCTCATACTCCAGCCCCCGAAAACGTCGGCCTCGACTCCATCAGCGAGATAAACACGTTCCTAGATGCCAACGGAAGCACTCCGACCGCCGATTTACGAAACGACATGCAAGGCACCATGCAATCAACGACGGCCGTATTCCGCACCCACGACTCACTATCCAAAGGCAACACTCAACTCGGCGATATCGAGAAGAAATACACCACCGACCTCCGCGTCACAGACCGGTCCCTGATATGGAACTCTGATCTCATCGAGACGCTCGAACTGCGCAACCTTCTTACGAACGCGTCGCAGACGAGTAAGGCGGCGTTGACAAGAACAGAGAGTAGAGGCGCGCATGCGAGAGATGACTTCAAGGAAAGAGATGATGAAGAATGGATGAAGCATAGTCTGACGTGGCAGGGCAATGTCGGTCAAGAAGTCACGTTTGGTACAAGGGCGGTACAGATGGCGACGTTGGATGAGAAAGAAGCGGCGAGTGTGCCGCCTATGAAGCGCTCGTATTGAGGCCAGGAAATACCTCTAGGTCAGTTTGAGGCCTCCGCTTCGTCTTTGGTCGCCTTCCTGGCAATCATGTACAACTCAAACGTTGACATGGACCTATTAATTCACCTTATCAGCACACTTATTTATTCTGAACTACTACTACTACTACTACTACTACTACTACTACTACAGCGTCAGGATGGGTTCCATTCGTACTCATCGTCTCCCTTGTTTCATGCGTTGTGCAATACGACGAGCTATTGGTCCACGCAATGATGAGTAGGCAACAAATATCATTCCAGCTATTTACGCCGTTCGCCCTTGAGCATAGTGTAGGCATTTTGCAAACCAAACCGAAACCCTTCGCGTAACCTTTGATCTCATCATACACTGCTGTTCATTCGTAAAGTCCCAGATACCAGCATTGACACCACTAATCATCCCAGCACACCTTCAAAGCTACACATGAAGTTAGCACATATTCTGAAGTCAAAACGTCAAGGTATCAGGAGGAAAGACTTACCACAAGGGAACGGAAAGTACATATCCTGATTCTCTGTCAAGTAAGCATGGTACGAGTATTTCTCCTCGCCCGGTCCCATCTTCTTCTCCACCTTGTGGATCTTGCCCTGCGGACCCAGCGCTGGGCGAAGATTCTTGAGTCGAGCGACTTCCCTGAGCATAGTCGTGAGCGCCATGCGCGTCATCGGTAGTCCGAGACACTGGTGTGGGCCATATCCGAGGTGGATGTAGGAATCCAGGGAGCGTGTGATGTCGACTTCTTCTGGGTTGGGGAAGACGTCTGGGTCGTGCGATGCAACGCGGAGATTCACGAAGACAGCATCACCTGGTTTGAGGTCTGTCGTCTTTCCGTTCTCAGTGATGGAGGTGGGTTTGGCAACGGCGCGGATGACGCCTGTCTCGCCGTTCAGACGGCCTCCTTCCATGGTGTAGTGCATCAGCTTCTCGAACGCCTCTTCGCTGTCGTCTTCAGCAAGCTTCTGGATCTCGGGCCAGTGTTTCTTGCCGTCGCCGAGGACGTAGTATTCGATCGTTTGAGCAAAGAGTTGGCCTTGGTTGGACACCATACCACCTGCTGTACCGAGGATATGACCCCAAGTCAGGGTTTCTGGCGACATGCCGCTCTCTAGCAGTCGCTTGATCATATGCACGCCATAGAACTTCATGGTGGTTTCCTGAGGCCAGATCGTCGCCATGATACTGGACAAGATTCCAGAGTTTGCAATGGCCTGCACGTTCTTCTCAACGATGTTTCCAAGCAGTTGTGTTGCCTTCCTTGCTTTGACGTGCAAAGGGAAAGACGAAGCAGGATCCGCATCGAAGAAAATGAGCGCAAAGACCGACGACATGATGAGATAGAGTTCAGCCTCCGTGAAGATACCGTAGGGCTGTGCGGTCGTCTTGAGCGGCAACATGAACAGCTCAGAGCAAAAGTGAACGTGGGCAAGATTGCCGATGGAGCGGATGATGTCAACTTGGTTGAAATCGGCAATCTTTACGCTCTTCTCTTTCAACAGCTCCCTGGTCTTGAGCGTATAGTAGTTGCGCACTTCCTTGTCCCACGACGAGACGTAAAGGGCTTTGCTGACCATTTGTCTTGATGCGGCATTCTTGGGTCCGTCGCCAGCAAGCATGAAGTCGGCGGATGCAGGACCCATGATGTATTCCATGGCTCTGCCCCAGACGACTTTGAAGGTAGCTTGGTCTTTCATGATATCGGTGGCGAGTTTGTACTCCTTGACGAAGTGTGGGTGTGCTGTTGCCACTGGTTTGCTGAAGTCGTACAGGTTGTCCTTCTTCAAATCGGTGAGAGCTACCTTCATGGCGGAGGGAACCGTTAGAGGATAATGTGCGTACACGCTATTGTACTTGAAGTGCTGTGGAAAAGCGCGCAGGAAGAGCTTGTAGAAGACACATCCATTGTCAACACCAAGATCGCTATCAGCAAGCTGGTAGCCCCAATTAGTCAATGTGCGCGGATTGTAGTCGTGAGTGTAGAATCGGTCGCCGCGCACCAACGCTACCGCGTCTGAGAGAACAGCACGAGAGACGGTGTACCCTGGGCAGAGACCAGAACCTGGAGCCATGGGTTGCTTCGCATCCTCAACAACGATGCCAGGGTAGATTTCAACCTTATCGGGATGGTCGTAGAGGTGCTTGAGTTGTTCTTGCACGTACTTGTCGGATGTGATGTCTTCGAAAGTATTGTGCGGCTCGAGCTTGAAGTATTTTCTGAACTCGTTGAGCGAGCCCAAGTTCCAGCTACGTGCTTGCTCGATACCGAGAACCTCAATAGCACGGAAAACAGCGGGAACTCTGTTTGGCCCGAACGAGTTGGCACAGTCTTCAATGCTTGATGTCAAGATGTCAACAAGGCCTTGGTCGGGTAGCGTGCCGGACTCGCTTCGCTCCAGATTAGCGAACTTGCGTTTCGATGGATCCGGATCGGTCTTGCTGTAGACTTTGTTCAAGGTACCGAGGAACTCGCCTTTGCTGATAGACTTGGGATCACGACCTTCGCCGAACATACCGTCCCACATCTCCTGCGTCCATTTCTCGTCGCGATCGGACACTGTAGAGTGCCATCGGTAAACGAGGTTGAACTCAGCTGAGACCTGGTTGCCAACACCCATGGGTAGGTTCGCTACCTCAGCGCGGGGATTCAGCTGCCAGTTACTATCTGTGCGGTTGAGATCCAGAATAGTGCGGACGTAGTCGATCAGGATAATGTTGACGTAAAGGCCGCAGGTGATGAGACGACCAGTCTGAAACAGATCATTGTCGTACTTCTTCCATGCTGCATCGTACTTATCCTTTGCCTTCTTGTCGGCCTCAGCATCCCCAGTAGGTTGGGGCGCTTCATTTGAAGGCTTCTTGAAGCGCCCTTGTTCATTGATCGCGGCCAGGTTCTCGACAGTGTAGTTGTGGAAACGGTTGAACATGATCAACATGGCGCCTACACCGGGAGGGAAGAACAACAATCGCGCTTCTGAGAAGCAGTCAGGCTTGATCCTTCCATCGCGTCCGGTCCTCATCATGTCTTGCTCGGCCTGGTTGCTTCCATACAACGGCGATAGATCGAGGTAAGAAGATGTCATGGAAACGGCGAAGTCCTCGTGGCTTGTCCGGAAGCAGTCATGGATGATGATAGATGCCAGATAGAACAGCATGCTCGAGATCCTGTTAGGATGCAGTTCGGCATGCTTCCTGGTCATGATGCTGTCGAATACGACACCCGGATCTGGGCGCGCGGGGGTCTGCATCTGAGATGGTTTGACTGTTCTAGCATATGGTGTCCCTGCTGCGCCCACTTGGGGGTTGACAAGACTGTTGTTGGAGCCATCTGCGGATCGATACTGGAACTTCTCTCCGAGGTAGGACTGCGGTGGGTGTTGCAAGTCGTTCCATAGCTGCTCTAGGAAGTTGCCTGTGACTGCATCCCTAGTTTTGGATCCGTCGGGCAGCTTGGCGGCGGTCCGGATAAGACCTTCCATCAGGTATGTCTTGTCGTCAGTATAACCACCAAGCATTTTCTCCTTCTGGATCTCCAATAGACTTTGGATGTTGTCGACACCAAGGTGGGACATATCTCGAAGACTGCCCTCAATCTTCTTGTACAAGCTAGCCTTCTCTTCTGGGGCAATCTTGGAGCCATCGCCTGTCTGGTCGGGAACCGGGGCTGCTGCAGCGCCTAGTAAAGCTGCTGCTGCTTTGAAAGAATTGCCGATCTTGTTTCTGAGTGTACTGATCTCAGATGGGTCGGCTGGTTTTGGTGGCTCCGCTCCTGTGCGGGTATCGACATGGGCGTCCCACGCCGCTTTCGCATCTGCTGTTATTGCAGCCATATCTTTGGGTGTGCTGGAAGGTTGTGTTAGTGGCATTCTCTCGGCTAGATCTGATCTTGCGACTGGGTTGAGAAGGGACAGTTGCCTTGGCGGGCAATCTGGAAGCCTCATCTTGCTCAAGATCTGGAAACGGTAGGTGCATCCACCCGGAAAGACAGGAGTTACAGAAGGAGATAGGAGTGACAGTAGAAGGAGTAAATAAGAGATACCGTCGGGCTTACATTCAGTCGAACACCGTTCAGCGAGTAGTTCCTTTGTTAGGTACGCAACACAGAGTATCTCGTGAGGTCGCTTGTGTACTCTTACCGCCTCTGCAATCGACGTCACGATGTTCAACAATCTCGCCCGTTACTCGAAGTCGCAAGAACGGGATGTGACAGGCAAGAACGTGACGACCAGCCTTGCAGATGCAAGTAGTTCAAGCCGAAGACCGTGCAGCCAGCCAAAGAAAAAGCAACGAGGGGTATATGTGCGCAACACCAGATCAAACGCTAACAAAACGATCGAAAAGTTCAGCACAAGAGGACAATGGGAGTGAGGCTATTGTTCGTCCCACAATAGCTCCTACCTCAGTCCTCTTATACACGCGTCCTCACACGACCAGATGCGTAACTGCGGCTGAAGCTAGCAGTCCCTCTAGTTCTCACCGGGGATCGTCAAATCAAAAAGCGCCACCCAGCCCAGCCCGTCACAGCTGAAGAAAGGTCCTCTTCTCCCACCTGGACATCGTAAGCCGCGGCCCGGCGTGCCCAAACACGGTAAATGGCCAATGGAGAGTTGTTGATTAGCCAGTTCGGCAGGTCGAGGTAGTGCTGCGGCTAAGGCTAGGGCTGATCACGAACGGGCTTGCCGGCTGGGTTGTTTGGCTGACCGCTGGTAGGCAGAAATGAGGGCCCGCATCCTCTCAGCCTCGATCTGCCTTTTTGCAGGCAGCTTCTTGCAGGCAGCGAGATATTGAGCGTGATTTGCAGGTCGGTCGAGCCTCACTTGCTTATGAGTGTCGGTGAGCGTGCTTTTGGGAAATACGTGGGTGGGGAGATGGCAGGTGGGTGGCATGCTCTTCCCGCGCTTATGCAGGGTTTGTTCGGCGTTCATCGGGGCGATATGGGAGTGGCCGCCGGGCGGGCAGATCCAACAAGCCATCACGACAAAAAAAGCAAAACATTGGGCTGTGTTGTGGATGATGGTTGTACCTGGAAATCGGAATCGAGCACACACTCAATGTCACAAGCCTTGTCAATATATTGAGGTGCACAAATGAGTCAAGGACAGACGTAAACTCATCACGCAGCTACATCGAGATCTGCCACCAAAGGTCCTTCAGCAAACAAGTGACGAACATCTTTAGTGTGATTCAGCTGGCCAGAGGCATCGGCGCACTAGCTACGGGTACCTGCGGAGGTGTCACCGTTTTGAGTGGGTGTGACGGCCTACGTCTTGTAGTTCTACAAGTCCGCCTCGCCGCAGCCTTAGCGGCTTCTTTTGTTACTCATATATTGTTCTTTGTCTTCAATTGGTTCTCTTCTCGCATTCCCCATGTGCGCAAAGCCTCCCCCCTAGCACCACGCACCTGTCGAGTGCAGCCTCCTCAATGAACCGGTACCCATCGCCTGATGCGTCATTCTACCAGATGCCAGGCAAGATGGCGTACCTCTTGCGCTTGTATTTGTCGCCAAACTCCTTACGATATCTCTTCTCTTTCTTCCAGGCCCAAACACCCATCTGTCCGACGGCCACGATGATGAAAATGACGGTGCTCAAGCTCCAGTTGACGAGGGCCACGCCGATCCAAGCCATTGCCTCGAACATGTAGTTGGGGCATGTGACTAGATCAAAGCCGAGTCCCCTAGGGATACCGCGCTCAGTGCTGCCTGGACGGCGCAAGTTCTTAAGCGTCAGATGTGTGCTGTAGTTGCAGACCTCGCCGATTGCGAATAGGGCAACGCCGAGATATGTCAGGAGCGGGTTCGAAGGCTTAGCAGCCGGGCTGTTAGGGCCGTAGCTCCAGTATGCCAAGTTGAAGCCCGAGAGGATCCAGTAGTAGCCGCTGTTCTTGAAGATGTTCATGATGGGCATCGTGGCCGACGAGAAGCGGTGGACGAAGAGGGTCTCGAACTCGCGCTTTGCGAAATGAGCGACGCACATGAGGAAGGTAAGCTTCTGAAGCTGCGAGGGAGGCGCCGAGGTGCCATAGATGAGGGAGCGGCCGAAGTAGATGAGCGGGTGGATGAGGAGGGGTCCGAGGTATTCGACGATGAAGACGGTTCGCCAGGAGATCTGGGGACCTTGCACACTGTTAGCAATTGCATTCGTCATCAGACGATATGTAGTTTACCAAGATCCTTGACATCCACAGCACTCTTGTTCCTCAGGCCTGTGTCGTGAACCGTGACATCGCGCACATTGTTGATCGGCGAGCCATCGCTGCCCTTGGTAACCCTCAATCGGTGAATTGAGAACCTGGAGGCCTTTGCAATCTCTTCAAAGATCTGAGAGGCAGTGGCATCGGACGGGACGGTGATGGTCTCCGGGAGGTTCTTGATCGGGCGGCCTATAGAGGGGTTAGCCAACAGCAATCAGAGCGCGCTCAGCCAGGCTAAAGCCAACTCAATGAACAGAGAGAACATACCACGGGGGCGCACGACGAGTGTAAGGGGCGACGCGGACATGGCTGCGTGCTACGTCAATCGCCGTGTTGTGCGTGAACTTTTGGTAAGGTGGACGATATTCCGACCGGCAGCCTCGGCGTACCTACAAGCTAGGCTCAAAGGGGCCAGCTACTTCGTCATTAGGGGAAGCAACCGGACAGAGTTCATGAGCATGAAGTTGCGCATCTAGCTGATTTATATTGACGCTGCATCGAAGGCGAACTACATGGTCTCTATTTTCATGCATCATGGGATAACGTTTCGACGTGGTTTTCGTGACCTCATGCTCTTCATCCAAGCTGTACCACTACCTGCCATGCGACTTCAGGGCCCATGCATGCGACCATCTCGCCAATGATGCCCTTGATTGAACGAGGGTTCTTCAAATCACTGCCCTCCCAAGAAACAAGATCCTATAAGTTGTTAGTACCAATTGGCAGTCATCAACGTATGGACTGCTCGCGTACCTGAGCTTCCGCCATTTGCCCACGAACCCGAATGGGCATAGTAGCCAGGTCAAGTTGCTGCTCGATTTCTTCAGCTGTCATGAGCCCTGGAACCTTTAAATCGAACAACGACATGCCGTCGGAAATGGCCTTGCCACCTTCGGCAGCTGTTGGTAGAGGATAGTCGGAGTAGTCATCCTGCTCTGCTGCGGCACTCGTCTCTTCATCACTCTTTTGCTCTTTCTTACGACGCTCCCTAGACATCGAGACATAGGTCTTTTTGTCTAATAGAGCGCGTAGCTCAGCGTCCAGCGGATGCCACTCGTACGTCTCGGGATCTAAAACATGCTGAATTTTGTAGTCACCCTTGTACTTCATCTTGATGCAGGAGTGGATGTAGTATCCCATGTAGTAATACTGGTAACCACCCTCGAGCGCCAATGCCGCCTCTCGTAGCGCACTCAACTTTCCAAACTGCCATTGCTCGAAATCGGAGTGATAGAGCATATAGACACCGCTAACGCAATAAGGTAGCAGATCAAGGATGCCCATCGCAATGAGTCGTCCATCAACTCGGTAGCATTGGTGGTATGATCCCAGGAGCTGCTCTTTCCCGTCGACAGTTCTAGAGGTCTGCTTCAACGGCGAATCACATAAGAAACGCTTGAACCCCGACTGAGAAATCTCATGAGGTTTCTCTTTGTGTACGTTTTGCTGATAATTCTTGAACAACTCATACTTCTCGGGCGTGAAGGCTGCCGGTTCGAGTGTCACCTCGAAGCGATGTGCGGGTTCAGGTGGGCGCTTGACGTTCTGGAGTTCAGTCTTGTGAATCTCACGGCTGAGGTCAAACGTGTTCTTGATACGAGCTTTCTCCCTGGGAGCTGTTAGTCTAGTAGGAAATACACGGTGTTGTCACGCACTCTTTCGATATTGGGTAAAGCCTAGAGGCCTCTTTCATATAAGCCTCGCCTAGCACGTAGTCATTCCAATGGTTGACTGCCTTCCTCTGATCCTTCGAGGGCTTGAAGGAAGCGACGGGTAGACTAACCTCGGGTAAGCCTCTAGTCGGATGTCTCTGCAATGCTGCTTACCGAATTGTGTAGTGCGGACAGCAGTGTCGCAGCACGTCGGGCTTGTAGAAGATGGTACCAGATCTAGAAGCCGGTATCAGCTGCTGTTATGGGCATAGTACTGCGATGCAAGATGCTTGCAAACATGTGCCGCGCATGAGTGGGTCGTTACCTTCTCCAGCCGCGGTCCACGAGGATCTGGTAGACCTCAACGGTCAAGCTTTTCGATGAGAAGTAGTAGCTTGCTCCTAATTAGGCAAGGTCAGCCAGGGCTCTCGGCGCTCAGCCTCGTTCCGATTTCCCCCGCTCACGTCCGTATGACATGGCATCCATCGCGATGGCAGCATCGACTATGCGCTGTGATGCAATTCATCTCGCGACGCAGGATCTACACTCTGCGACGTCTGCCGACGCGTAGACGATGCTTGGCGGCGATGCATCGCTCGAGGCAAGGGTGGGCGCGGGCAGAATTGCACGCGACGCGGGGGCAGCACGTGAGCGCAGGTAACCTTAACGGAACATCAAATGCAGGCGGGAAAAGCGCCGGCTGCAACATTGACGCCCATTGTTCGTGTGAGGAGGCTTGACCGCTCTGACAGCGGTCTGCAGGCATGGCGATCCATCCATGACTGAGTAGGCATGACTATGAAAATCCACGTACGAGAATTGGCGGTTCTACTGCCATTCGATGCGTCTTTGCAGTACCCGCACGACTCACTACTGTAGCCTGGAAACGACCGTTAGCAACTCGTCCATGGCAGGGTCCGGAGATGCCTGTCCGCACTGCTGGGAGCAGCGAAGACGGGTTGGTGGCCAGCCAGACAGGCACGAGCCGGAACCCAGGGAAATGGTTGGAGCAGAAGATACCGAAGGGCGTCACACTGGACTGCATGAGGGCAGCATAAGCGTGGGAGCTGGTGGGGGTAGTGGTCCGAGGCGGAATCGAGCGTCGTCGCGGCGGCGAGCGAGGACAGCCGGAAGGGGAATGAATAATAGCTCCTTGTCCACGGCCGCTTGCTGGAGATCAGGGCTCGTCGGACTGATGGTGTCGGTCGAGGCGGTCAGGGGGGCTGCGACGATGTTCTGGCGGAGGAGCGCGGTCGGTCGCGGGGTCAGGACACTCAACAGCACGGCGGAGGTGTTGTATCACAGCGTGCAGGGCGCGCACCACGAACTCTGGCCAGCGTCTACACGGGGGCAATTGCGCGTTTTCTAGTGGGCAATTCATCCCTTAAATGCCTGTACGTCATCCAGCGGCCGGGCAGGCAGGCAGAGAGGCTGCAGGCGGCGCGCTGGTCTCGCGTGCCCCGCCGGCTCTCGCTGCAGCGCCCTGGGAGCGCGGACGGCCAGTGTCTGGCGCGCGCCGGCTCGATCTCTGCCTTGTCTGGCAGGGCGCCGGGGGCTTGATTGCAGTTTTTGTGCAGATATGCGCAGCGGTGCAGAGGGTGGCAGGCACCCCGGACAAAGCTCCTCTTGCAGGCGGGGCTTGGCGACAGGCGTGACGCTTCCGCGAGCCCTTAGTTTCCACGTAAAAAGTCCCTGACCCGAACCACCTACTAAAACATCCATCCACCATGCCGAACTTCTTTGCTGCTCGCAGGCTCCTTCAACATCCTCAGCCCCGTCATCCGCGGGACTGAGCCTTGCTCAGCCCTTTTGCCTACCACTCCCGCCCCCTTTACACTTGCTCCCCACCACTGCCCCGTGAAGCCACACACGCACACTCGCTGTCGGCTCGGCTTCATTTCAATTCACCGCCTGGCTCGCCTCTGCTCTTCCGACCAAGCCCCTCCTTGACTTCTGTGGCCGTCGCGTCGAGCGAGTCGCATACACGCGGTGCCACTTGATACTGCCCAGTCTCTTGTACAGACACATCAGCGCCGACATGGCCGCTACCCAGCAGCTGTCGATGCAGTCGCGCACCGGTCGCGTGAACCAACGTAAGTCTGCCCACGAGACCCCACAACGAATCCCAAAAACCTGAACCTGTTCCGCGAATCTCTCCCTACTCACCGCTTTTAACTTTCGGCTGATTGGCGGCAGGCTATGGATCCCAAGGCGAGCGCCTAGTCGCCGGCGTTGTCCCGCTTTCTGCCGACAAGTACTACGTGCTCCTCATCCAGTCCACCAAGCGGAACGGATGGGTGCTCCCCAAGGGCGGCTGGGAGACGGACGAAGCGACTGCCCAAGATGCCGCCAAACGCGAAGCCTGGGAAGAAGCCGGCATAATATGCAAGATCAACTACGACCTCGGCCTCATCCCTGAGAAGCGCAGACCCGACCAGCTCACCTCCCAGGCCCCTAAGGCCTCGTACCATTTCTTCGAAGCGACTGTCGAGAAGCAAGAAGCTCAGTGGCCTGAGCAGCACAAGCGGAATCGGAATTGGTTCAGCTATACCCAAGCGCGACAGGCCTTGGCGGAACGACCCGAGTTGCTCGACGCGCTGGACCGGTGTACCATGCACCGATCATAGATGGGTATGGGTGCTTGCAGGTGCGCAAAGTCGCACACGAGCATTCAGAGGAATCCCAGACATGACCTGGGACCTCGCAAGTCTTTGCATCTTATTCTTCTTCTAATACTGCATCAATACGGCATCTCAAAAGCGTCGGGGGAACTATAGACATTGGGCATTGTATTGTCTACTCTACATTTGGCGTTGTGGTCGCTTTTCGAAAGGTAGAATGATGCATTCCGGCTCTAGATACCAGGGCGCTGAACCAGTTGGTTCGCAACAATGCAATGCAGCCTTACCAGGCGATATCCTCTCTATCAGTGCGGTGGTGTGTCTGCAGTTGTCGATTCCAAAGCAACATTGCGTCTTTTGACAACCAACACCGGCCACATTTCGCCCGAGCAACTCTCGACTCAGTCGGATGCTTACACTTGTATCGAGCGACAGTTGTTTAGGCCAAAAAAAAAAACTCATTATAGGTTGCATTACATTCAGCATGTCATATCGCATACTCACTCCACGAAGTCAGCTCTACTATCAATAGGCTGTTCTCCCCGTCTTGACCGTCTTCAGCACACCCTCATCCGCCAACTTCTCAATCATATTGTAAAGCACAAAGTCGCATCCCCTCTTCACCACCATATTGATGGTTACAGGCACCATCTCCTCATGGAACGTAACTTCACTCCGGTACGGCACCTGCCCAATCGGAATCGTGAAATCCGCACACCCGAATATCGGACATATGCCCGCGCCAGTGATCTTTGCCGTCGGTGGTGTGACAGCTAGGTAAGAAGCATAAGGCGAGTCGTTGAGCTCTCTTTCACGGTAGGAAGGCAAGCCGCCGGTGCCGATGTCGTAGAGCATCACAGACTCTGAACACGATTCGGGAGTGCTGTATTGGAGTTCTTTCTCGTACCACTCTACGGCTGTGTTCTTGGTTACGAGTGCTTCATCGTAGGTGGTCTGGTTAGTTCGCGATTCGTCAAAGGCGAACCAGCCCAGTCGTCTTGCAGGATCAATTGGCGGGAAGCGGCCGTCGAAGAGTGCAGCCCAAGCGGTTATCAGGGGTTTCCCGACGACTTGCCATGAAGACCATCCGTTTATTGCGCTGGTCGCTTGACCCATTCTGGTGAAGTTGCTCGCGATGGGGTCAGAGAAATTCTGGACTGTGGCGGTGAAGTTGAACTCCCTGACGGTCATGTTGAAGATCCTGGAGACATTCGCAATGAAATCTTGCAAGATGGGTTCTGCAGCCGAGTTGTTGAGCGGGAGGTAGTCTGTGGGGTAGAGAATGGTCTTGGGGAATGCGTTTGTGTCTGGGACGGAAAGCGGTGATAGACCAGTGATGGATGAGTTCTGGTAGAGGCTGGGTGTGTACCAAGACTTGCTGAATTTGATCCATTTGTAGGGGTCGCGAGAGAAGACTCCTGCGGTATCGGTTGCAGCACCCAACGGGATGACACGCTCGAGTGATATCAAGCCCTGACTGGGACGTTGTCCGTATACACCAGCTACTGCAGCCGGTCGCCTCATCGAGGAGCCAGTGTCGCTTCCAATGGCGTAGTCAAGCCAATCGTACGCAGCAACGGAGCAGCCACCACCGGAAGAAGAAGCTGAGCACGTGAGCCATCCATCACCTCTCGGGTTGAACGGGTAGTGCTCGTCTTGCCATTCCCAAGGGTTAGCACCGGAAGCGAATTGAGCGAGCTTCTGCTTTCCAATGACAACACCTCCGAGATCGAGGATCTGCTGCACTGAAGGCGCTGTGCCGTTCGAAACGGGCGTGATGCGAGCCCATGCCTGACTGCCACCGGAAGTTTGCAAGCCCTTGACATCGTATAGATCCTTGATTGCAACGCGCTCTCCAGCCAAGGGTCTGTCGTCTCCCCAGTAGTATATGCGTGAAGGAACACTGCAGACTCTGTTAGTTCGTTATCTTGGGCGAGCAGATGGCTACTTACGGAATCATGGGGTCCCAGAACTTGGGCAGGAAAACACCGAGCGGGTTGTGATTTTCCTGCCCATCATTCGCGTCGTAGACTCCGAACAAGAATGTGCGGTAGGTATCCGGGTAGAGCCGATATACAGTCGCAAAGCTTACGGAGCCATCTTCGACTGATGCGAGGTATGGTCCAGCTGGAAGGTCGATAGCTGATTCGAGCACCATCTTGCTTATCGAGGCTTCTGCATTCACCGAGGCGTCCATGAAAAGCATGCTCGTATTCAGAGAAGCAAGATAGTCGACAGCGGAGGCGTCCAGTGTCGACTTGACGCCAGAGGAGAGGTACAGTCCGTCCAGAAAATCATGGCTGAAGACATCGTCGCCAGCGAGATATGAAGATACAACGCTTTTCAGTACATCTTTCGTGATAGTTGTCTCGTTTGTCTTGATGACGGTGATGGGGATCGATGTAGCAGAGCCGGCCGGGGTTGCGCAGCCAGCACTCGCCTTGGGATGTTTGGTATTTGCCAGATAGGAAACATTCCCAAGCTCAAAAACAGCATCACCGTAGGGATTTTCCAAAACGAAGCTGTAAGGGTTCCTCTTGACAACAGGAGCGGCCAACGCGGAGATAGACGCAAGACTCGCGGTCAGCAGTCCGGAGAGGAGGAAACGGCCCGCCATGATGAGCGGTCGGTAGAGAGCACACCTGCAGAATCTGCGGTCGCCGTTGTTGCTTTTATATACATCCCGGCGGAACTGTGATTCAGGCCGGTACGATACCCCAGATAACGAAGCCTACAGAGATGCCTCTTTGGTTCATGGTATGAGTACCACGCTGTTGCCGAAGCTACTAGTGACTTGGCGAATGCGGGCTCAGCCCGCATCTCCACAATCGATGCCTAACCGGATGCAAAATGCCGACCTTTGCTTATCGCATATCGGATGGTAGTCATAGTCATCAGACTGGCGCTTGTTAGCAATCTCTCTGGTGTGTGTTGAGGTGCGCAAGGCTTCGCGTCGGCTGAGACGCGCCGATTGCTACCATCTAGGTATGCCTCCGGGGATAAGGCGACCACGGGAGCGACTCATGATGCAATTCTCATCATGCCGATCAAGTTGTTGCAATTGGGTACAAGTCACTGATATGGCGCTCCAGTTTGCAGTCGATGGCGACTATCGCGAACGTTGTGGTGTTGGTGCTCCTTCCGCGTATGAGTGATGGATGTTCCTTGGGGTCCGAACGTGACTTCTCCACAATGACTTCATCGGAAAGCTGTTTCTTTTGATCCATCAACAATACTCTTGTGCGGACACGAGTGACAGCGCGTCTGAGATCCAGCATAACGCGCAAACATCACAACCACCGTGACAGGAATTGACTATGAACGTCACCATCCCGGACCCGCTTACGGTCCTACCTCCGGAGATCGTGCTCCGCATCC
Source organism: Alternaria incomplexa (assembly GCF_024043165.1). Lineage (NCBI taxonomy): Eukaryota > Fungi > Ascomycota > Dothideomycetes > Pleosporales > Pleosporaceae > Alternaria > Alternaria incomplexa. Next base: position 1,500,544 of record NW_026249859.1, read on the forward strand.
TCGACTTCACGCCCGTGTCAGCCCTAGGATCGCTTACTGCCGTGTCGCCCGCCTGGCACCAGTTCATCGACGGAACGCATCAAGAAGCCATCTACTCGTCGCCGACTAAAACTTCGCAACCGCATAAGACCTCACAGCCAGCTGGCGGCGCGCGCGACTTCTCGTTTGTCAACGACTACACCAGCTTCTCCAAGCTCTTTGATGGCATCACATCATGGAAAGACCTATGTAAACGACAAACGCTGCTCGAGCGCAACTGGAACTCTCAGCAACCGACCACTCGCGAGTCAATCCTACAGGTTGGCAATCATGCGGTATGGCGATTCAAGGCTGACTTCAAGCGCCGCATCTTCATCTCGACATCTCACGCAGGCGGACTTTACGTATCCGACATGGATACGGGTCGCATTCTATGGCAGCTACCTTCAGCCCTAGACACGACCGAAGACCATGCCGTGAGGCCATATGCGCATCTGGAGTATCAAGATGGGATGGCTGCCTTTGATCGCGAAGGAGATGCAGTTGAAGTTTGGCGGACAGATCAAGAGGGCACGGCAAGAGGGGAATTCCAACGCGTCGCTGTTTTGGATCACGATTGCCAAACGAGAGGGTTTCAGCTTTCGTACTGGACACTGGTCGTGGTCTCAGTAGAGGGCCAGGGCTTTGTATACGACATGAAGCAGAACCCACCAAAACTAATTACGCATCTGGAGATCGAGCAAGATGCAGTTGGTCATCTAGATCAGAACGAGGACGTGGTTGTATACTCCATGGGAACGCGTGGCTATCATGTGTATGAGAAGAAGTCTGGACAGGCTCTGGGTATCCTACAGCCATCGCAATGTACGGAGGAATACCATGTTGAGCCTTTACCACCCACCGATCCACCATCCTCTAATGCAGCATTGGCTGCTTTGCGCTATGGCCGCCCATCACGACGCATCTTCCCTCCTTCAGCACCCCGCAAAAGCCGCCTGACGCCTATACATCTCGGCAGGGGCCCTCTTCCAAACGCATCTCGCGACCCAAACGAGGAAGACGAGTGGGGTGCCGGTATGCTGGACCGCAGTAGCAATCTCTTTGTAGGCTTCTCACGTCTGGGTCGTGTCTTTGTCTGCTCCGATCTCCGCAAGGCATTAGAAGACGGGTCGAAGAACTTAGCCAGTGTTAGTCAGATCCTGGAGTGCGAGTCTGATGGTTCGACTTTCGATTTGGGTGGATGGCTTTCTGCACGGAACCATCGTATTATGTTCGAGATCCAGAATAGGGTGTATGTCGTTGCGCTTAACGAGGACAATCGCATCATTGTTGGAGACGAGGCTGAAGAGGTGGGACCCTCGTACTCCTTTCTCACCAGTTCGGCGCCCCAACTCGCAGTGCCGGTCAGTTTCATGGCGTTGTTCGACGATGCTATCATGACAACATACGCCGTACGTTTACCGCTTCAAGCCCAAGAGTATGCAATGGCTAACAGACAACAGACTCTCGGTCAACGACGGGAAGAAGGAGGAAATGGACGCATCTTTCCGACAAAGGCAATCCGCATTATCAGCCTTGCGCCTAGCCTTGACAACGGCGATAACGCGACCACCGAAGTCGAAGATCCAATACTCGCCAATTTGTCGCAGCATATTGAAAGACCGCAAGACGAGTTGTTGCGCTTGCTGTTGATGTTCGATGAAGAGCCGAGCGATGACGATGATGTCACTGGGCTGGAGGATGAGTGGGTTGATGAGGACGATGCGACAAACTGATCGTGTTCTTCAGCCTAGTCGACACTTCTCACCCGCCTGGGCCTAGACTCTTTAGCGACTTTTTTACCATTTGGTTACTACACACGTACGAACATATGTGTCTTAGAATACTTATCTACTTGTGAGACTTTGTAGAGACCGAATCGATCAGCGAATTGCCTCGTAGCACTTAGACTTCACCCAGCCATTCAAAATGTCTATATTCTTTACTGCTCTACTTCCGGTGACTTGTTGATTTTGGGTAGCTCTACATATAGACTTTAGACGTCACCCAGACCAACCACATGTCGTCTGCGAGGCACTCTACACAGAGGTAGCAATCTCGAAGGGTTCTGAGACCACCAGGGGCTGTTGGGCGCGATTGGCCCAGGCCTGTGGCCCAGCCGATGGTTCCCTCCGCCTATCATTAGACCGGTGTAGGCTAAGATAGCAGCTGACAAAAACAGGTCGCTGGTGTGGTTGATGCAGGGTGTCTGAGCCTGGATGCCGAGCTTCGGCCTTACAAGAACCCAGCTACCATCAGCTCACGCACCAATGCCGCTCGCAAAGTGCCCGCATACCCCTGCCGACTCCACAACGGCGCCCTGTTTAATCCAATAACATGTTCTGATCGCCCGTCCATCGCGATCTTTCACCCTCTCCAGCCGCTAGCTGCCAATTGGGTAGCTGAAAGACGTCTGACCACCGGCCCTGGACATCTCAAGTCACCATTTGCAACAGTAATGTCTTTATAGATCGCTTGATCTCACATTTTATGACACGATTTGATTTTCACATTCCAGAGTCCTAGTCTCATCTTCACCTCCAACCATTCCATTTCCTCTACTTTGCTCTGCCATGCTCATCATGCCTTCTTCCCTTCGCTTGACGCTTTTGTTCGCGAATCTTATGATCACCACCTGCGCTCTACCCACATTACAGAGAAACCGGCAAGATCTCATCGCAGACTCAGCTGGTAAACACCACAGCTTGTCTGTAGAGGCGATTGTGGGTGTGATCGCGATAGTCGTAGCTATATTGGGTATAGCGCTTCCCTTCATCTGGCCTAGCTTGAGAACAAGGCTATCCTCCCGCCGCCATTTTCGCTCCCGTCCCAGCTCCACACGTATGTCTCTCCCCACAAAATCTCGAGATGCCACTCAATGCTGACGAAATCCAGCCGACTCGCAGATTCCACTCGTCAACAGCCTTGGACAACACACGATACCACATCCTTCGATCGAACCCTGGGCAGCCGCCAGCGCAGACGAGCCTAGAATAAACCGGCCACAACGCGCGCGATCTGACAATTGCACGCAACAACGCGGGCTCATGCGGCGAACCCTTACATTTTGAGGACATGGATCAAGCGAGATTTCACACGTGTTGCTCAACCATGATGCGAAGGACAAGCGTTTGTGCAAGCGTTGGGCAGGAGGGTGCCTTTCATCTAAGTTGCAACTCAGGTGTCAAAGAGTATGCGCTGCTTTGTCCTGTTCGGTGGCGTAAAATCGAATATGATACCCAAAACATCTAGGTTTTCTTGTTAAGGGCTCAGCTTATGATAATGCCTTATGAGTGCGCAACGGTCATGGGAAACCTCAGCCTGCGATCACCTCAACTCGACACTGACTTGGATGAATACTCACTTTGTCAGCGCAGGAAGCACGGCAACCTCAGCAATACCTTCCACAGAATTCTCAATTCTAGTGACATGTCATAGTGATACACTCGGGTAATCCACGATTTGCACGCAGTGTAGAGACTCAGGTCTCTGCGTAGCAAGACGATGGCTACACCTTTGATCTTGTTGAACTCTGCGTGCGGCATGCGTCTCAAGGAGACGGGAGACGGCATTGTTTGCGTAGCCTTGACCAATGGATAGATATGATCAATTTGTGTTAAATGTTCTCATCTTCCAGGTAACGAGACGGACCCTTGGTGCTGGAAGGCACTCCGTGTATACGCACCAAGCGTTACTTGGGCTTAAATACCTGCGTAGGTACCTAAGTAGGTACATTATTTCAGACGTATCAGAGGGCATTTGAGCAGCAGGGCAGCATGTGCTTGAAGCTTGAGTTGCCTACGCGATCGACAGACAGAATTGTCGGAAATGGCGCGGGAAGAACAGCACGTTACCCTTAGGCCGCGTATTGGTCAGCCGTATAGTGTCTCTTAACGGGGCAATGGCAGTAGCAATGCACTGACAACGCTTGGGTGCAAGCCCAAGAGAAGTCAAGGTGATACAGGCGTCTGAGCTCCGCGGGCAGCAGAGTATACTCCATTACTCTTTCGGATAACACGCGGGGGGTGCACGTCCTGTGGCTGTTCAACGGTGCGTTGAAGCCGTTAATCAATGAAGGGAGGGGAAAAGAGCAGGGGAAGCAGGCTTGACGCTGTGGTGCGAGCTGATAAAGGTTCCACCCCTGCGTATAGAGGCAGGCCATCCACCTACCAGCCAATGCGCAGCACTTGCTCTCGAGCTGACACTCATCTCCCATCCCGATCCAGCTTCTCAAAACGCTCGGACGGACCCTATCGCCTGGTTGAACCATCACTCGCACGAGCCCGCCTAGCCGGTCAGCAAAGCGTAGTTTCGAGCTCGCATGTTTATATATCTCAAGCGTTTCTCGACATCGCTGGGTACCTTTAATGACATCTGGATCGTGCCAGTCTGTGCCAGTATGCCTACGGTTTCTATGCTATCGCTGTTGAGCGCTCACTTTGTCTCTTTCATTGGCGCAGCTCCAATACCAGAAGACCTCACGGCGGGGGCAGCTGCCCAATCACATACCCTGTCGATTGAAGCACTGCTAACGCTTATCGGCGTTTGTGTAGCTGTTCTCGCACTCGGACTCACTCTAGTGCTATCGTGGCCTAGCTTGAAGCTACGATGGGGGCTATGCACATCTCGACGTTCTCATCCTCCCTTTCGCTCTCGTCCCGCTTCGAAAGGTAACTTTCCACACATAACGTTGACGTCGACTATCAGATGTTAACAAAAGATAGCGGATTCTGTGTTTCGCCTTACCGAAGGGCCCGAAACCCTCCCCGAACCTGTTCACTCGAGCGAACTCTGGACCCGCAGCTTGACCGGCGACGAGATTCCACAACCACAACGCGTCCAGTCGTGCTACACCGAGCAACAACGCGCACTGATGCGACGCACACGCACTATGTGAAGGCTCACATATTGTTCGAAGGCTGGACCGACAACCGGCAACTAGTGGGCTCGATGGTTGATTCGAAGTCAGTCCAAGGGACCTCGGGAGGCTTAGAAGCAAGATAACTGCTTCTTTGCGAGTGTCGTCGTTGGAGTCGGTTACACGATTATCTAGAAGAAATGTTTACATTGCCTGTCAGCGCACTCCTCTTATTTCGTACGAGATACTTTGCTTTCCCTTGTTTTATATACCTACGTTACGAATCTACCATGTCGGCGCGAAACCATGTAGACCATACTCCTGTCATGTATCTCTATCAAAATACATTCGTATCTATTCATATCTAGATTTTCTTCCAGCTTGTTTACCGTTATAGTATCGTCGCAACGCGATTGTTGAGGTTATGGCGGAATAGGGCCAGGGAAGGGCAAAAAGAACAACAAGTGTTACACACTTTCCGCGAACGAGACACAGCGAGAATGCGCAAAGGGAAAAAGGAAGTCAACATCGCCTGCCTAAGCTGCTGCTCTTAGGTATCTGGACAAAGAAAAGAAGTGGCGGTGGCAGCTGCAAAAGAATAGGGCAAAAAACAAGACAAGGTAACTACAGACCAATCTAAACCGAACTTTGCCCCAGGGAAATGGATCCCCTAGACACAAAGCAGATTCGAACCGGCGCACTTCCTAAACGAGAACGGACTGGGACAACGGACATGGGACAAATGTTGTATAGGCAGGTCGGAGACCACTATACCGAGTCTTGTAGGAGATATCTCAAATAATAGACTTTATATAGATGGTTTGAATTCCAATATGCCAATATTTGGCTGTTCGAATCGCAATATACAGTGTGTGGGTGGGCAGTGAAGCCAGTGAAGGCGGGAGTGAGTCGGCGGGGCGGGGGCGGGTTCAGTGAAGGGTTGTGTGAGTGAGTGCAAGCACGCAATCGAGAGTCAGTACGATCTTTCACTATCTGATGATAGCGGAGATAGTGAGACAAACCGCGGCGAACAGGTTGTTAAACTAGCCTCTCCAGGACCCTACTTCGATACGTGTGTTACTCGATCCATTATCTCTGGTAAAGACTCACGACTACGGGATTTGTACAGTCGCAGTCGAAAGAGCCTGCAAGAGTCTAGCTCCAGACGCACTATTGGTCGCAAGTGGGAAGTCGAGCCCTTCGCTAATTATTGAGTAGACATTGTCACGATTGAAACGCTTGCGAACTTAACGCAGCAGCCTTCGCCTTCCATCCTTACGCAGCCGTTCAAGACTACTGCCTTGGTATACCGATTTTGATCAACTGATTACGAGACGAGGCTTTGTAGCTGCCCGCGCAGTCTTTGCATCCTAGGGGAGCGTAAGGTCATCTACAAGAGTACCGTTCGTGATAAGGATAGACGGTCCGGTCGACAGCCAAGTATCAAGTGACATGGGTATCTTCAGGATTGTAGCTGGGACGGGACCGACGTAGAAAGAGATCGAAGCCGTGCAGATGTGTTTCAGTGATGCCTGCGGCGCCGGGGATTGTCGAGCGCATAATCCGGTCGTTGATAACTACTGACGCAACGCCGGTAAGAACAACTAGTTGAAAGACTTAGTCGGCGAACTACCTGATATCAGCATGCTCGAAAGGTCATAAAAGACTGTCCAGGGCACGATACCTTCACAAATGTCACTAGACGCTCCTCTTGAGTGTCTTGACTGGGCAGTCAACACTGTATCCGAGCGTGGCAACCTAACAAAGGGAGCACTGACATAGACGGTCTTCTGGAGGTGGTATTAAAAAGCTGCTGGAGTTCATGTTGGATTACACTGGGCATACCTACGTTCATATCGCGACCAGATGTAGGCAGAGCCAGCGAATGACGTCATCGAACCTTAAAAGCCAGTGCAGAGTCGCACGCAACGTAGATACATGCAGGAAATTACTACAAATGCTAAACATCAGTTCCGCGTCGTTTACACGGTAAAGAGTATTGTGCACGCCACGACACGCAGTATTGATGGGGTACCAGGTGGCCGGTCTGCTGATGTACATGGCAGCGCGAGCCGGAAATCATCCAGGATTGACGACGCGCTTTGCCATTGGCTAGCGGAACACTACTGTTTCGGTGTATCAACAAAATGCGATGCATGTGAAATTTTGGGATGACGAGTCGGTGACGGTGTACTTGGGCATGATTCAAAAGTTGGTTGATGCTGTTTCAGATGGCGTGATGTCATTGAAGTTGGAGATAGCGTTCCTTTTATTCGCTCTTTCCTTCGCGGTCTCAGCATCCGCGCAATCCTATTTCCCGCATCAGTGAAAACATGTCTGAAGTGACGAGGCATTCCGAGCGACTCACCAACGGAGATGATGGAGTGGTGAGCTCAATTCGTGACGTGCCTGTCACCGAGCAACGAAGACCGTACATAAGCACGAAAGGCTCAAAGCTTCAACACACCGGTATGTTTCCATTTTTGAATAGTTCAACAGCCAGATCGCTAACATGAGCAGGTACCGCCCGTGCAAATCTTGCCCCATCAGCAGAATCTCCCCAAGGCACCAAAGGCTGGGCAGAGCAGCATTCTCACCAGACTGTTCTACAACAACATTGCGACTTCTTTGATCGCGACCACGATGGAATCCTCTGGCCACAGGACACATTCGTAGGCTTCTATCGTCTCGGATTCGGTGTCATTCTATCCATCATCGCGGTGTTCGTGATTCATGCGAACTTCTCATACCCTACATGCGAGGGTTGGCTGCCTGACCCGTTCTTTCGTAAGAAACCCAAGCCACGAACTGCATTTGAGACAAATCCTGACTTATTGCGCTAATCCTCTAGGTCTGTTTCTTAAGAATGTGCATAGGGATAAGCACGGCAGTGACACCGGGACATACGACCACGAAGGGCGCTTTCTGCCACAGAAGTTCGAAGACATATTCGCGAAGTATGCCGAGGGGAGGGACTACCTAACGATCTGGGACGTAAAAAACGTGCTCACAGGGCAACGGTGCATTGCTGATCCGATTGGTTGGGGTGGTGCCTTTTTTGAATGTAAGCCGTGTTACCAGTGCGCTCTGTAGGAATTGATGCTGACGAACTCAGGGATTGCCACGTACATAATGCTTTGGCCTGAAGATGGCCGAATGATGAAGGAAGATATTCGTGGCATTTACGACGGTAGTATATTCTACACTCTTGCTGCGAGACGAGAGAAAGGCTCGTGAATAATGGTTGCTCGCTACGTGATACACTGGATGAGGCTGAGGCATTTCGCTGAACATAAGCCCCTGGCCTCTTGATCGACTGTTGGCGCGGAGGATACATACTGATTGCTAGCCGTGTAGAAGCTAGACAGAGACCGATGTAGTAGATATAGGAAATCAAGTGAGAAGAGAAGTCTGCAGCGCGAAGAAATGTCGTCTTGATCTAGAGCGCACCGAGTGCTGTCATATCAGCTGTGAAGCTTGTCGGTAGCACGCTTCAATATGGTGACCGTGTCCTGCGCCAGATGTCCATTGTATTCCGCAAAGTCTTCATCGCGTACACGTATATGGCATGTATTTTTTACAACTTGGCGCCGACGACACTACCGCCGTCCAGCGCGATAGTAGCACCGTTGACATATGATCCGGCTCGGCTCGATAGCCAAATACATGTACCCGCAACATCCTCCGGGCTGCCAATGCGTCCTAATGGTATCCCGCTCTCGATAACGTCCTTAAACTTCTCCAATGTAGCCTTCATCATCTTGCTTTGGAAGGGACCGCACGCGATCGTGTTGCTGGTGATGCCGCGCTTGCCGAGGTGGCTTGCTAGCACTCTGCTCATGTGGTGGAGACCAGCTTTGGAGGCGGAATAGGCAAATGTCTCGAGGGCGGGGACGCGCAGACCGTCGACGCTACCGATATTGATGATGCGGGCGGGAGATGTAGGGGTCGAGGCGGCTTCGAGGAGGGGCGTGACGGCTTGGGTGAGCTGGAAGACGCGCTTTAGGTTGAGGTTGAGGACGCGGTCCCACGCGGCGGAGGGATAGTTATCGTAGGACTCGCCCCAGTTGCTTCCGCTATTGTTGACGATGACATCAAGCTCTGTACATTGTTAGCGACTGCTCATGGTTTCGCGACAGTGGCGTAGATGGCAGCTCGTGGGTGACTTACTGCCTGCTCTCTTCTTCAGCTCGTCGGCTATGTTCTTTGCTGCATCTTCCTTGTACAGATCGGCGGCAATAAAGTCGGCCTTGCCCTTCCCAAGCGCGTTCAGTTCCTTGCACGCTTCCTCACAGGCCTTTGCGTCGCGCGAGGAGATGTACACTGTAGCGCCATTCTGGACGAAACCCTCGCTGATCATGCGGCCAATGCCTTTGGCGCCGCCTGTGACAAGGACGACTTTGCCCTTGATGAGAGTCAATAAAATGATCAGATGGGAATTGCAGGTACGTACCTTGACATCGAAGAGTGAGCTGTTATCCATTTCGATGGTCAGTATAGGTCAAATGAGGAGTGCAAGCGTCGTAAGGAGAAATATGGATAGCCATCGCGACACACGGGTAGATGTTCGTCATCGGAACTTGCCCCGGATGTTGGAAGCTGGGGGTGAGCCGAGGCTCGGTGCATCGTTCTTCCGCACCGCTCTCTGAACTCATGGCCTCACATCGACAAAACATCACGAAGCCTGATCATCTTCAACACATTTTCAGTTTCTATTAGTATCTACATCTAGTCCGCTGATCGACCTCAGCGTATGCTCAGACTTCAGACATGTCTTCAGGAAGTACTCGTATGCGACAGGCTCATGTATGACCTAGGTCAACTTGGTGTTGATCATGGTCGTCATCGTCGCGAGACTGTCACCCAGCTCATCAATCTCATCATCCCGAACCCTCAAGATGCCATCGAACAGCTGGTCCCTGGTGACGTAGAATGTCCTCTCGTCAGCCACGGGACGATGTTTCTCGTGTACCGTCCTTGGATGAGGAAGTGATGCATCGATAGGCCGCATGAGTGGCATGACGATACCATGCACATCATCCCATCCCACACGCGAGAGACTAGGATGGTACTCTTTGGGGAAGGGATCGAAGCCATCTTCTTCCTCGTCTTCCTCATTATCTTCTTCCATCTCGTCGACGTTCTCAAGGGCTCCAGCAGTGAGCTCCACCTGCTTCTTCGCTTCCGCCACCTCCCTATCCGCCTCAGCCAACTCCAGATCAGACTGGTTGACCTCGTTGTCGAAGTCGATCGCCTCTTGCTCCTCGCGCGCAAATTCTTCTCGTCCGATAACCCACTGGAAGGCCAGCGTAGGACCATACCGCTCAAACGTCTCTTCGTCAATGGTTTCGTCCCGTAGCGCCTTGACAAGGTCGTCGTGCCTGGGGAGGTCTTTCGTCTCAAGTTACTTGTACAGATGTTTGATGCGGGCGATCATCTTGACCTTGTCGCGCTTGCCGAAGTAGTATAAGTCGAAAGGGCCGTTCTTCCAGAACTTGATGAAAGCCTCGCGTTGGGCGAAGATGTTGTCGGAGATGTCGTGCTGATAGACTAGTGACTCTATCCAGGCCTAATTCTTGTCAGCTGGAAGTCAAGGTCATGAGATAGCCAAAAGTCACTCAGGGACTTTTTAAGTGATATAGGAAAGCCAATGAAGGACTGAAGGTGTACAGGCTATCACACGATAAGGACGTTTGAGGAGTTTCGACTTACCTTGATGAACTTGATGATGAAAGGCCCACATGCAGGCTTGCAGTATCGCTCATCGAATCCAGTTGCCCAAAGGAAGGACATGATGATGACGTTCCAGCGGATCTGGTAGCAATGCATAGTGAATGCATGAGTGCTATCCACACCGTAGAACCAGATGGTCCGACTGATGTCAACAGGCTGCGTCTTCTGTGCGACAAAGTTGTCGCTGGCGATGCCGTTGTACATGTAGAAGTAGAAGTCAAGCTGGATATCTTGAGGAACGACAGGTACAAGGCTACGCTCAGGGTGAAAGTAGATGTCGAAGAGACGGGGCAGGGGTACGGAGCGCTTGAGAATCTTGAAGGTTTTGATCTCGTAGTTGTGCTCAGCGTCGCGATGCTTGGCGGCAACACCGACGACGTCCCTTTCCCCTCCGGACTGGTGATCATCGGATACATCCACAGTGACCTCGGGGAGATCGCCCATGCTGATGTCATTGTCGTTTAGGTCGTCCATGATGTCGTCGATGGCGTGTACACGGGTGTCAATATACGGACGTGGGTGTTGAGAGAAACAACAAGAAAGCGGGGATATCAGTCGTCAAAACAACGAAAAGGTCCGTGGGTGCAAAATCCGTAAGCGACGGAAAAACTAGATCTGCGGTCAGCCGACGCGTTCTTCCGCTGATTCTGTTGGAGTGAAAGGAGAGGGTGGCGAGTTGCGTACCTGCGACCCTTGTCTGCTCTGCAAACGGGCGTCGGCGACATCGCTAGCGATATCGATGCAGTGCTTGCTCCGACGGGGTACTGGAAGATGGCGTAGGATATATAGTTAGGTGTCAATATGGAAGTGCAGGTCGCTGGCCTATATACATGTCGCGAGACACATTGAACAAGCAGTGAGTGTTTGCGACACCAACAGACTGTGTTTGTTAGAAAGAGGAGCTCGCATCAAATGATAACACCACGGTCTGTCGACCTGATCAGCTAAGACTCCTGTTTGTTGCTCAAACGAACGCCGATGACAAGATGACATGCGTGAAGGACGAGCGTGTTACAGAAACTTGAAATCGACGCAAGGTGGAGAAATAGTTGATAGTGACGGTATAAGATGACATAGTGAGCCTCAAAACGAGAGCTGTGTTACGAGAGACATGCCAAAGTCCGCGCGCAGGATTAGCGCGGAAGACAGATACATCGTAGACCTATCAACTTTTAATCAATCCCAGTCCCTGACAATGAACGCCTGCGTATCATCTCCTGCTCATCTGTCCCTGAGCATGTCTCTATATCGCCGTGCAGTCGCCTGAACCTCCCTCTTAATGGAATTGTCATCCTCCTCTTCCTCATGCGCCTCTTCGTCCTCTTCTTCGTCCTCCTCGTCATCGTACCGCTTATCACCATAAACGTCATGCCAATTATTTCCACCGTAGCGCCATTCAAGGTCACTATCAGGAAGCAACGCACGGAGGCTTTCCAGTTGCCATTGTACACTCGTCAACTCCGTACGCAACAGCCTCACTTCTCGCCTCTCACTCCATACGTTCTCTCTCGAGGCCTTCAGCTGCCGCTTCTCATCAGCCAAGTCTTTCTCCAATGCCTGATGAAACTCTTGCAATCGAGAGATCATGTTATCCCTTTCCTTGACGTCGCGCTTGAGTTGCGCATTCTCCCTGACTACGCTGCGTATGCGCTCTTTGCGTTCATTACGCTTTTGGTCCCGCGTGAGGATGGATTGGGGGGCATCTGCCCCACGCTCAGCGGGTGCTGTAAGGTCTTTGGGTGCTCTAGATTGTGGGTTAGTCAAAATCAAGAAAGGAGTTTTGACGGTGCGTAAAACCTTACGTGTAGGGTACGCCATTGCACACATCGTGGTTTTGGGATGGTTTCGCCATGGGCTCGAGGCATAGCCTCTTGGAGGGATGCATTTTGAGTGAGAATGTAGTTGTGAAGACGTGCGAGTGCAGAATTGGAAAGGGTTCACGACCCAACCCGGTACCATAGACGGGGTATGCAGGGCACCAACGAAGCGGTAATGATAGTGATAGTAATAACCATATCCTCATTGAGTCTACATATCCCATTCCAATCATAACCTCATCATTCATAAGTATACCAACTCTTTTTCAGTTCCCTCATCGCATCCTCTGCTTCCTTCCACTTCCTAGTCCCCTTTTCCGCGTCGCCCATCCACGTCATAATATGTTTTCTGTTTCTCATATACTTGGACTCTGCCCTCTTTCTCTCCTTCGCTTGGCTCTTCAGGTAAGAAAAGTCGTCGTACCTGACAGCTTCCTTCCAGACGTCACGCATCCTCGGGCTCCACAGACAGCAGCTTGATCCGACATCGGGGTCTTCGCCGGGAACTAGCTGGATCGACTTGTTGAACATGTGCGGTATGGACGACGACGTGGATCTGGACTGTGTGGCGGGCCAGATGAGCTCGTCGTAGCATTGCTCACAGACTGTGAACTCTGGTAGCGAAGGGATGAAGTGCCATGGTTTGCGGAATAAGATCTTGTACCTTTGGCACTCGCCTTTGTAAGAATTCTCGCGGAGCAATAGGACGAAGCGGCTCAGATCAGGTAGTTGACCGGACAATTCAGCCTCGGCGTCTAGCTCGACGAGCAGATCTAGATACTTCGGGAATCGAGTTGAGCTTGTACGCAAGCTGCATACGTGCCTGTCGTCCTTCGGCATCTTAGCGAAGCAACCACGAAGAGAAGGCAACAAGGCCTCAAGCATCCTCCTGTCGCTCGAGCATATAGCAAAGTTGGCTACACGAGTACCGTCGCGTGGATTTGTAATGCCGTACCAGCTAATGCGGTCTTCTGCACCAGCCTCACGATCTCCAGGACACGGTTTGGCTACTGTGTCCATGACACCTGCAATGGCGTAGATCAGATCGAGCGATTTGCGACCTCGCTGAAGCGTCAACAGCCATGCAAGACGTGCCCATGGGCTGCTGAAGTCACAGCTCCGCTCCATCGAATAGTCGTTCAACCATATCTGTCTGAAGTCCACGTCGAAGGGTGTACCGGCGAAGACACCGTCGTAGCAACTAGGGCAGATGTTGAAGTTCTTGTTGTCTTGGAGCGCGTACCAATCATCGTAAGGCCCAGATTTGTAAGGTCTTGGGCAGTCTGGAAGTTTTCTGTCCATTGAAGTAGTCCTTCGGGATGATCTGTCACGGCGACCGTCGTGAGAGCGGAAGCTACCCGACCTGGACCTCCTTGGGCGTACCGGCTCCTCCAACGTCTCAGTGTCTTGCCTTCTGGCCCGGGAAGGTAGGTCTCGCGTGTACGGCGAGCTAGGAATTGACGGCGACGTCGCTCTGGGGATGTCCACGTAGCTTTGTCTCGGCGAACCGACGGTTGAGTGATCAAACTGATAATGCTCTTCGGGTGGCATAAAGACGTCAATGAGTTGGTCGTCAATTGGGTATGGTAAAGAGTCGCCGGTCGATTGCCTTGCAGGAGACGGGCTGTGCACATCGATGCGAGGCCTCGGAAGTGGCATGGTGTCATGTCTGCCATATCGAGAAGGTTGTCTTGACCTGTCGTTGGAAGGTGCTGGAGGATAGGTGGAGTGCCAATCTGACTCGGATACGGGTACGCGACCGCGGCCGGGCGAAGAAGGTTGGAACGAAGAAGCGAGCGGAGAGGTCGGTCGAGGGCCACCGCGGGACGATGGTCGAGAGCCTGGAGGGGAGTCCCGCAGTCGGGTAGGCAGCTGAGGCGAGGGCGCTCGATACGATGGCGAGCTTGGTCTGGACAGCGGGCGTGAGCTGTTAGCATAGACAGTATCTACGGGCACCGGCCTCGATCTCCGCGTGCTGTGCACCGAGGAGGAAGACGACCGCGGCGACTCAGTATTGGAGTACTCCTTGTATGAGCCTGACGAATCACCCTTACGTATCGTCGGCAGGGGACGCTGCCCGGAGTCGTGTCGACGCGGTTCAGGCCTGTCCTGTGTATCGCGCAGGTTTGTCCTCAGATCCTCCCTTTGTAGATCGCTCTTCACGAAGCTGTAACGCGCGGGCTTTCGTTCGGTTCGCAGGTGGGTCGTGCTGTGCGCTTCGGAGTCAGAGTCAGAGTCGAATACGTATTCTTTCTTTGACGCCGGCGACGTGTAGGAATTGTGTCGGCTTTCAGTTGGCATCGGTCTCGACGGTCTGCTTGCATCTGACCTGGGATGGCTGCTGTGTGATGGGGTAATCGGATCTGGCGAGCGCATGTAGTCGGCCGTAGGGGAAGGCGCCGTGGATTCCTTTTGGGGCTTCGAGTAGCCATAGGGGGCCCTCACGCGCTCAGTAAAGACGGGAGGGTCTGGGACGTCGGTGTTGATGTGCGACATGCCCCCACGGTCAGCAAAGCTGCGTCGGCGCCGATCCCGAAGCGTGCTGCCATCGTCATCGGTGCTGGATTCGGAAACAAGCACATAGCGGCGGTCGTGTTGTGCGACGCTCGGCTGCTCAATCTCGTCGAGCAGGGAGTCTTGGTCGACGGTGCCCCGCGTGTTGCTCGGCGGCTCACCCTCGGCCTGCCCTGGCGACCCCACGGAGGACGGCGCCTCTTTTGCTAGCGCCTCCCTCTCATCCTCGACGCTCGGTGACGGCGGCCATGTCTGCTCCTGCCTGTGCGACCTGTACGAATGCGGCGCGGGTCGTCGAGGTGGCAGGGGTGGAGAAGTGCGGGGCTCATAGGTGTAGGTGTTGTAGGACGAGCTGTAGGACGAAGTGTATGGATTGCTCTGGCGCATGTCTGCCAGCTGCTCGCGCGCCTCAGCTAGAGTCTTGTCGCTCCTCGCATAGCCATAGGGGTCCGTCTCTCTTGATGTATAGTGGGAGTCATGGCGCGGGCGGTGGTGGTACCGGCTGTCGTATTCGTAAGACATGTATGGGCGTACGTGAGCGAGGGTCAGGCGAGCAGTGAGAGACTAGGCAGTGGCTTTGGCGAGCATGCAGCTTGGGCAACTAGCTAGGGCGGCTTCAAGAGTATCAAGACGAATATGGCGGAGAGGGCAGGTTTACATAGCGCGGCAACAACGGCCATGTTGGATGTACAAAGATGCTAGGTGACGCATGTAGCCGTCTGTGAATTGCGGGTCGCGGCTTCCTCGCGCCTTCGCCCTGCACCATCCCCACCGCCGGTAAAGCCCTATTTGCTCGCTTCCCGTCCTCTGTTCAACGCCCACCGCCTGTTCGCACATCTTCGCCTTGCTGAGAGATCTGGGTTATTCCTTGGAAGTATCGTCACGGCACAGTCGTCTTCATCGCATTTGCTCGTGTGAATATGCAAGTGTTGGTACCTGTACTATCGCAGTGTCGTATCAAGCATCATAGTTCCCTCTAGCACCTTCTGAACCCTTGTCCGAGCAAAAATAGCATACGCCGTGATGCTACTATACAGTTGCACTATGACTTCATGGTACCTGAGCGATTCTTTTCTTGTATAGATCCAATAGTTACATGCCATATTATGGCCATGGTTTGTGGTGCATCGACTGTAGATCTGCAAATTTGGGAAACCGCTACCTGCCCACATGCAAATATAGAACACGACCCTTCAAGAACATCATATACCTATCTCCATATAATCGTGATACATACAACTACCTCTCGCCCATGTCTGCTTCAAAGGCTTCCCTCTTCGCACGACCGGCAGCCTCCGGAACAGCGGTAAACGGCACTCAGCACAGCCACACGGCCTGCAGCCACCTTACTAGCCTCACCACGTGCCTCGCCAACTTTCCATCTCTACATCACAATAAAGAACATGATACCACACCATGCGCCTACGGTCAAACTTTCCGGGCGCAAGAAACTGACCGTTGTCTTCAGCCTCCATCCGGCCACGGTTTGCCTCGCGCCTCCATTCCAAGTATTCTACTACCTGCACGACTGAACCGACCGGTACGCAGAACCACAAGCTCACAACCAAGTGAACCACTCACCGGATATGCGGCTCTGCTCGTACTCAAAGAACCATACTTTCTCGTAATCACGAAACTGAGTCGTTGTAATCAAGCCAGGCGCGTGATGCACGTAGCTGCAGGCAGAAAGTGGCTGTGCAAGGCGTTCCCGGAACCCGCCGAAGACGGAACACTGAACCACCGATATATATACAGTCGCAGGAGAGACTCGGAATCCTGCAACCTTACCATGCCAAAAGATACAACTATCTCTGTTAAATCCGATGATTCCACTTGTTCTGCCTGAACTGGTGCGAATCAGTGTCGTAAACCCGATAACTCCATCCTGACACGTTGTGTCCGCGGCATGGATACGCCCCGTCCTACCTAGGTATGGTATGCTGTAGCAACAACTACGTATATAAGCTGTAGAGAGAAAGTAAAACTGCATATGACTCAAATACCAGAAGAAGCAACAGCAGTCAACCAACAAACCTCATTGACTTAATCCCAAACATGTCCGCCCCCACTCCCACCGTCAACCTCCCCAACCTCACAACCCACCAATCCATAACCGACACCCTCCACCGCCTGACCCTCGGCCTAGACAGCAACGATCGCGCCCTCGTAGAATCCGCCTGTCACAAAACACCCCAAATGACATTTACCTACGGGCCGCTGGGCGCCCAACAAACCGTCACGGGGTTTGACGCAATCAATCCTTTGTTCGATCGCGTCTTCAACCTCATCACTACACATACAGTGAGCAATGTGAGGATAGAAGCGGAGAGCGAGAATGCGACCTTCGCGCGCATGACGGCGCATGTCATTTCGTACCATGTGAGAGAAGAAGAGGCGTTCGTGCCGGCTGATACGAGTTATACGGCGAGTTCGCTGTACGACATGCAGCTGCTCAAAGACGACAACGACGGAGGACTGTGGAAGATCACGACGTGGAATGCACGGATGTTGTGGACAACGGGAGATATCAAAGTTTTGCATCCATAAAGACATAATTTGCATATATCGACTATATAGAAGGAAACTTTTCTTTCGTCTCATTCTTCCAGGTGTCTTCTTCTTTCCGTTAAGGGTTTATATCGTAAGGAAATATCGGTTACATAGTAGATCATATCGCTAATCCAGACGCCGGCGCCGAACCAACATGTCCCATTAATCGCTATTTTCGCACAGACGGACCAAAATGTCGGGCGCACTTGTGTGTCGTAAACACATGTACATGGGTATCAGAAGCAGCTTGCATAGAGTCAAAGGGGGAATTGAGAAGAAATCGCTCGGATGGGAATTCGGGTTAAGAAGATAGGAGTGTGGCTGGATAGTTCGTCGCCGCACTTAAAAGTAATTGCCCTTGGGGATGGCGCAGAAGATGCCGACAGCGACGGCGGAGATGAGAAGAGCGCCGAGGATGGCTTGGATGAAGATGGTATCCTGGATCTGGCGGAGAGCAGGCTCTTGAATCCAGACCTCACGGTCAAACACCTTCCTCACGACATTGCGCTTCTCGTAGCGGGCGACCCATGGCTCGTCTTCCCAGGAGTTGCTCGACGCGTGCGAGTCAACGCTCTGGAAGGAGTCGGACTTGAAGTCGTAGCTTTGCGGCTCGTCATCGGAAGCGAAGAGCTCCCATGGTCGCAGATGTCGGTGGTGCATGCCGTGAAGAACGACACACATGCCCTTCCAGGCTGCAATCAACGTCGAGATACCAATGAAGAAACCGATGAGGGAGATGACACGCCATGCACGACCGGCGCTGCTGAGGGTGAGGATGATCGCAACGATCAAACCAGCAACTATGCCGAAGATACCGAGGCCGCGGGCGAAGATCACACGCGGACGGTTGCCATTGCATATGGTCCACCGAACAAAGTTGGGGTGCGCTTGGCAACGGAGCGACCACTCGACGGTGGTGATGATGTCGGTAAATGCCGACGGATGGGTCGTATTTTGCAGAGCGTGCAGCAGTGCTGTACGCTCTTTCGACGAGAGGTTCAGCTGTCGCGAACCATTGTCGGCAATGTAGATGGAGATGATGCGATTGATCTCTTCCCGGTAAGGCTGGACGGATACTGTGGTGGATGAGCGATTGGACCCTAGAGGCGAATGAAGAAAATTAGCAAAGGTAATACTCACGTGGTTTCCACTTTAGTCCTGCGTTATCAAACGCACCAGCAGCACGTTGAGTGTGGTCAACTTTGCCGGTAGTCATGCTATCATCGTACGAGTCAAGGGAGTAGTCGCGCCTGGGTTCGACGCTGGTTGGCGTGCGAGGAGGCGTGAAGAAGGGATTGTTGCTACCCTTCTCCGAATCAGCGACCTTGCTTTCGTTGGCGAAGTCGGTGCCCTTGAGCATGGCTGCAGCGTCGGCATTGTAGCTGACGGTGCCGGGCCTGGCTTCGGGGGTCTTTTCGCCAGTCCACTCGGGAGACAGAACCCTCTCGCTTTCCGGCAGCGCATTGAAACGCTTGACGTAGTCGCGGTACCAGAGGAAGAATTGCAAGTTCTCGGCCGACAGCTCGATGTACTTGAGGAAGTTCATGAAGTCGCGGACAGTGCAGGGCTGGGAAGTGTCAGTGAAGGTGCTTGGAAAGATGATGCTCATGACAGTAACAACGTACAGGGCAAGCGCCGCCAGCGATGATGGTGTCAAAGGACAAGGCCTCGGGAATACCGTGGGACATGCCGCTGCTGCCGGACTTGATGGATGCATTGATCGACTTTCGCTTGTCTTCGGTGTTGGTGGAAGAGGCAGTGCCGGGACGAGGAGCTCGCTCAGGGCGGCGATAAGATAGTGAGTAGACCATATTAGGCAGGATCTGGGGTCGAATCTAATCGCGGAAGGAACGTGGTGTTGCGGGGTGACGACAGCACGTAGTCAATTGGTGAGATGGCAGGAGCAACCGTTCACACGCACCGTGCCGCGCGTGGAGATGGAATGCTATATACCTACTCGGCCGATGGGGCGAGTGGAGTAGTGAGACTGAGCTAGCAGAAGATCTGGAAGAAAGCTACTTGCGTAGTCGTCCAGTAGTCGAGCGCTGAGACCGATTGCCGCAGGGCAGGGTGGTAGCGTGGATCTGACTAGTGAGGGCGAGCAAAGCTTGGGATGGAGGTAGAGGAAGTTTGCGCGTGGCCTCTGGCGAGGTAAAGTAGAGAAAGCAAAGTCACGGTCGAGCAGCGGTGTTTATACCCGCCTGCTCGGCATGGCCGTATTCCCACCAAGTCTTCCAGAAAGCGGTCCCTATTCGTGGCAGGCACATGGCTCTCCACCTTCACAGCTTCCTGCCGCCTGCGGGCATTTTCCCAAATGAGCCAGCTGTAGCGTGGGGACGTCAACGCCTGGTCGCACATGGGATCCTCGAGGTCGCCGACAAGTAGGTGCGCCCCACCGCGGCCGTACAGTAGACGGCATCGCGACGGACGGTAGACGCTAGCATGCCGGGACATCAAGATGTGCACTAGGCCCACGCGCCATGAGGAGTCGGCAATCTGGGCAGAACCCGTGTCGATCGTCTGGACCCGGCTAAGCTCCCTTCACAATTGCAAATCTCTACCCTGTTTGCCGGCCTTTTGGCTTTCTACGAGACAGCGTGGCGCCGACGGTCAAATGTCACATTGCGGTGCAGCCGTTGGGAAATGAGGACTCGACACGCCTGCGTTGTCAGATTGCCTTGGTGTTTCAGTGATGCGAGGCATCTCAAGCTTAACGCTCGCAAGTGCGGGCGGAGAACCGAAGCGAGCGACGGTCAAGAAGCTGCTTCGAGAAGCTGCAAGAGTGACGTCCTTTCAGACAGCCACAATGTTGTTTTAGACAGCCACAAATTTCATAATTGTACGCGATCGACGCTGCATGCATAATGCCAGCGAGCAGATGAACGCCAGTAGTCCAATCAGCGGCCGTCAGCGTCCTGATGGGCGGTCAGGATGCGCGCGCCCGGCCTCCGTCGTCACCATGCGTACCAAACTTTGCAACCATCGCTTAAGCCTGGACCTTCTCAAACATCTCCTCCCCAAAAGCTTTGCTCCACGCCCTCACCACTGGGAGTAGTCTTGTGGCTTGCGAGTCAGTATGATAACGTCGAACTGGTGGGTAAGGCAAAAGAAGAGCTGATGGCGCCCAGGCTACGGCTCATCTAGTATGCAGCAACGGCAAAAGCAAATATGCCGCCTACGACATCTTCGAGTGCGAGCCAAGATGGGGAAAGCGCCACCATTGCCAGGTCCCTGGAATTTGGAAGTCCGCACTCATCGGACTCATTCCGTGTCAGCCAGCCTGACAACGACGAATGGCTATTACTCGGCCGAATAGGTCGTGTGCAGGGTCTTCACAGTTGAACTCAACCCCTATGTATAGACTGCGGAGCTTCCGCGGATGAAGAAAGTAGGAAGGGCCTATTCCGACGACATCCGTCGAGGCCAAAGATGAGTCGCGGACACGATATGCTGCGTGAGTGCTTGCACGGTGTACTTGCCATATCAACACCAGAGTCTCAGCACGACCGAAAGTCAAATCTTGTCCCCGCTGATGGATGATCGATCATGTGCCTACCAGCAAGCGTGCAAACACCGAAACCTTCTGCAGAATACCTCGTTCTTGGGACGAATGTGCGCTGGAGCTGGGCTGCTAGCTCAAACGCTCCATACGCGCCGTATAACGGTACAGATGTAGCGCTAGAAGCTAGAGTCGCCGAAACTCTGGTAGTCGACAAAGTTGACAAGTCTGAGGCTGACTGACTGAGTCGCAACCCGGCATTGCCAAAAGCGGGTTCGCGCACTCTTATGTTTCCCCAACGGGCGTTGTGAGACGTGATCGCTCATCACATTTCTGTGCACAGCATACGATAGTTGCCACTGCAAACTTTCGCAGAGCTCGACCAAATCTTATGAGAATGCGCGCAACATCCTCTGCGTTTGGCCAGCGCATGTTACCAAGCCGCCCAGCCTAGCAGCTCCCCGATCAGTGGGACTTTGATGCTAACATCGAGACTTCTTCTAGTGGCATGCGCTTTGGCCCCGCCGATTGGACTCAACCCTCAGACTGGGAAATTTGGCGTCATTGGGGATACGTGTGGCGTCCGTCTCGTCGCATTGGACCCTGCGCAGTCGATTTGCAAACGGGATGTGTTGCTGGGAGTTCTTCTTTTCTTCTTCCCGTGTAACGTTCTTGCGATTGCTTCCGAAGCCCTGGATCTGGAGTGCGCCTGGTGGTACCGATAAGATGCATTCAAGCCACGATTGCGTGTACCTGAACTATTCGATTCTTCGCCAGGAAGCACCACGTGCGACTGTCCATCTCCCGCTCTCCAGTTTCCCGTAAACGTCACCCAACAGCATCTTCCTGGAAGGGTGTTCTACTTCGCAGGACCGAGCGTTTCAGGTCACCAACAACCGAAAAGGGTGGGCATGTGGACGCGACGACAGCGGGAGGCTCAGGGGAAAACTCGCATGCTCGCGTGGCCTGGGATGTAGCGCGACGCCTTCAAATTATGAGTCTGGGTGACCTCATTGGTGCGCTGCGCGGCTCATGAGAAATGCGCATAATGCTCTCCCGTCTTTGCAAAATACCATGCCCTCATCTCCGTCCCGTGCGCAATTGTGATCGTTGACTTTTTTTTTCGACCACAGCCGAGCACCTAGGCAACTACAAGGCCTGGTCGCTACGTGGCCGGTGCTGCAAAGCCTGCTGTGAATGTGGGTTGAGCGAGGCAACTCATGTGCTGTAGAGCTGACCAACATGTGTGGGATGTCATCCGTCTGTCCAGGTGGCGTTGCCGGTGGGCGGGATCAATACATTGGATACGTGGGTAGTCGGGTCGCGTCTGACTAGGCGGTGGCATAACTATCGGCTGCGATTTGAGTTCTTGCGGTCATGCTGTCAAAGTGAATATCCCATCCCTTGGCTTGGCGCAGGTGGTGTTGGCGGTGAGTGCTCGAGGCAGTCGCGATGAGCGTCCCGGTCAGCTTATATGGAAGGACGAGTTGGTGACACCTGCCACATTGCGCCGTCGTACGTATACGGCAACACGCAACATGGCATCACCTCATCTTCATACTAACGGGCATGTGGTCTGCTAACCATTCATCTTACCTACGCTTCTCTCAACTTTTCCCCTTCACCACTGTCCTCGATCTTTCCCATGTCATTGAACGCCGTCCCACCACTTCCACGTTCTGTCGTCGTCGTGCTACGCAGTTGCATGAGCAACCGCGAATCCATGGCGACTGCGACTTCCAGAGTCATCCGGTCTTTCCGTGATGTTTGGCGCAAGACCTTCCTGAACTACCAGGACAGCATGTTGACGCCCAACACTTCGCTTGCATCTCAGTCTTTCCGCACATATCCATCCCGCCATTTCTCGGTGCGAGGTTCAGCATTACTTCCTCATACAGATCGCTGCCATGGGACCCGACGATGACCACCTGCTCCGGCAAGGTCCCAAGTTGGGCTTCGTAGTCGTTCGTTTCAACAAGAGCTCTATTACTCCCGTCTCTCCCAATACTCCCGCTAGCGTACATCATATCGGCACTTATCATACCTTCGCCAACGCTCAGGCCACGGCCCTCAGACTTTTCCAGCTCGCACTGAACGACTTCTATCGCAGGGGACAAAGCGGTCGATACTTCAACCGGATCGACCTCGAGCGGTCGGGATCGATTATGATGTATCAACAGCGTCCGAGTAATGGATACATGGCCACTCGCGAATTAGTAGTCAGCGAGTTTCGGGTGGTGCTAGTCAACATGTCGGACAACTTCTGGGAGGTGGAAGCACGTCTTATAGGAGAGAAATTCACGTTGGTAAATCCGCACGGTGGCTTCATGGACAATACGCCAGTACCTGAATCGAAGATACCCACTGTGAGGCTTTCACGCAAGCCGGATCAGCGCGACAACCCAGTAACCCCGAGTCACGATACCATGCAAGAAGAGCATGTTACCCTGCCTGAGCTCGCTCAACCCTCTTCGCAGTTTCCTCTGCTAGGTCCACAGTACGATCAAGAAACTCAGCCAGACTGGACGCGGACTCGTACACCGTTGTTCGACCGTCGAGCCGACCCACCCTTCCGCGGGCCCGGCGACAGACCATACGCTCAAACCATAGTCTTCTCGCCGCCTCCACCCACTTTACCCGGACTTTTTGGCGCACAAGACTCTGGAGCTATCTGGTCGAAGAAAGCGGTGGCTGTTGTCTATGGGGGACAGTGGAACAAGAATGGATTAGGAGCACAGAGAGACACATGTTGACGCAGATATCCTCCGCAATGCAGCAAGAGAAGAAGTTCCTGGATTATTACGCGTGTGCCGAAAGCTTGAAGCAGGGGGGTCACTGACTGAGAAGAGCTATTATGGTTAGGATTGGATTCATTCCGTACACGACCTTGGTACAAGCGGTTTACATACCTGTACATTCCAGAAGCTGACTCCTAAAATCACAGTCGATGGAAGGGTGGCATTATTTAGTCCTCTACATTGCGAATAAATGCTTTGATAAACCTTTCATTGGATTGTCCAAGCGATGGGGATCATACTGTGATCACAACGTGATGCATGCATGACCTTTTCTGACCTATCTTCCTGCAAATCTTCCCTTCTTCTATCCCCTTCGCTACGACACACTAGCACATATGACAAACAGCCAATCAGTGACCATCCCCACCTTCACCCTCTCTACTCACCATGCTAGCCGTACCGCAGCTCACAAGAGTTTTCAAGCAAATCGTTATCCTTGTCGTCGTCTTCTTTAGTGCTACCGCCATGGCTAACGACCCTGACACCTGGCGCTGGAAAAGAAGCACACGCTTTGTGAACACTACGACTGGCTTCCCTTAACCCCACAATTGCTAGAAGACAGTGTACGTGCATTGCAAGCCATGATGTGGTAGTGTGGTGGCTGACTATGAAGTAGCAAGTTTCAAGACGTTAATCTCGTGGGAAAGAACTGCGATATGCTGCTTTTGGTGGATGTCAAGGACTTGAATTGGAGGGGCGATCTAGCGGTTAGAGTAGCACGTCGAGGTGATGAACTGCACTATGGTTTCCTCCCACACCTGCAACTCCTGAAGATCTTGCAAGCGTCTACATTGCAATCACAAAAACGTGACGTGATCTACTAGATCAGATAAATTAATCAGTAAACATCAGTGACTACTGCACGTTAGACGATGTGTGTGTGGGGTCTCACCGATCAAAGCAGGTGTGAGTGGGGCTCTGCGGGAGAGGCGCATCAGGTACGAACACGCGAAGAAAAGCACCGGAGATGCATAAAGCGGTAAGCTACCCTGTACATGCGATCTACAAGATCTACGAGGCCGAAGCAACAAGGTCCCAAAAAAGAACAACACTGACGCGTGATCATGTGAACAAGCGTCAAAGCTCCCAGCCATCCATCCTTCTCTGCGTTGTCGCCAAAAGCAGGACAGGGGCAAAGAGTAATATGCGATCTACGCACGGAACGCTTTACCCGTGGAAGCAACCGTCCACGTAGCGTTCGAATGCCCCGGAAGCGCGGGGATCCAGCTTTGATCACCGATGTCCTCGATGACCTTTCGCGGCACGCTGCAACTGTTCATCATGTCCATGCTCTGTGTTTTCATCGATGAGCAGCTGACGTAGCATTCCTCGTCCATGATCTTTTGAAGCGAGTCGTCTTTCCAGCCGAAGATGTAGTCGCCGTGGTTCCCGTACCCGGTGTGGTCGTCGAATGAGTAGACGAACGGTTGGCTACCGTCTGTTGGCCAGAGAGAAGCGTCGTTGAAGGGTGCGGTTTCATAGATTACTTCGTACATGAGTTGCGGCATGCGCACGGGATGGGAGGCTGGGCAGGGGCCTTGGCTCTCGAAGGTACCTGAGACGGGGTAGGCCTATGATGCGTTAGAAGATACAGTCTCCAGAGGGCGTAGGGATCATACCATATGAGCCATGTGATCCGGAGAATCTAGGTCTTCACCATTCCAACACCTGCTTCAGTCAGCATCCTTCCCTTTGCGAGATCTGCGTCACTACTCACGTTGGGAACCTTAAGTTGACCATGATGCCTGCTGGGCAAGGTTTGGTAGGGAACGCTTTTGTTTCTGGGAAGCGTGTGCTCGGGTCTTGCAGACAAGTATATGTAAGTTGAGGATACCTATCCGCTTCTGCCTTTGTAGATGCGATTGGTGAGCCGATGAGCATACGAAAGCCCGGTTGGAATGCCTTGACCTTCGCTTTCTGCTGGTAGTCGGCAAGCTGATTCTGCATGTAGTAAACAGTCTTCATAGGTGGACAGTCAGTGCATGTCCCTGGGCCACTTGTCCTTCATTACTCACCATACCGCCGTTTTGACCCTCAAATCCTGCATTGCCTTTCTGGCTGACGCGCTTATAGGTACCATTCCTCGCGCGAAAGTAAAGAGAAGCCGTCCAGTAGTTGGAGAAGTCATCTGCAGGCTGGCAGGTTGTGCATGTGGACATCGCAGGTGGGTCGTGAACATCAGGGCTCATATCAGGGACGAATGAGTTTCCTCCGATGATCTGGTGGAGATGCGATGATGGAGCATTGCCTGGTTCGACCAAGGGGTCAAGGCGATCTACGACGAGCTGCGAGCATCCGAATCGAATAAGAGCCTTGGTCGGGGTAACGAGCACCAGGCCGGCGAGGAAGTTCCAGAGCATCTTGAGCTGGCTTGATGTGAATACAGTGTAATGCTGGAACGATGGGCTTGTTAAGGATTGAAGTACTCCGACTTATATATCCCTGGGTTGGAACTCTTCGAGACAGACATGCATGTGCCGAATGACGCAGCTCACAGCCCGCATCGCAAGCCATCGCAGCAATCGTAGTAGGCTCTTGGTGGATAAGGCAGCAGAAGCTGTCAATGTCTGGCCTAGAAGATAAATTACCCCACCTGAGACATGTGTGTAACTGCTGAATGTGTCTGTTGAGCAGAGCAAGTGCCGGGTTGGGTGGGTTATTGTTCATATGGGTCCTATCAAACACATTGCAGCCAATCTCCAGGCCCCTTCTGCTGGAAGTCGATAATGAGAAACGAAGCTCACTGATTGTTCAGCTTGTTGCTATTCGACGATTTAGAGTATGGACTCGTTCGTTGATAATCCATACGTGAGAAGTCCACTCGCTCTGACGTATTGAGCGACATACAAGGCGGAATAAGATAATGGCACATAAAGGACGATGAGAAATCCGAAGCTCACGTCATTTCGCATCTCGAAAGTATCCGAAGGTTTTGTATGTAGCGATCTGTGCCTTTTGAAAAGAGCAAGCTCCGCATAGCCGGGTTGACCCCACAGGCCGTGCCATCAGGTATATTGGTATGCGGGGCATCAGCCATAACGACTGTGTAGTGTGGAGCCATGCTTTGCTCTGATCGAGGCTGCTCTTGAGCTGGAAACCCACAAAGCATGCGCGTTGGGCAGCTGAAAGAACGACTGTTGGGCTTGCGCGAGGTGCTGGTACTCGATCGGCGCGTGGATTGTCCGTGGGCGTCGCGCGTTACGCGGAAGGACCAGCAGGTATACGGCCGCGGATACCCCCACAGACAGCGTGGGTGACATGTACAATGGACGACGCCCCTGAACCAAGTTTGTTGCGGAGTGGTAGGTGACAGGTGCGCGATAGCAAGCCTCGCGCCACAATGCCTGTCGCGCGCGTCCCAAAGCGGTATAGTCACTTCGCAGACACGTGTCAGCTCAACCATCAGACACACCGCTTGAGCCTCATTTCCCATCACGATCGTTCGCTTCACGTGCAAACCCGCAGTAATGGAGATCTAAGTGCAGGAACGCACCAATCATTGTTCTGCATTGTCCAAGATGCTGCACGTAGGATGCAAACGCTTATGTCTCACATTGGGTCTGCAGCATGAGCTCCACGCGCAGAGCTGGTCCCTTGGAATGACTCTTATCATGCGTGCGCGATCGTTGAGGCTGTTGACAAGGCTAGACTTGGATGTAATTCCCTTTGCTAGACCGCTTGGTATTGCATACCCCATAGCGGTGTGCTGTCTGGAGTGGATCGTGAACCCGGAGCCGCGTCTTCGTAGCATATAGTCCGTAGTTCCCTCTTTGAGAGTGCCGTATACTATTCCTCTCCCTCGTCGTATGCATCACGTATAGTTATCTGTCGAACACAGCACCAATGCCTATCATGTCGCCTCACGTCATCACTGCTTTTCAGCAGTATCTCAGATGGGATAACGATATCAAGAGACATATCGATGCGAAGAATCGGGCACGAACATTTTCCATCACTCGAAGTGGTCACAGTGCTTCTACAGAATGGCAAGAGCAGATCATGTGGCGACCAGGCCATATGAGGAGGAACTCAGCAGGCAGTGAGCGTTCAATGTAGGGCCGCAAGGATGGGTCTGAGTTGATAGGTATGTCTTTCACCTTCACTTCCCGAATTCGAAGACACAAGCAGCATGCTTCATCTATCACCATCACCACTCATGAGACCTGAAGCCATGAGAAAACTTTTCGCATTGGAAGTTTCTCTTGCTCAACCTCATCCTCACACACAATCTCTGCGGATATTGTACAGCACACCATACTAATAACTACATCCAGGCATCGCTCGCGAATTCCTTCAACATGACCAACCAGGGCACCCACAAGCGCCCAGCCAACGACAAGACCAACTACCACCCCACCCCCGGGGAGGTCGTCACCAAGTTCACGGCGTACGCCGGCTACGTCAACCTACCAGTTGGTGGCTACAAGACCCTCGGGATCTGTCCTTCGGCCTAGGATGACACTCCCTTGGAGCCTACGGAGAACGATCCCTACCACGTTCCAGCCTACTTCGACTTGAGCGAAGCGCCTACATCCACACCTGAAGAGGTCAAACTCGAGTTCAACCCTCCGCTTGTGCACTACGCGGAGCTCAGGGGCGGCCTCCCAATCGGCTATGTCTGGATTCCACCGAGCTCTCCCGAGCCGATGCCGCGTGAAGTCACTTCTGAGCAGGATGTCGCTTTCACCACTCCGCTGCGGCCGGCGAGGAGCATGGGTACTAGCCAAAAGCGCAAGAAGACTGTCACTTTTGACCTCAGCACCCAGAAGAAGCGCAAGCGAGATACTACCGCTGAGTTCCAAGCTCGCTTCACCAGTCCGCTGTCGGAGGATCTGTCAGATGCGCCTGATGGTCTTCTGACGCCTGAGCCGAGGGAGTTTGTACTACGCCGTCGCTAGTGGATGGGAGAAGGGAGCTGGGCGGATACTGGTAGACGGGGTTGAGCAGTAGACCGAGAAGAGGAGAGATTACTACGTTGAGGGGTTTGGTTGGTACCAGGGCTATAGCTGCTTCTTCCCATTTGCCTTCAATGCCACACCCTTTTGTCTCTTCACACCCGCGAATCCTTCCAATATGATGACCCACATCTGCACCAACATGATGACGATCCTCACAACCTGATCCTTCCACTCCAGAACTGGTTTCCTTCCCCTCATGAATTTGGCATCTACTACTTCCCATCCAGCGTCGCCTCCCAAAGCCTCTCCAACTTGTAATCCACTCCGGCATCCGTCTTCATGGAAACCATATCCTGTCCATGCGCCTGCGTACCAAATGCCTTGCTTTCCTTGAATTTCGTGGAGACGATCTTGCGCAAATACCATGCGCGAGTTGTAAAGCGGATGTCGGTATTGGTATGTTGCCTGGGTAAGGGCAGGAGAGGGCGGATGCGGTGGGTTGAGAGTGACGAGGACATTCTTGTAGACGTCACGGGGGATGTGCTGCAAAGTGTTCATGTCGTAGGTTAGACAGACGGTCTGGAGGGCACCGGAAGAAGTAGTCAGGTTTGCGGATGATGGTGTTTTCTGCTTGGATGTGGTGAGGTAGTTCCAGGCGGACCATGCTGTTCGTCGTTGAGGCATGAGCTGGGTGTTGTTAGCAATAGTTGAGTATATTCAAATCATTCAAAACTCACTGAAAGATCAGAATGCAGGTATGCTGTGTTTGGTGTGGTTTCGAATGCGTCCAGGATGTCCTTTTCCGTCGCTGTCGCCTCGTCGCCTAACATCCACCTCGCCTGGTCTCCATGACAAGCAAGTACCACTTCGTCAAAAGCCTCTGTCTGACCTTCTCCCCTTCCACCCAGCTTTAATTCGACTTTACCACCTTTTCTTGTTGCCGCCAGAACCGGCGTCCCAAGGTGGCCCTCACAGTTGCCAGCCAGATCCAGAACTGCATCTATGTACTTGCTAGATCCTCCTTCAACAGTCAACCAAGGTGGTCTCTCTGCTATGGTACTAAGTAGGTGGTGGTTCCACATGAATCGTACCAAAGTCAATGCCGGAAACTCCAAAGCGCATTTATCCGCGCCCGTACTCCATACGCACGCTGTCATTGGGATGAGGTAGTCATCTCTGAACGCATCTGAATACCCCTCTCTTTCGAGATACTCGCCGATGCTCATTTCCGTAGCGGCGACAGCTGCGGGTGAACCTGGTGGGATAGCTAGAAGATCCAGAGCAAATTGATTGAAGCGGATGATGTCGAATATCATGCGCCAGAAGGAGAGCTTGAGCGCATTGGAAGGTTGCGCGAAGAGTGAGCTGCCCGACGTGCCCGACCATTCAAAAGCACCAGCATCGCGAGATATGCCAAAGGTCATCTCTGAGTCGACGGTTTTAACACGCAACGCTGAAAGGAATTTGATGAAGTTTGCTGGACGTTCGTTAGACTTGGGACTACGTAGACATGTGGTTTTGACGGGGAACGAACGGTATGTAGCGGTGTTGAGGACGATGAAGCCCGTATCAACAGGCGTGCTCTTGCCGTTGTGTGTCCACGGCACTGTGTTGGTATGACCACCAAGACGCTCCTCTTTCTCGAAAAGATGCACTTCATGCTGGGTGTTGCGAAGTGCGTAGAGGGCGCTCAGGCCCGATATGCCACTCCCGACAAT
This sequence comes from Alternaria incomplexa, assembly GCF_024043165.1. NCBI lineage: Eukaryota > Fungi > Ascomycota > Dothideomycetes > Pleosporales > Pleosporaceae > Alternaria > Alternaria incomplexa. Next base: position 1,530,947 of record NW_026249859.1, read on the forward strand.
GGCTATGCGCTTCTTCTCCATCTTTCCGGACATGATCAACTAGCGCGTAATTATGGCGAGGATACTAACAGCCAGGTACACGGTTGGAGTTGACGCACCAGAGTGACGAAAGAAATTGAGCAAAGGAAAGCTGCTGCTGCAAAGATGCGAGTCATGATGTCATCGATTTGAAGCGAATGCCGTTTCAGTCGGCGCATGACTAGTGTCGAGGGAAAGTACGCACGCTCGAAATGTAGGCATTGCAGGTATCGTGAACTCTCAGCTGCGTGTTCTGAACGCAGGAAGAGGTCCGCGGCATTATACAGTCACTTGGCCATGGGTTCGAGACCCGCTCTCTTGTGGACACGGCAGACTAGGGCCCATGGCATTATCAGCATCATTGTGGAGCTGACTTTGCATCTTCGCATTGCTACCATGTGGAATACATGAGACAGTCAGGAACTATACGACACGGCTGATGGCTCTCAACCTTGGAAGGGGCTAAAGCAACACCTACGTAATCACAACTTCGGCATCGGCGACGCTCGTGTTGGGTAATGCGTTGTGCTAGCAAGCTGCGACAGGAGCAATCTTCGTCGTAACAAGCAGGAGTGATGATATGAACGCAGTAAAGGACGTAAGGTGGCCTTGCCGCTTGAAGATTCCCCAGATCCAGAAGCGTAGTGGCACACGTGACACGGCAGGGATGACCTTGGCAAGTGCGTAATGCGCCTCATGAGCTCCGGACACCAGGCTCGGAGCTGCATTCACAAACACATCCAACCCAGGCCGCCATTCACACTCCAAGGACGATAGCCCCCCATAGACACCGAAGCCTACACTGCGCAATCCAGACTTGACCGCCGCCATGTCCAACCTTATCGACGCCGATGCAGGCACCGAGCGCTTCAGCGGCTACGAAGCCGAGTTGAAGCTGGTGCAAGCCGACCTCAGCCAGCAAATAGAGCAGATCAAAGAGACCAGCGGAGAGCCCCGGAAAGCCGCGATTAGCAGAGCAGAGCGCGCGCTGGAAGAAGCCGAAGAGCTGGTGAGTCGCCGTCTAAACACACCTGTTGCGCATGCGATAGCCACCACCACCACCACCACCACAACACCAGTACCATGTACAAGACCACGCTGCTAACCCGCCCACCCCCCAGATCGGCCAAATGCGCCTCGAAAAGTCCAACATCCCCGCCAACCTCAAATCGAAATATAACGCGCGCTTCCGCAACTTCGAACACGACCTCGACACGCACAAGCGCAAGCTAGAAACCTACACGACAGACAAGGCCAAGCTCTTCGGCGACCGCTACACCGACAACCCCGAAGGCGGCGATGCGCAGCTCGAGCAGCGCCAGCAACTCCTCTCGGGCACCGATCGCCTGAACAGGTCGAGTGGACGGCTGCGAGAGAGCCAGCGCATCGCGCTCGAGACGGAGCAGATTGGCGCTGGCACACTGAGCGATCTTCATAGGCAGAGGGAGCAGATTACGAATACGAGGGAGAGGCTGCTGGAGAGTGAGAGTTATACTGATCGGAGTATTAAGACGTTGAGGGGGATGGCGAGACGGTATGTTTTCCCGCTTCTTTCTGTTCATCACGCAAGCTCCGGTTGATGTGGAGTCTAGATGGATGCCTTTTTGGTTCTTGAGAGAGGGTGTGCTAACGAGGTTTTGTGCAGGATGGCCACGAACCGCATCATTACGATTGCTATCATCACCGTCTTGGTGCTGCTTATCATTGCGGTCATTTACAGCAAGTTCAGATGATTACTTCTAGGCGCGACACGCGTCTCTGTTTGGCGTTTTGGAGCGTAGTATATTGTACAGATGGGTATTGTTGATTTGAGGTTTAGATATCGAATGGCATCCACAATTGTCGTTTCAGGAAGCAGCATTCTGCTACATCTACAAGCCGTATTCTCTCATAATCGACGCATGTGCATTTGACGTGTTTGTGTATTAAAGGATCTAACAATCCACATTGGTTCTACTGCCTGAGTATTACATTATCATCTAATGTGCTTCGCTTCCGTACTCCCTCACCCTAATCGTGGTTGTATGCAGAGTAGAACGTAGGTAAATCCAGACACCAGTGATTAGATATTACATATTTTAAGCGTAAAAGAGAGAACGTATGACAGGAATAGCTCTAGAGAAGGAATGGCTGATGTAAAAATGCAAGACAACAAGTCTAAAGCAAGCCTGAAGTAAAAGACGCGATGCGCAAGACGCAGGCGTGGAAACTAGACAAACGTGTCGTTTCAAGATGTTGTCCAGCATGGTGTAGCAAGGGTTAATTAAGTAAGGTGCCGGATCCTCTATCGGCGCGGTATTTACGGGGCTATTACCCGCGCCCGAGGCGGACGTTGTGTCTCTCCAATGACGTGGCCTTAGCACGTGTGCGGCCATCGTGGTCGTCATCGGTGATGTGGTGGTGTAACGAGTGTGGTGGTGACATGTCGTCGTAGTCAAGAGCGACTTTGATGCTGCCGGCGTTGGGACCGTTGCATTGGCCGGGCTGGAGTAAACCTGCTCCGGGTCGTAAGAGCGACATGAGTCGTATCTTCGTCGTAGCATTAGCTAATGAAAGGACGTGTCCTGTGGCTTCATGTTTGGGTAACGAGCGTGTTGTTTAGGTGTGATGAATCGTAGGTTGTTCTGGCAGGCGGAAGGATCATCTAGAGTCGGGTTCAGTCTGCGGATCCAACAGGGAAAGGCGTGAGAGGTAGCTGTTTATCTTGTCCCGGCACAGGCGTCCGTGGTGGTAGTGGCGATGGCGTCCGCTGACTGCTTGATTGCCGGGCATTGGGGCCCAGTGCCAACGGTGAAACGGTTCGTAGAGGGGCGGGGAAGGGTGGGCTAAAGGGTGTGACAGGCGACATGCGGAGAGGATCAATGCTCCCTTGGAAACGGGTAGCAGACCGCCCTCGTGGTGTGCTCTGTGTGCTTCGTCCAGAACTAGTGCTTGCGTTGCGGGAGTGGTTGTTGTAGCTGTGCATGCGGATCGTGGTCGGGCGGCTGTTCGTAATAGAGAAACGACCGCTTGCAGTCCGAGAGAGCGTCGCTGGGAGTGGCTGAAGGGGCATGATGTCGCTTTGGACTGAATCTGCCCGCGGCGGAGTGTATGTCTCAAGCTTCATGGCCTGTGAGGTGTTTGGTCGCGACGATGACCGCGTGCTGGGTCTCGTCAATGTGGTGGCAGTACTGGGCCGAATGATAGTATCCCTAGCCGTGTTCGGTGCTGTTCTCGTAGTGGCGGTAGGAGGACGAGTCATGGTCGTTCGTGCTGTGTTGGGTCTGGTCCTCGTAGCTGCGGTACCAGGCCGGACGCTCGCTCGTGGGCCAGCTCCAGGCTTTTGGCGCTCGATATCGAAGGCTCGCTGGTCCGTGTATTGTGCCGCTGTCGAAAAGTAATGCGGTGCTATCAGAGCGAAGAGCGGTCGCATAGCTGGTAGACATGCACAAATGATTCCGACATTAACCTCCACCGCAGATAGTGTCGCGTGATCTTTGTTGTCGAACGAGACGTCAGTCGAGTTAGCGATGTCGTCCAAAGTATACAGTCGGATGATAGAGACCATGGTACCGCTGTTGGTCTGTTAGCATTGGTGATACCCGAAACTGCCTGGGTTGCCCTACCTAGCGCCCAGCACGAACATGCCCACCAAGCCTTCCTTTTGTGATTTGGGTATTTGAAGGGCCCGGACGATAGACAATGGCATGAGGAAGATGACTACGTCTTGCGCAATGTTGACACCAGCATTCGTAACCCATATGACAAGCTGGTTCATGCAGCGTCCGTTCCCGATAGACTTGTCCCATGCAAAAGCGACGGGACTGCAGATAAAGACGCTCGAGAAGGTCGACCAGCCGCCGTAGGCTACGACAACACCCAAGACAGCGAAGCACGCTATGCGGAAGTTTCGTACAGGAAAGATACGGAGATACTGTACAAGAATGGATATCTTTGTCACAGTGAGTGTGAGGTTGTAGACCCAGACGCTCGCCCAGAATGACTGTGTGGTTGTTAGTCGCAGTACAGATAAGCGATGAAAGGTAGAAGCCCCCCGGTGCATATAGGTGACGCGTCTGCATCACTCAATGTTGTGACGACCGTAAGATGTGCTGTAGTCAGGCACCTCATGACTGATGAGCCGGGATATCCAAGTATATGGCTGGAGAACAATGGCTTTTCTGAACTTACAATTTCCAGTCTATCTAGCTTGTCGTCTTCAATTCGCGCACCATGCTCTCCAAGGCCGTTCATTACTTGCTCCGCCGTCAGCACAGCAAGTGCGATGGAAAGAACCTAGGAGTCGTCAGCGAAAGATGCACGCTGTGCAGTCAGCTTCACTTACCATAGCAAATACGATGCATGCATCTTCAGGCCCAGCTCCCTTGGATATTACCAGTCGAGTAAAAAGTCGTAGAAACACCACCAAGCCAGAAACAAGTGTGAAAGCAAGTACGATGATATTAACCCGGGTACCAGCGGGCGTGATGCTACTCGTATCCATATTGACCGTATTATTAGAAAGACGAGTGCGCAGAACAGATAATGTAAGGGAGTCGGAGTAGTAGACCTGCGAAGATGCGCATGGTTCAAGCACTCATGATGGCTGATCCGGAGAAGGTGGTAATTGGGATGTTCAAAAGCTGATAGGGATAGGAGATGCGGTGTGAGGTCGGTACCGCAGTACAAAGTTGAACAACAGCCAGTGTTAGAAAGATGGCTCGGTATATTTCAAGAAGAAAAAGCGCTCATTGGTAAGGAAAGTCGGACGACAATGACCCCCGGGGACTGGGGTGAGACGCAGGTTCCCGACGTTCATGCTGCATTGGGAAGCGCGAAGGGGACCAATATCGAGAAGACTCTCCACACCATGGGCACGTTCCTGCAAAAACGACCGTCTCATACGTACGATAGTCACGGTCCGCAGATCGCATGGTGCACTGACCTAATGCTGCCTTGTGGCGACTGGCGAGGCTCCAGGTTTGGTAGCAAAAAGGCAGAAATAGTCGAAGAAGGGGGTATAATGTCGCAACTATACCCTTAGGGCCAACTCGTGGCAGCCACGGATAACAAGTCACCGGGTTAGGTTAGCTTAAAGGTTGCATGGCTGAGGCCAGGGCGCAGCGGAACTGTTGATGTCGCATGTCAATAACTAGATGCCGCTTTTGACAGTTTTGTTTGGAAGCAGGAGGGCTGTCTGTACGACGTCGAACACTGCGAAGATGTCATGTGGCGTGTGGTGGAGGAGTCTGTCGCGCGCAAACATGTGTGTGAGGGGCTGTGGTTGGCCCATCAAGCACACGTACCTGCATGTTGCGTGCTCGAAGTGTAGCAGCTCGGACGGTATGGCGCAAGACTAATGACCTTGCTGCAGATCTAGCCGAACGCAGACCGTGCACCGAAACCTTGGGGACTATCTTACGGGTCTGAAACGGACCTAAGACCATCGGCGCGCTCTCCACCATATAACGTTTTCTCCAGGCATTTGGCGGCTTTCTCACACAATCTTGGTAGATTTGATGAGAACAGAGTGGATTGATAGGAGACTAACCTTGTTTTGGCACACTGATAAGGCCCGCACCATGCCGCTAACGGTGGAATTCGAGATCTTGTCCTGCTTTTCGACTAGGGAGCGACCGCGGCTGATCCCCGGCTGCTCGATTTCACGTCCGAGTCACACGTGGTATGGGTTCGGTACATGCCGGCCTCAGACGCAGGTTGGGTCGGATTGCGCACTCTGTTCGTTTACAACCTTCTCTGCATCTTCCGACAATAGCGTGTCGGTTCTGACGCTTATGCCTCAGAATACGTTGAGCGAGAAGAATGCCAATTACGATGTGGCCAGACCTGTAAGCGAATGCAGAGCCAAATCTCCTTGTGATGAAGCAACCTACGAAGCTCCAGCCTCGTCCATAGTCATGGTCGGCCTTAAAGTTTGTGCGCTGTCTCTCTCTAGGCGGTGGGACGCCTGGGACGGTGCCAATGAAGTTTCCCTAGGACAGTGTTGCCGAGGGTTTAGACCAGTCATGCAATTATTGACAGTTGTCAGATCGAACAGTGCCGCTGGTGTTGTTGTTTCGAGGATGGCCGTTATTGGTTTGATCTGCCGGAGTCGCCCTTTCCCTTGGTCCTGTCAAACGCGGTCTTTGGAATCAGCGACAAATTCATCCATGTCGGAATTGACTGCATAGATCTAATGCATAGGCGATATGGAGCTGTCGCAGGAGCCAAGAAGCATTTCTGCCTGAGAACGAAAGCAACGTTGACGCGCCTCATGCGACTTGCTGGAAAGCATAGTGACTTGAGTGGGGACAATGTTGTCGGCGATCCAACGCGCACGGCATGGATCTACCAAGTAGATCCAAGGGGAGCTCGGTGCTTTACGCGGGGGTCCAGGGGACATAGTGGAGAGCCGTCTGGGAGATCGTCATGTGGTAGCATCGGCGGATGCGACGCGTGATTTATACTTTTCGGCACCAAGCGCGAAGCGAAAGCAAAGCCGATCACATACCGACAGTAGGCACCCGTGGACTGCATCGTCCTAGACAACGCTGATCTACGCTCTTCATCGTATAGACCGTATGGGTACGAGAAAGCACCGTGTGAGGTGTGAAGCGTGTCGCACAGTTGTAATAGTATGCAGCAGGAAGCTCGCTCGTGAATGGGAAGCGGCCAATCTCTTCATAGGCGACGAGCTGCGAGCGCTTGCGACGTACTGAAAGCGGCGAGATAAGGCGGGGGGGGGGGGGGGGGGG